>NC_060893.1:14857772-15215272 GCF_014805685.1 Silurus meridionalis | reverse complement strand
AATTTTAATTAAAACGAGAAAATCCTGACAATTCCACATATCGAGGGAGTGAATGAATGAGAGATGCTGAAATATGTAACAGTTAAGGAAACCAAATCTTACAAATAATAATAATAATAATAATAATAATAATAATAATAATAATAATAATAATGTAAAAGACATACTAACAAATGTAAACAATTTAATTACATTTTTCTAATGATTTAATCAATTTAATTTTTGCCAATTTAATTGATTACTCAGTTTAATCAATATAATTAAAACGTGCATTGCAGTCATTTGATTTATTAAATTTTTTTATATTTATTATAATTTTTTATTATTATTTAACTAAGCAGGCATTTTATTTAAAATTGTTTTAAAAAATGTGAACTGATAATGTTTTGCATTTCTTCCCCCAACCGTACCGAAATTAAACCCGAAACACAACTGAAAAACCGAGGTCCGTGATTTTCGTGTACCATTACATACTATATATATATATATATATATATATATATATATATATATATATATATATATATATATAAAATACAATGCAAAAAAAAACCCAGTATTTGTATTTGAGTTTAAGCAATAAGATGCCAATCAACAATGATATGCTTTTGGCAGTGTTTTTAATTTACAGTGAGGAGCACTATTCATGAGTGGAAAATATTCAAGATTTCCACCCATAGAAATTCACCCACCATAGAAATTTACCCCAAGGTCAGACTGTGCAATGCTCTGAAAAATTGCAAAAAACTCAAGTTATATCTAAGACTCTACAGGCTACAGTTAACATGCTAAATGTTAAAGCATATGGCAGTACAATTCGAAAAAGACGGAACAAGTAAGGTTTGTTGAAAAGTTTGCCAGGATAAAGCCTCTTGAGAACATGGAAGCATAGCTTGCAAAGTTGCATCTGAACAAACCACAAGACTTCTGGAACAACGATCTTTGGATAAATGAGACCAAAGTAAAGATGTTTGACTTTAACCAGGCTGAATTCTGTGGCAGGACCTTAAGAGAACTGTGCATAAACAAATGCTCACAAACCTCAATGAACTGAAGCAACCTTGCAAAGAAGATTGAGCCAAAAGTCATACAGAACATGATTAATGTAATTTATCACTGGTTTAATCACTGGTTTAATTTCGGCTTGATTTTTGTAAAAAAAAAAATAATAATAATAATAATTACATGGTGTAATATGCCATGTGTTGTTCATTCACCTAATTTGAAGACCTGATAGAGACCGGATGATTTTTATTATGTCCTGGTAAAACCATAGAATTCAAAGAAGGTGTACTTTAATTCTCACACTACTATTTTGTTAAGATAATTCATGCTGACTGGCATAGACGGATTTGCATACACACCTGTGCAAATGTAAAAGTCTGAGCAAAGGAACATTTGGGATATTTTGCAAATGCAAAGTTTTCCTATAAAAAGTTATATAATGTTCCTTTGCCCAGAAAGAGTGGCCAGATTAAAATGAAATTTTCCTGCATGCTCTTTAAATCTTAACACTTTATAACTTCGAATATAAACTACAAAAATATTTGAATACTATACTGTTTAAAATGAATTGCATACTAATAATATCTTTCTTAAAGATAAGATTTTAAAAAATACTTGGTGTGAAAATCAGGCTGGTAAGATCTATTTTAAAGTTATTATTATGTAAAATTATGAAAAGACATTGCATGATACAGGAAATAAAACATTGACTTTTGTCTGGCGAAATTGCCGGAGTTTCAAAAATTGGCCAATTTTACTGAAACTCTTTTTTTTTTTACTGCTGGTTGCATCAGTAGCTCATTACATGCACCGACTTACAAGCCTGATAATTTCCTACTGTTGTTTTAAACATCTCACACTGGCCAACTTTGCTAGGTGAACTACACAACTGCTCTCATGATAGCATTACTATTTCGGTGAGTACCGAACAATCTGACTCCACTGTGGATTCCTGACACAGCCTGGGCAATCACCAGCCTGATTCATTAGCCCTGGGCAGCCATCATGTTTCTACCCAACAGAATTCCCTGTAATTGACTTAATAACAAGCTCTCATATGACTCCAATGAAGCTCTGTTTCTTTTTTGTTTCCCCATCCCCAGGTGGTCACCAGTAGCAGAACAGATCAGGAACACAAAGACACTGGGGCGGGTGTGGTATTCAGAGCAGCAGTGGGAGAACCTGTGTGAGGCACATGGGCTTCTGTGTGTGGAACTAGTGGCCAGTGCATAATAGTCTGAGGTTTATGTTTATTGCAGATCACAATAGTATGCTTGCAATCCACTGAATCCACTAAACTGTTTTGTAACATCATTGTGCATATCTATGCATAAGCTTCTGACCGATGTAACAAAAGAAATAATTGCTGTTCAGTCTAAATGATTAATTAATTTACATTCTATTTGACGATAAATAGACTACCCACAGATTCACACTATACAGTTTGTTTCCCCCAAAAAATGGTTCATATCGTCATTAAAGATGTTTACCCTAACCCCTACTATAGGCTGATTTATTTTTAGCGTTGACTTCCAAGGTATTCCTGTTCAAAGTCTTGCCCTTTATCTGTGTAAAACAGAGAATCTACCAGGAGTGTGTAGGGTGGTGTTTGCTCCTTTCAGTGCAAAGGGCATGGAAATCACAGCTGGCTGCTTGGTAACAAAAAGACACTTCTGTGCAGTTTTCCTGCAACACATGTCTGGGAGTAGCTGTGAATGGTGGAAAGTTCATAGACCTTCAAGTTCCAGCTCCATCTGACTCATCGAGTGCATTCATTAGGTGTAATACCAACTCTTAACAGTTCTTTCCATGGGCGTATTGATTTTGCTGGTTCCACATGTGGCTGCATAAAGACCCTTTAAAACATACACACTAACATAAAGGTAACACATCCATAAAAGCTCTCTTTTACTGTACACCCAAGTGTTACTTCTGCCTTAGTTTCCCATTAGGATCATGATGACTCAAGAGCATATTTTGGGAATTGCACACAGACAATAATCTGAGGATCCTGCTCCAGGGCTCCTGCTCCACCGCGCTATGCTTTGTAGTGGTAATATATAGTAGATGCATTCTTTTACCTGGTGACTTGGCTTTTTGGTATTCAGGTGTTCTATAGGTGAGTTGAATGTGTTTTGGCACAAGTAAAACTGGCTATCAAAAATAAAAAAAATGCTGGGTAGTGCAAGACATTTTAATTAACACTCTGTAAGTGCTGTGCAGTACTGTACAAAGCTGCCATCTAGTGGTAATAAATGATAGTACGGCTATCAACATTATCGACGGTCTACAACCTCATAATAAAACACATTTCACCCTTTTCAGATATACATTTAAGGAAATTACTGTAATGTTTAAATATTACAAGTGGTTATAATTTTCTTTCACATTTTACAGTGTATGGAAAAATATAGACATTAACACCTGGGTCTGGCATTTGCAGGTGGATTCAATAAAATTGCACTTGACTGAAACACAATACATGGCAATTCAGGTATAATTCAAAATCAGCTAAAATAGCTTCAGGGAACATTATAAGACTTTCAATTACATGCATTTCATATTTTAGCAAACTTTGTTAATTAACCCTAAACCCTTTACTTATAAAGTGTTTTTCTTTTCTTTTTCTTTTTCTTTTCTTTGTTTTTGTTTGTTTGTTTTTGGAGAAGAATTTTATGTCAGATGTTTATTTGAGGTTGTGGAGAATGCTCCCATATCATTGTCTTATTAAATAACAACCATTTAGGACCAAAAAAACAAATATTTCCAGAACATTCCTGTTGATTATTATAATTGATAGCTGGGTTCACACTCTGTACTGTCTCATAAAATCATATATTAATTAGAAGTTTGATAGATCAGTTCAGGCAGTGTTTGAAACAATAATAGTGCCAGTCTGTTATAGATTTCTCTCATTTGAGCATGAAACTGTTGTCATATATTGCTCATATGTTGCTCATTGTAATATATTTCGGCATACTTTAGATATCTCACAGTCGACCTTGAGGAAGTATTTATTTCACCATTTATCATTTCCCTCACCCCACAGTCACACCTCTGTGATAAATGTTTGTCTTTTCACTGGTGCGTTTGGGGTCAGCTGTCATCAGAGTGTTATTACACTCAGTGGTGTCTTGCTGAGGGCGACTGTCACTGCGTAATGACCCATAATCACATCGCACTGCTCAGCACCGTAATTCTTGCCTGGACCATGCAACCTCACATACATCCATCACCACACACACACTTTTATACGCAAGACAATTTCTTCTTAAATCATATTATTTCACCTTCACAAGTACAAAGCCATGTTTCCTACTCCATGCCCTCCACTTGCCTTTTTTCAGCACATCTCTGTAAATTATCTCTCCTTATTTACAGTGTGTCCAATTGCAGTGCATTAATGAGAAGGCAGAATGCACTCAGGTGATTACAGCACCATCAAGCCCAATTACACACGGCTATAAACTACTATATACTGAATACTGATATATTGTGAGCAGAGCCCACAGGGGAGTGTAATGTGTGTTATCGGCATTAGTTCACAGCAGGAATGTGTTTCCTCAGGATATAATTACCTTATTGGACATTATTCCACATCCAACTGAAGTCACATCAATGTTAGTTCCCAGGCTTAAACTCAGTACTGAAATGATCAGTATGGATCAGAAATACGCTGCTCCTTTAATGACATAAAAAATATGAGTTTAATGTATTATTGTGACCTGTGAGCCTTTAGTTGTTTAAATGAAGACTGCTATTATTCCATGCAAAAGCTTATGTTAAATAGCATACAGTAACATTCATTTATGTTTTCCCTAAACAATAAAAATACACTGACAATATGTTAACATACCCAAGATTTATTTTAATCTCATATGTATGATATTATAGTTTGTTGCATTGCAACATTCATTACAATAAAAGTGCAAATATGCATTTTTAGAATTCTGAAGTTCTACCTGTTATGTTTTAAATAATACATTAATTTTTTATTATTCCACAGCTGTATTTTATACTTAATGGTATGATAGCGCTAATAAATTTTCACCAACAGCAGCCTTGACAGTAGTTCTGGCTGTACAGCAAATCACAGGTTAATGTGCTGGTTGTTCTTGTTTCTGTAGTAACAGCTTATACCCTACAGTAAATGGAGAGAAAAAATGCTTTTATTCAAACTGATATGTAGAAACATCAAAGGCGGCTTTGAGGATTTTGTGTTTTCCAGTTTATTAATAACACGGCAAGATGTAGAGGGAATTACAGGTAGCCTCTAGATATTATTTCTATATATTCTAAATATTAAGTGTTTTATATATAAAGTAAATATGAAATGTTGAACTTGCTTAATGAATGTTCCCAAAGAATAAATGTAACTATGAACTAGAATTTTTATAAAAAGTATGATGTGCCTTTCATTAATAAATGTAAAAAACTTTGATCATTTTCTTTCCTCAAACAAGTTTATATTAGTCTCATCAGACCACAGGACATGGTTCTAGTAATTAATGCTTTTGGACAGGTTGTCTTCAGCAAACCATTTGCAGGCTTTTTTGTGCTTTCTGCACATTGACTACTGTAATATATATATCCAAGTTATATTTCTATAGTATTGGCCCCTGAGAAGATTCACTAAAATGGTTGCTGAAATGTGAGTGGTGCACTCACTTGAGTGAGATACTGTAACTATATTCTTGTTAATGTGATGTTCTTTTTCTATATTTATTTTATTTTGTTATGTTACAGACTTTCAAAAAAAAGCATTTCAGGTCATAATGTGTATGGTTGAGTATGTGAGCAGAAATTGTTGTGGTATAAAAGAAATAAAACACTTTGGTTTGAGCTCTTATGGACAAATAATCATCCGTGGGGTCGTAATGCTCTGATGGAAAACTCTTTGTTTATTACGTGTTTGTTCATTGCTTTTCGAATAATTTTCTATCACAGTACAAAAATCATGTATTATTCTATCCGTATAAAATAACACTTTCTTCCCAGTTAATTCTTATAAAAATCTTTCCCTTTTCTATTTGTCAAAAATGTTTACACCCACTATCTCCTTCTTTCCTCTGTACCATTCAGAAACTTCTCTCCAAGACCTTCAGCGGGGTGCTGGTTGTTTACTGCAAATCAGAAGTCACACTGACCTTTTCAGAGTTTTCTGACACATGGTTTTAGGTGGGAAAAGCTGTAAACCTCAGGGGATGTGGACCACCAACATTCAACCTATTGGGAAAGTCAAAAGTGTGTCAATTTATTTGGATTTTAAAATTGAACACACCTGAGGATGTTCCACTGAAACCCTCACTACACCTGTGAAAACCACGGTTACTGTTAGACATTTAAAGTTTATTCATGTATGAGTTCTTTTCTGTGTGTGCTTGCATTTTTGTCTGCGTTTTTGTAACTCACGTGTGTGCCCACAGGCGATGCTGCAGGGAGCACTGCTTGTCCTCAGGCAAGAGCTTTTATTTTATGGAAGAAACCTATAGATCTGGAATACACACTCACACTCTGATGATAGACAGCCAGGCTTTGACTCACAGCTGCATGGATGCTTGTTTATGGGCCGATCTTGAAAAACACGCTTGAATGAAGAAGATTAGATCAGATTTGGTAAACTATTTATTTATCAGGTATCATTAAGATTTCTGAGTGCAGCTCTAGGATATGCAAATGCATGATTTATATTCGGTCTTCAACTGTATACATAATGATCAGTACGAGTGCATGGCAAATGAAAGAGTGCATGGCATAGCAACATAAAAAATTGACGATTTTGGAAATGAAACTGGTAGATTTCAGTGAATCATGTAGATAAATGACACAAGCCATGCAGTATTACAGTGTGAGCAGGAGATCAATCACGGTGAGACGCTGAAATATTACAGGAGCAGATCCTGCCCATCATTTCTCTTCATTTTAATGCTCAGATCAATCCTGGAACATACCTGACACCAGCCCATCTGGCATGTGGGTGTCACAAGTTACCATCTTTCATCTCACAGTGCAAGGCTTCAGTGGGAACAGAGCCGGAGACAAAAAAACTGCTTCCTTTAATCTGTCTGTTTCGATTAGTGTTAAAGAGAGAAAGGAGAAAGTGATTATTTTATTGTATTAAATAGAAAAAAAGCAGATGACCATTACAAACAAGACCTTTCAATTTTTTTTTGTCAGACTTTGTATTGCGTGGATAAACCTATGAGCATCTTCAACATACTGTTTAAACACTATGAGGAATAAAAAACAGGGCATGCTGTAATAAAATAAGTACATTCATTATAACCTCCGTAACAGCACATCCAGAAGTGTTTTATTCCTTTTATACCACAGCATTTTGGAAATTATTACAATATTTTTACAAATGTGAACACTTTTTATCGATTTACAGTCACATTGAATACAATAGATCATAAGTGACACAAAACTGTTCTTCCACAAACTGTTACCACAAAATTAGAGGCATTGTACAGGATTTCTTTAAATGTGGTAGCGTTACATTTTCCCCTCACTTGAACTACTAGACCCAACCTGTTTCAGCATGACATAGCTCCTCTGCACAAAACATCTTCATGAACATATGGTTTAAATTAGAAGATCTATATTTGCCTGGAATACATCATTAACTTTAAAATGAATTGGAATGCTGTCTGCACCCCAGGCCTCCTCACCCTACATCAGTATATGGTCACATGGTCACATGTTGATGCTTAATTGCTCACACAAACCTAATCAGAAGACATACTTTGATATAAAGTTCACGTTTCTGCTTTAAAGTTTAATAGCTTCATGACTTAAAATCTGAAGTTGATCTAAAGTGACTCGAAGTTAAACAGAAGCAATGCTGTATAATTGATGGCCAGGTCACAGGAACATCACGGTCCTCCTTCCAAACATGTACGCCGTTTAACTTCCAGTAGGGGATCAGATTTTCAGCTCAGGAGGAGATGTGGGTTAATTAAGGTTGTTAGAGTAAAATTGTCCCCCTACCATGGAGGGCAAAAGTTGATACAAAGAGGTAAAACAAGAAACAGGAACAGTAAGAGGGAGCAAGCAGGAGACAGAGGCTCTCTCATTGACCTCCCACATCCTCTCTGACAGTGATTCATGCAGACTGTGGGAAAGACACGATTCGTCTCAAGGTCAAACGTATCGCAGCTTGTCTTTTTGTCGACCCCCCCTCTCTTCTTCTTGTCTCTTATTCCTCTCTCCTCTTGTCCGACGCTCAACCCTCCTCTGTAGTGCCCTTTTCAGCAGGCATCTATCTGTCCATCTGAACTTCATTTCACAGATGACAAGCTCCAGCGTGATGCAGCAGCTGGCAGAGAGACGGGGGTCTGCCTGACTGCCTTAACTCTAATCAGCCTTTATTGCACTCGGGGGAAGAACAGAGGCAACCCCCTGCCAGCAGAACTCTTTTCTCTTCTGGATCTCGTAGAGGAAAACTACACGGCTGCAGTGTTCTGCATTGGCCACATAGGCAGAGTGTTGAACAGGGACAATAACAATGTCATAGCAGGTACTTACATAAATATATATTGTAGCCGGATGACACATTCTTTAAGCTGGACATCTCAGTATACCATACATTGTATTTGAGTATCATATTAAGTATTACGCGATTTATATAACATAAATATTTATGTTTAATGGATAAGTGAATGATTAAATTCAGAGTTATTTGCATAGGCGTCCCTTCACAGAATTTATGGATATAGGTTTCTGGCTCTCTGATACAGCATAGGGAGAAACACCAGACTCAAAAAAGATCTCATACCCTTATTGGAGCAACCAGATCATGGATTATAAATCATTACAGTAAACTTACAGACATATCGAGAAAAAGCATTCAATTAACTAATGTGTTCATTCAGAGTCAACTGGCTTTTACATCGCAATGGAACAGCACTAGAGTTTGTTTAGAAAACCTTGACTTGGTCTGTGGATAAGTACAAAATCGGGTCTGATTTTGAAATGCAGAATAGATGAAAAGAGCTTCAAATTGCATCATTTTACTGAAAATATTCTTCCTGAAAGTATCACTGAGAAGGGTATAATAACTCTATTTAAAGGATTTTAAGCCTTACTGTAACAGCATACACACTTTTCTTAGTTTGTACATTTATGTGTGTGTGTGTGTGTGTGTGTGTGTGTGTGTGTGTGTGTGTGTGTGTGTGTGTGTGTGTGTGTGTGTGTGTGTGTGTGTGTGTGTGTATGAGTGACTAAGTAAGCAAGAGTGGTAAATGTAGCTCTGTTGGTATAGCAGGACACAGACAGCTTTCACTTGCATTCTTCACCTAGAAGGCACACTTTCATTCAATGGGTTCAGTCAGAGCCAGAGTGAGATGTCTGCACTAATGCATCTGCCACGGTCACTCACGCTCAGCAACCCCCTGACAAGCTGATACTCCCTGCTCCTCACTGCTCCTTTCGACTTCTTTTGTTTCTCCATCCATCTCTCACAGCACCTACCCATTTGCACTCACCATGAAAGGAAAGACAAACACTGTGGATTTCAGATGCTTTGCCCTGCAGTCATTTAGTTAACACACACACACACACACACACACACACACACACACACACACACACACACACACACACACACACAGTGTTCCTCTGTCTCTGTGTAACTTGGTTTGAGGAGAAACCTCAAGAGTGCATCATAATGTACTATATATATAGTCGATGTAAATAATTGTAAATTAATAATTGTAAATTGTAAAATTGTAAATGTAAAATAATATCCAGAGTAATTTACAACTGACAGGAGATACAATCCTATCAATTGTACAGTAGGTTATTTAAGGGTTAAGATTTTGTTTTGCAGTCCTGACATTTACCAATCACAAGGAAAGGATGTATTAAACCGAGGTGTTTATATAAAAAACACGAGTAGTGCCCTCAGAAGAAACATGCTATTGTTTTAAAAAAAACATCATACTTTGGTTGTATTGTTTTGTTCCTTAAGGAACACTACCTTTTTCCAAAAATTTAAAGAGATGTTCTACTTGTCTAATGGAACAAAACAAACAAATGTTGTTTCAGAATATACTGTAGATAGAAAATATTTACAAAGTGTTTTTTCCCTCTTTTCCTCAAAATAATTTTCTTTAACAAAGAAATTTCCCCACTGTGGGACGAATAAAGGTATATCTTATCTTATTTTTCTTAAAATGCAGAGGAAACACCTAAATGTATGTGTTCCTATCCTTATAATATCCTAATATCCTATATTATATTATATTTACTAATGAACAAATAATACATTTACACAGACATGTATTTTCCCTACATGGACAAATATCAACACATACAGAAATGTTCATTGTGACAAATTTGAATTCTCCACAGGAACAGCTCACTCTGCTGCTTCAGTGATTCAGTAACTGATTCAGTGAAAATATGAGTAAGCCCTTGTTCTCTAGCCCACAGACTCAGGGCTTTTCGAACAGGTCTGAAACACCGGGCCTGTGTTCACGGATATGAAGATTTGTTTTGAAGTAAACAATTGCGGGAGTGTGATTTGTTAAGCTTTCAGTGAATACTTGCGCCTCTTTGGATAACGTAATTGCAGTAATTATGCCCTGATGAATCCTCATTGCTGCAATTTGCATTAGCATAGGCTGCAATTATTTACGCCCAGCAAAACCTAATTATTCCCAACACTCCCAAATTCTCTATTTGATTGCCCACAATTAGTGTTTTATATAGCAGTTAGTCACCTTAAAGTCAGTACAGATCCATGTGCTGTTTAATTGACATTAATAAAAAAGCATTATCATCATCATCATTGGGGTCAGATTATGTGCTTATACACTTTCTGTCTTGGTGAGGTGATATTCTTGTTGAGTGTTGAGTAATAGAGTACTAGATAATTTACTTCTGTTTTGGGGCACTGGCTCCCCATGCAAACAGGTGCAGTCAGTACCTGACACATTCTCACACACATTAGTAAAATAATGCTAAATAAAGGTTTGAAGAAAGACTAAGTTATTTAAGTTGTTTGTTATAATGTGCAAAATGCATTAAGTCTAGTCTAAAAAACAGTCTAAGGACTTGTGTCAAGTTCATATTTTTCCTGATCAGGCAGCATTTTACATCTAACTGTCCAAAACAACACTTTCAGAAAGCCTTTTGTTTGCAGTGTATATAAACATGACCCAGTCAAGTCATGAGACTCAGGATAAGAAGAGATTTAAGTTTAAGAGTCAAGAGCTATAATGCTGCAGTCCATGAATGGGCTTAGGATGTGATGGATGCTGGGTAGTTATACTACAGTCTTGATGATGCTGTTAAACAAAAAACATCACAAGACATTTGGTGCTTAAAATGTTTTCATTATTTCTCTTGCTCCAGGCAGGGAAACCGGTGTGCACTCTGTTTCTCCAGCAGGTGGGCCTAGTGCTGTTCCTTTACTCTCCTGCAATGAGGATTCATTTATGAAGACTCCAGCAGTGTGAGGCTGTTGCTAGGGCTGTGTGTGTGTGTGTGTGTGTGTGTGTGTGTGTGTGTGTGTGTGTGTGTAACAGTTTTGCTATCAGGTTGGAACAAAGCCAGTGAATGTTTTGCAGTTTGTCGAATCAATCACTCACCCCGAGAGCGTGGTAAAAGCATATCAGATTACCAGCCGACCATGGTTATGTACCTTTGGGCTATCTTTCTGTGTGCACACAGTCATTGTCACATTTATGCCCCACCTCTGTTGTCTTCATAAACACATACACACAGATTTAATTACCGCTGACCCCGCTGAAGGTGATAAACTAACTCATGTTGAAACTGACATGACACATAAACCTGTCACTGTGCTCTAACGTAATGTATTATATTTTTGCCTGGCTAGTCTGAGCTCTACTCCATGTATCCACCATGTATACACGCCTGAGATGTGTACGGTCTACAATGCTGAAAACAAAAGCACCATAATAATAAAATAGACATACTGTTTCACTCCCTAAAGGGAACTGGTCTAATTTCTATAATTCATTGTCCTGTCATTATACATGTTTAATAAATGTAAAGGTTTCCACTTACTATTTATTCAGTTATAGATCCAATATATGTTCAATTAATAAGGTGTTTTATCTTAATCATCTTCTACCATGCGGTGTCTAGATATTCATTAAAACTACCTTTACAATTCCTTCCAGAGAATCTAAAGTGCAGAAACAGAACAGTGCAAACCTCAGTCTGTTTCCTAGAAGTTATCATTAGACACTTACAGACTGCTGTAAGACACATTTTAATAACTGTCGGAAGAAATCAGATTTATCTTGTAATGTCAGGTCACGCCAAAAGCAGCACAAAACTACTTTTCCCCTTAGCCCTGGTTCTTCACGTTAATCATGCGCACAGAAGCTATGCTGTAATTGAATGAGCATTGCATTTCTCTTTCATTGCTAGTACTTGTCTAGCTTTTGTCAAAATTGTGTTGCATGTATGTTTCTAGAAATGATATACAGGGTCTTGCTCATGTTTTATAGTTTGTTTTTGTGTGTTTCAGAACTGGAATCTGCTTCTGTTCCTTAACTCTGATCATAGAAAATAAACAATAAACAACTAAGATCTCTACATACTATATAGATATAGAAAGAGCAACCAAATCTAAATACATTTATTGATCATAAACTTACATTCATCATTAAGATTCTGTGAGCAACAGGTCCTCTTATACACTTATTTCAATCACATCCTATGGATCTTGTAAATGCTCATCTATACCTTTGGATTATTCTGTAGTTTTAAAGGTAAGAACGATTTATTTCCACCACCAGTATCTGTTCCTGTGCTTTTCTTTGGGCTCTAAAATGACACAGCACTTAAAGACAGTGGCCTCTATGTGGAATGAAGTCAAGTCTGGACATGTTAGGCCCAATGTCACATATGAGGCTCTTTTCAGTCCTAGAAGCTCTTGTTTTAAATTTGTATTTTTTCTGCTGACTGTCTCAGACTGTAACAGCGTGAGCCAGAAGACTAAAGACTTTTCTAGAGACTTAGACTAGACCCAGTTTGAAATGAAAACACACCTGCAGTGTTTCTTCTCTGATAAGCAGCATAGTTAAATTTGGATGTATGTTTATTCATTGTATGCAGGTGCATGGGTGCAGATAAAAGTTTTTGGATTGTGCTAAAGTTTTACAGTTCCTTTATCAAATTCCATCTGTGTTTTACACAGTAATGTGGTACTCAAATTCTGTCTGAATTAAGTCCTGACTTGTAGCTTGATTTATGCTAATTAGGCTTTTGCTTGAATGTTTTATTCAGTTTTATGTCATTCACTATTTCTTCCTCAGACCTTATTTAGAACTTGATTTGAATTCTTATGGTAAAATTTCTAATCAACTCTTTTTACCTATTCATCATAGAACATTATTAGTAAAGGTTTGATTTTGTACTATTCCTGATGAAATAAGAAGACTAAAGATAATATGTTTAAACTTCATTGTCAATGCATTTAGAGGTTTTTTTTTGCATGAAAACCCTTGAGACCTTGACAACTAGTGTAGACAAGATCTTCACTTTGTCAATTTCCAAAAGTTGTGTACTTGTGTGTCTTATGAAATGGTGTTCAATGTTCTAAAAACACCCGCTGAAATAGAGGTCGGCTTCACAATGTCCTTATCTTACTCACTCAAGGGTCAGAGACTAAAAAGAATATCCATTATTAAAACATTGTGTGAACATTTCTACAACAATAGAAAGGTTGCAGCAATGTTGTACAAACTTTAAAAGCATTGGTTAAACACCCAGAAAACCCGACACTGTATTTCACATGGAATCCAAGGTTCCTAACACAGTGACATTCAGAAAACTTTCTGCAAATGTGAAATTGTTCAGTGAAACAATGATCAGACGAGTTGAGAGTTTGATTGGATATTGCTAGACCTTTCAGTGAGTAAATATGTGGACTGATTCAAACATTATTTATTATTAACCTATTGCATGCATGTTGCTTTTTATTTAATACACCCACATCTGTATGTTCCTCAATAAACTATTTTAATAAAGAGTGTCTTGTAAAAATAAATCTTTATTCAATTTATTCAATTATTGAAAATCTCTCTTTCTCTGTATGTTTGCAGTTTCCAAACACTGGTGTGCCAGGAAGGATGAAGGATCTTGCTGACAGCTAGTGGGAAAGCTCTTCTCCAGCTCTTCTAAATGCCTGCAGATGGAGTGTAATAGGCTTCTCTGTCTGCCTCTGACACTCTCATTAATCAGTTTCTCTGGTCAGACACCTCAGACTCATATTCATGTTAAGCTCCAGGTACAAGGTTTCTTTTCATACCAATGGCACTTCGTTCAATTGTGAAATCTTAACCCTAACTACTTTAAGACTAACCACATGTAATTAAACTTAGATCACTGTGAACAGAGCCACCATTGACAATGAGATATAACACATGTCTGGACTTTACTATTCAGACTGCTCTCCAGCTGTGGTTTTAGATAAATGATATTTTTTGTAGTCCATCTGAACACGGTTGCTGGAACCCTGGTCCTCGGGTCTCTTAGGGTAACCACAATCGCCTGTCAGTTCCATTCGACTAAGCTTGATATGATGTCGTGACCAAGTGATTTTTTATTTTATTTTATTGAATCCAAGCTTGGAAGTGTGCCATGCAGGCACTTGCTTATTTCTGGAGTGTATTGGCAGGTCAGGAAAAAAGAGTATAGCAAAGACAACATGTGATAAATGTGCATGTTATGATGTATTACTATTTACTATGATTATCTTCAATGGTGTTTTTATTTGAAAGGTGAATGTAGGCTAATAAGTTACATGCAGCCCTATAAGGACATTCAGCATTCAAGCCGAGACAAAATAAGAATTAGGATGATGTAAAAAAAATAAAGAATAGGTGTTGTTCTGGTTTGCTATCCAATTTTGTTCTGTTTAGCCGTTTGTCACTCATGATCATGGAGGCCAGTTTCATTAGTTACAAATCTCACCTCATGTCAGCCCTCCTGCTCTCGCTTTCATTCTATCTCTCTTTTTATTTCAAACACACACACATGCTGATTACCACACACCTTTAAAACTTGTTCCTCTGATAAGGTGATGTTTCAGCCAGTCTGAAGATCTGTGCCTCCTGGTTACCTCATTAAAACCCTTTACAGATATGTGCATCTGGTTTCTCTCATTGGCGTTCTTATCTGCCAGGAGTAACTGCATCCCATTAGCATAGGTCTGGATAATAATCCTGTCCGTGGATGCAGGCATCTGTACACAAACAGAATGGAAAGTTGCCAATCAGACACACGGCGGACAGTGTTTGCTTATTTGGCTGGGCTTGCCTGTGTGTAAACAGTAAACAACATGGCTGCTCGCTATGCCTCCTGATGAAGCTATGCTGAGAGCACAGGGGAAGCAGGAAGATGCTGAGCTTCATCATTACACACTACAGATACAGATGTTTCCAGGAGGCCCTGTCTGGAGATTCTGAATAAGAAAATCTGAAAGGCTTTTTTAAAATTTTTTATCACAGAATCATATTCCAAATACATTTTAGAAACTACATCCTATTTGACCCCTTCAAAGTTTTCACAAAGTTTTTTATTTACATGCGTCACTGAAACTTTTGTTTTTTTAGCTAAACTGCTAATGAGAATCGTTCCGTACATTTTAACCCTGGAGACAAGAGAAAATTCATTCATTCAAGTGATTAATATATAGAGCTTATTTTTTAACAATACATATTCTACATTGCTAGCCACAATCTGTTAAGTGGTATTTAATTGGCTTTAAAGAGTAATTAATTAAAAGCATAACACATAAACATATTTTAGATGTGTATATATATATATATATATATATATATATATATATATATATATATATATATATATATATATTTTTTTTTTGTTTGTTTGTTTGTTTGTTTGTTTGTTTTTTTTTTCATATGAAAAAAACCCGCTCTAATGGTTGTTAAACAATCAGTTTTCTTCTGCTTTGCAGGTAGAGCTTCATTTGTGGGTAGTGGTGGTGGTCCACTGGTTAAGGCTCTGGGTTACTGATTAGACGTTTGGGGTCTCCAAGCTCTAATACTACCAAGCTACAACTGTTATGCCCCTGAACAAGGTTCTTAACCCTAGCTGATCCAGGCCTCTGACTCACATCTTACCAACAACACTGGCATAGAAAAGTATTTCATTAGAGCCATAGTCACTGCCAATTTTGCAACAGTACATATGCTAATATGAGGGAAATGACATCTTACTTGATAAAACCAGAAACACTGGTTAACTGTTTAATCCTGTTTCTCATTATATGGCCTAGTAAACAATAAAATATATTTACACAAACTAAGGGTAGGGTTTATTTGACACTGTCCATTTGAATATTATTATAACATAATAAGTGAACAAAACAATGTTATCTAGAATATACTGTATATATTCAGCAGATATGTTATGAATGTTATGTAAACCACCTGAATAATCATTTGGAACTGTCAAAAATGTTCACACGTTAGCTCTAAGCCTCTGGCTATGCCTACTGTGACAGGATCATGATAGTTTAGTTGATGAAAGTCATGTGAAAAGTTCAGGTCTAGGAATTTAAAATTGAGGCAACCTATTTTTACTTAAATGATGACCCGTCTGACTTACCTGTCCTTGTGCATGAGTATCTGCATGAATGCAAAGAGAATGAGAAGTAAAATCAACCCTTGTTCCTATGATTGCAATGCAAATTAAAGAAGAAGAAAAAAACAGTTCCTTTTTCAGATATATCACAATTCTCAGTTAGTTTGTTATGGATACAGCACCTACTGTCATAATAGCAGATGAAATAAAGTTGAATGTCAGTCACTGACCTTGAAAAAGGAAAGATGAATATAACAGTACCAGACCTTCTGCAAAAAGGGGGATTTTTTTCGTTCTCTGAGAAGCCAATAGTGGCCATCTTTCCTCTGCTAACTGTGTTACACTAAACTGTATGCCTTTATTTAAAAAAAAATGCAGATCTTTTTTTCCAGGGTGTGAAACTTTTGTCCAGGTCAGAAAAAAATAAAATAAAGGGTCACAGGTTCAGGGTCTCTGGTTTGATTTTGAGCTTAGTTTCCTCAGTTTACTGTCTTTGTAGAGTTTATGTGCATGTTCTTGCTGGTTCGCTGGTGTTTATGTGAGTGTGGTGACTGTGATGTACTACCTGGGAGACACTCTGGATCCAGTACAACCCTAACCAAGCTTGATCTCTCTCTGTCTCTCTCTCTGTCTCTCTCTCTCTCTCTCTCTCTCTCTCTCTCTCTCTCTCTCTCTCTCTCTCTCTCTCTCTCTCTTATACCTTTAAATTTAATTACTTACATACAATATTATCAAAGCATTAATGGAAAGGTGTTAAGAAAATAATAGAAATAAATAAATACAATACAATTAGAACAGTAATCGTATGTAAGGCGTCAGTCTAGAATAAGTGTAACAGATACAATAATTATATACAATAAAATAAAATAAAACAAAATACAATACAGTGAATTAACTGAAATGCATGCTAAGTGTTTTCTATTGTCCATTTCATGGAAGTTTTTAGATCTCAAGTATTTTGAAAGCTATTAAGTTTTTGTTACTCTTAATAGGAAGAGTGACATTGTTTACTTTTAGGTTTGAATAATATTTTAGTTTCAGCTGCAGGAGGAATTTCTCAGCCATTTCTCAGCCTTGCACCCTTTACACTTTTTCCTTCTCTCTCATATGTTTTACGCCTACAGCTTTCATTTGTGCGCTTTTAAGTGCTCCCTCTTCTGTGTTTTACATCTCCTTTATGCCTCCTGCATCGCCTTGACCATCAATAAACCCCTGGCTGAAGTGGGAAAAGGGGGGCACATTTTTATTCGCACTCTCATTATGGGCACCTGAAGTCCTCGGCAGCACTGCACCAGCAACTCGTGTTGTGCGGCAAAGAGACAAGCCCGCTAATTCGCTCGCTCACGCGTCGATCACGTGCAGCCGCGCTGCGAATGGACACCTCCGCGTCCAATGGCGTTGAAGCGCTGCGGTCGTTCCCTCCTACCCACCCTCCGCTCCGAAGACCGGCTGCTCCCAGAGCCCCAGTCTCAGCAGCCGCGAGGAGGAGGCGAGAGCTCGGTCTCCTACACAATGCTCCTCGG
The DNA here is from genome assembly GCF_014805685.1 of Silurus meridionalis. Classification (NCBI taxonomy): domain Eukaryota; kingdom Metazoa; phylum Chordata; class Actinopteri; order Siluriformes; family Siluridae; genus Silurus; species Silurus meridionalis. The sequence continues at coordinate 15,197,153 of NC_060893.1, read as the reverse complement.
ACCATAAACACTGCGCTCACCTGCTGCTGCAACTGCCCCTGCTGCTGCCAGAGGGACCGGCCACCTACATTCTGAGTTTATTTTTCTTGCAAACAAACGAACAAAAAAACAAAAACTATCCATTAAAGTGGAAGCGAAGGAGAGAGAGAGAGAGAGAGAGAGAGAGCGCAGAGACAGTGAGTGACGGGAGGAGGCATCCAGCGGAACCGGCAATAGGACACCACCATCATTATCATCAACACCATCCTTCTCTTGCTCCTCAGCTGAGACTAAAGAGGATCACCCTGTCCTCTGTCTCTTTTTACAAGAAGAACATGTCCTCGGCCGGGAAAGAAAACAGTGCCACCCAGCATGCCAATTATGTGGGACCGTACCGCTTGGAAAAGACGCTGGGGAAAGGACAGACAGGTTTGTCCTTCCTTAACTTCTTCTCATCTCATCTCATCTCATCTCATCTCATCTCATATCTCATCTAAACAGCATTTCTTGTATCTAATTACTATAATAATCGCAATAAAGCTGAAAAGTTTGTAGTCCCTGAGGATCTGCATTTCACTCTCTATTACATAAACATGCACTTTCATCACTTTCTGTATTTTTTTCATTTTGAAGCAAATTCAAAGGTATTCCATGTGCTTCCATTAACATCTTGTGCAAATGTGTGTACTCTAAATATATATGTGTGTGTGTGTGTGTGTGTGTGTGTGTTAGGATGTATAAGCCCATCCCAGGCTGCATGCCCTTTAAATGGAATGATACATGTTAACTTGTTCTTGTTATTTCTTCTTTATTATTATTTATTATTTATTATTACCCTGCATCTGTTTGACACTACTGCTCATTGCCTTAAATGGAATGTCACTCGTCCCCAATGCCAAATCATCAAGACAAGGTTCATAGTCGCACCTGAAACGCTTCAGATTGTCTTGTTGCCATGCCGGTTTTGCGGATTGGGATGGTGAGTCCACGACATCGTTTAATCTGTCCTGTGTGCTGCGTGGTCACGTTGGGCAAAATTGGACTGGATTAGTCATTGTGACCTTGCGAGAGCAGAAAAAGTGATGCAACACTCCGGGCTGTTGTCCGGTGGCCCTGCATGGGAGAAAGCAGGGTTCTCCATCTGTCTCACTTGTGTTTAGATTCGGTGTCACCCGAAGAGACCGAGGCAGAGAGAAACAAGCGCAGGGGTTTTGTTTTCATCATTGCTTCCTTACATGCCATTACTGGAGAACTTTACACTTCATACTTTCCAATATTTTGGCATTTATGCAGCTCTAACTCTGCTCATCATTTTAAGAAGGCGGTCTTGATGTTTAATGTAGAGCTTTTGTGCCAGGAAATCATTGTACACTTTAGGATCTCTTCACATCCAGGACTGAAAAACACTGTCTTAATGTAATCTAATGTTCTCTCCGGTGTTAGTTTGGTGGTTTCATCGCATCAGTACATCTGATTCTGCTTACTGAAATAGAGGTGCGCTTCAGACTTTACAGAGATAATGTTTCCCGAAGCAGTCCTTTGGTTCCTCGGAGGATTCACACTCTTGCTCTTTTGAAACACATTTTTTTGCTCTTTCTCATCTCCAAACACAAATGCACCCAGCCACCAAGAACACTGATTATGTGGTTCCACTGTGTGGTGAGTTGGAAAAGAGTGAAAATGCAAATCTAAGTGGTTTTCATCATGTTCCTGGAGTTTACCGGGGCTTCACATTTTGAGTGCTTTCCCATAGTATACAATCCTGTTTTTTATGCATTCATTAAATTCACTGCTTTTTAAGTTACAAAAGTTTGCAGAAATATGGTGTGATAAAATACAAAGATGTATATTTTGTCTACTATTCAGAGCGCTTAAGATATCACCAAGATGCCATATGTTCTGTTGATTTTGCCTTATGTCTTGGATTAATGTTGTCTTGCACATAAAACCATATTGCATTGGTAACCAAAGTTAAAACCTACTTTTGCGACAAAGTCCCAGGATATAAGTGTGAAAAATCAAATGTCATACCTATCATGCCTATCTTGAGCAACCCCCCCGAAGCCACAATTATTGCACCATTGCAGATATGTCGTGTTGTAGTATGTAGCGAGCCTGGAGGAGTAAAAAGAGGACGCATAGATGGAGGATCGTGGGTGTAACTGTGACTGTGACTGACACTTCGACTATGCACTTTTCTCTGTATTCACAGCATCTATTTCTGTGCAATGCATATCCTCGCCTATACATGCTTACATATAGCGCATGGTAGCCAATTACATATGACACATGTCGCATGTTCTGCATGATCAACAGATAAATCTCAGTGCCGTGGCACACCATGAACAGTACGTTTTTATATGTAGCTTATAGATATGTGATTGCGCGTGTGTGGGTGCAGATCATGCTTTACTGACTGACCCTTGCCAGTTTTTTTTGTACCATGGAGCGGATGGCCTGGGGTGATCTCGGGTCTCATTTAATGCTGCAGACATTATGTGATTACAATCCTACAGCATGTCCGTAATCTCTCTCACATGGGTCATGAGGCAGCAGGGAAACAAATTCCACTGTTTATAGTTAAATGCCTAAAAATAAAAATCCCTCCAGCTTTTTTCCCCCCACAACACAATTGTGTATATGTGAAACTGAGATTCAGTCTAAAGAAGGAAACACTGGGAAAAGCTAATCAGCCTGGATATAAAAAAAAGTGCCACCTGCTTGACACTACATGAGTCTGTTGTATTTAGTTGCTATGTAATAATTTTGAATAACACAACATTTTGCCCTGCTTTAATTAGTCGATTTTCAGCATACCTGCACCGGATGTTGGTTAAATCACACGTTGCTTCAAATAAGCACAATCCACTAACCACTTGTTGTTGACCGCGACAATCATGGTACATCGCTGGGAACTCCAATCTCATGTGGCTCAGTTTTGCCATATGGCATTACTTTGGTGCCAGTTTTTTTTCCTCTCATATTCCATGTTCAGTTTTATTCTGTTCACTATTGGGTTTGCTGTGATTATACTGAATCTACACTCGTAAATGTACGCATTATGCATGATGTTTTTGTGTGTGGAGGTGTGTTTTAATTCATTCTGATTGCTGACAAATCAGTGTATGTGCTCAGATTTGATTCCCCTTGCCTTTGGATTCTCAGTGAATCCGAGGATGGATTTGAGGTTTAGTGTGTGTTTCGTTCAATAGAACAGAATTTAATTGCCTGAGGGGCAACATATGCTTGTATGCATATACATTATTTTTTCGAAGCATTTCCTTTGACAACAAAGATGAATTTGAGTTTACACACATTACGAGTAAGAAGAATTTTGCTTATTTTTCATTTGTTAAGCTCTTGACTTATGGTTTTGGCTAGATGTTGCCTCTCTAAGCCTATATAACTTATATATAATCATAGCATTAACCAGGACAAGCAATTCCACAAGTCTTGTCTAAGCGCAGACGGCATAAAATGCCGAATTCTGTCATCCTTGGATTTTCCCCCTTTTCCCTGCTCATGTGCAGCGGCGCTTGTAGGAAGGGTTTATTGAGTCCTGCATGGGTGGTTGTTGTTCGGAGCTGGAGCTCTGGTACAGTGGTTGTGCTTCTGTGTAGGAGATTGTGCAGGAGGCTCCCTCAAGAGAAATGAACCCCATGTGGCTCTCTGATGGCAAAGCCTGTCCAGGACTTTGTTTGTCTAGGTAGATTATTTGGGCAAGGAAATGCTTTTATTAAATAGCTGAAGAAGCAAGTAAGACAAAAACCTTGTGTGTGATTTGTTTATTTATTAATAATATTAGACTTATTTTGTTGTAGAAACAATAATAATAATAGATATTATTCAAATATAAAAAATAATAGAAATAAGATAATTATGAGGATTCAAATATGAAAAGAATTTCCCATGATAATGTAATGTACAGTATAAAACAGCACATATTAAACAGTAGTCATAAAATACTTTTTAGATCAGTAGTTATTGTTTACATTTTTTAATTACTTTTACAGCACACTGAAGGTGTGGTCAGAGCACACGTTTAGCCATGATGCAGTGCTTCTAAAGCAGAAAAGGTAAAGGGCCTTTCACATTTATGGAAGGAGTCTCCAGTGTCAGTTTGTTTTCCACTGCAGAAAAGTCCAACTGCCTTTGCACTTTATGGCTTCTAATGAAACATGATCATTTTAAAAGAGAGGAATAAAGGCAGGCTGTATGTATGTAAATGTACTAAAATGTAGCGGTAAATGGTTAAAAACATGCTGCATCACAGATTAATAAATGAAAAACGAATTAATTGCAAATTTAACTGAGATAAAAGCAGGACATGAGTAGTATAGGAAATGACAGTTCTGGTAACAGAGGGCTGCATTACACCTTTATAGTTGATTTCTTTTTTGCTTTGCCCAATCCCTTTTCTATTATGTATTCTTTTGTGAATAGCGATGTAACCTTTTTTTAATTATATGATTAAACATTTGCTAGATTTAACTTTTTTCCCAAATTATTAAATGTTTTACTGCTAACATTTCATTTGTCTAAAATATTTCGGAATATACACAGAAATAAAACCGAGGCCTGTGATAGTTTCTTTAATGAATCCCTAAAACTACCGGGTGTCTATTATGTCTATCTTTTTTATTTTTAATCCAGACTGTGGTGCTGTATAAACCTGATTATAGACTTGATATTTTTAACCAACACTTAAATATTTATTTGAAAAACATGTCCCTCAAAGTACCACAGTTAAAAAAAAGGACACATTTATTGAAATTAATGGCATTTGGTTGACAGCCTTATTCAGAGTGACTTACAATTATCTCATTCAAACAACTGAGCAGTTAAGGGTAAGGGCCTTGCTTAAGGGCCCAACAGTAGCAGTTTGGTGGTGCTGGAATCTGATCTGAATTGTTTTAATCAAAAGTTCAATGTCTTATCTACTAAGCTACCACTTCCCTTATAATTTGCAATTATAAATGTACTGTTTGTGCTTTATTTCAGTATCGCCTCATGTGGCTGCTTCTGACAGGGAAATAAAAGCAACTTTTATTTTTGACAGTTAAATTATAACATCTGTGTAATTTAACTGTCGAGTCAGAAGCTCCCAGTGTTATTTTTTTATTTGACTATCCATTAGGAGTATCTCTGTATTTTTTGTATACTGTCTAAAAACCTGACTATGAGTTATGATACGCTTGGTCTAAGAAAAGAACAACACAGTTTAGAAAAATACAAAAAAATGCTCTAGAAAAAAACAACACTCAGATTCAGTTTCATCTCCCAGTCTCTGCATGGAGGCAGTTTTTAATTTGACTATGAGTAATAACTGCCGATCAGCAAATGAGATCAATAAAACCTCTTACAGCTGTTGCAGAGGTACAGATCCATACCATTTCATTTGGGATTGGATGATGATGAATGCACTGGGGAGGAATCGGTGCTGTCCGGTGGTTAGGGCAACTCATGTGAGCTGATCTGAAATACACTACCAGAGAAAGGCTATTCTTTTATTTGAGTCCATGATCCATTCATGTTCCTGTAGTGATTATTTTCCTTGGTATTCATTTGTAAGACAATCCACACAGAGCATTTACATTCCACTCGTAACCACGTGACGTTCCCAATTTATTAGATGATACAAGCTCTAGAAGCCGCAGTTAACGATGTAACATCATCTCTCGGTGAAGCAGGTGGATTAACCCATATCAAGTGCATGCTTGCTAACACGCTTTTCCATTCTATGGACATTGACTTGCAATTTTCAGGTCACATTGGGCTGTTAGGTGAAGCTAAATAAATACAATTCTGAACTTTTTGAAATTCTGGTTTGGAAAAGAAACTTGTATTTGATATAGTCGTTTAAAGCATCAAAATCCAAAAGCTAAAATCATGATTCAGGTTTTTTGTTATGGCTCTTAATGTAATTTAAGCCATATACAGTTGTTAAAGCACACAGTGAAACAAAACTTTGTTCTTCCAGGCCCAAAATGCTACATAGCACAACATAAATTTTATGAGGAGCCAATCCTGAATGTCTGTGAGCTCCTGTATGCAGAAGAGGTTGATAATGTTCTCTGTTTAATCCAGCATGAGCAACAGTTTAAAAAGGCATGGATGACTTGCTTCACGTATCTCAGAGGAAGCATGTGAAGCAGTTGGTAGCTGTCATATGGAAGAAACGAGTTGGCTGATTGGCCAAATTAGGGAGGAAATTAGGACAAGAACCTGCATCAGAACTGAATTCATGTCCAAAGAGACTTTTGATGGTGATATTGGTAAAACGTATAACTTTCATAAAGCTGGATTATTAGCTAACATCTGAGCATGTGCTTCTACAGTAGGGCTACTGTCTGAAATATTGGGCTGACATCCAGTAACACTTTTGTTGCATGTTATATTAATTTTGATCATTATTTCTTTATACTGCATAATACATTATTATGGCATGTTCAAGAAACATTTTTTTTTTCCTCTTCTTGTTGAGTTACCTAAGTTTCTTTTCTTATTGGAATATTCGAATGTAAAAATGGGGTGAATGACCTCTGCTCGGCACTGTGTTGAAAGCAGAGTGTCCAAATGTACGAATGCAGAGTGAATACACAGTGCAAATGGAGCAGCGGGGATGAGAGGATGCTGTTAGAGCCAGTGAGAGCAGGGTGAAGAATGAAGACTCCACCCTGCTGCTTTCTTGTGTCTGGACTGTGTTATGCTTCACAGACTAGACATGAGTGGGGATTGTGCTGGTTTGGGGGTGGGATGGGATTCTGATTCCTTTTTTTTCAGTTTTGTCCTTTAAGAAGTGCAGTGCACTGGCCAGTGCCTCTGCTTCTCTGATTTCTGTGGTTGAGTGCGTCTAGGCTTCCAGTCAGCAGTACACATGAGATATTGGGCTGAGAGGGGAAAAAAAAGGGAAATTGTGAATTTGGGCTCAGTACTATGCTCAGAAATATGAATATATAATATTGATATCGCATCAAATATTTTATGAAACATTGTTGATTTCATTACTGATGACTGTTTGTTATTTGCAGTAACTATTTGATTGGATACAAAAATGTATGTTTTTGCTCTAAATGTTTGATCTACCCATAGTTTCAGGAAAAAAACATTTGTAAACCTTATAAATCAAGTACAAATATTTATATATTAAATTGTTATCTTAACAGCTGCATCTTTATTATTTGTATATGGAAAATATATGCAAATAGTATTTGATATTTTAGAATATTGCTCACCTCTTAATGTCAGTATATGTACACTGGCCACTTATACTGCAGGTGGGGATATGGTAACTTAATGTTTGAGGCATTGGACTTTGGCTCCAAAGGTCATGAGTTCAAATCCCAGCCACACCAAGCTGCCACTCCTGGACCCCTGAGCAAGTCCTTTATCCCCATAACTGTGTAATGGTGTAAATGAGATACATGTAAGTTGCTTTGGATAAGGGCGTCTTCCAAATGAAGTAAATTAGCAGTACAACACAAAAAGTACATTTTCACTGAGGTTTTTTTCCACCATTTTGAAGTTTGATATGAACTTAATTCTCGACCTGTATCTGCAATAATCTATGTATTGTGCTGTTGCTACGTGATTGGCACACAATTCAGCAGGTCTACCAGTTTTTATAATAATGTGGAAAACTTTTTAAACCTATGAACCAGACAGCTTTGTTGATAATCTTTTAATAGTAATCATGATATTTGACTTCCACGATTAATGAAACATAATCAATTGCAATTCTGTTGGTCGTGGACATTTATCTGACGGGTAATTATTAGATATCAGTCTTTTTCGGCTTTAATTGGACCATGATTATCTTTGGCTTGGGGACTAAATAGGAATATATTGATTCACAAAATCGAATGTGTATTGCAGTGATTGTAGAACTTACCAAAAAAAATGTACATTTATAATCGTCTTAGCCATAACTTTCCTAAATTTGGTACCACTTCAGTATGAAATGTCAGTATCTGTCCAAAGAGGTTTGTGGAGGTGAGAGTTTGGGCAGGTCATTTTGGATTCTGTTTAGTGGGTAATGCACCGTGTCACAAATTCATGTTGCCCTGCTGCTTTTTCTGACACCAGCAGGAAAACTGGCCGAACCGTTGCAAAATGAAGGGACTGCTACAGTCAATTTTCTCTCAATTTGAACCCTATCGAATGTGTATTTGCTTTGTGGCTTGTTGCTTCTCCACATTAGATTGTTGATTTTTTTTTCACCCTGTGTGTGTATATGCAAATCGCAGGATTTGATCACGCTCAATGACTTTGAGTTTGTAACATGCAATGCTTGGCTGCATCCTTCATGCCCGGTCTGAAACGTTCAATCGTCCCGAATTGTTCTGATGTCCTCTAAAGTGGCTTCTTTCCAATGTGTTTAAAATAAATTGTAATTTATTGGATAGAGTTTGAAAGAAAAGCCAGACTGTTTGTCATTATTTTTAAATTGGGCAAGGAATAACTCAGCATTATATGACATTAAATGTCAATTGAAATCCGCAAAATCTTTTTTTATGTATATAACAATTGTCTTGATTTGGAATTTCATCAACAGGCTTATAATTGCATTTTGGTGTTGATCATCAACAGTTTTATAAAGGATTTTTTATTTTGGAGAAGCTTCTGATTTTAGTTTCTCAATTTCTCATATCTTGGAGGGTCAAAACGTGCATCCACGGTATTAAACAATTTTTGAGAAACGTGTGCATGTTTGAGGTGGCATTGTGGCACAGTGGGGAGTGTTACCGCCTCCTCTGTGGTCTCTGGATCGATCCCAAAGGTTCTTTGGTTTCTTCCTTGCGCTCAAAAACGTGCTGGTCAGTGGGTTAGCTCTAATAAATTGGCTCTAGGTGGGACTGTTTGTGTGTGCATGCTGCCATGTGATGGAACTGTGTCCCACAGTGTCTTTGGGATAGACTCTGGATCCATTGCGAACCTAAAGAGGAAACAACACCAGAATAAATGACTCAAGCAAGCTTTTCTACACAGCACTGGCTGAGTATTTATTTATTTTTTGCATTGCTGGATGATATATATGGTCTGTTCATGTGTATATATATAGTCAATCACTGGATTGCTTTCTATACTATGGCTAATTTACTTGCTAATGCATGTTAAGCGAAGACATCTCACAGCACCAAGATAAGCACAGATGCATATCCAAACTCATTTAGACTGAGATTTAGGACATTCATTCTTGAGAATGTAATGCCATTTCCTTTTGTCTTCACCATGCTCAAAGTCTCTCTGGATGCAATGATAACCATAAAATCAAGCTCGGATCTGCACATAAAGGACAGCGTTACGTTTATAGACCATCCAGTTTGCAGCTGGATGCATGTTCACTAAAGACCTGTATGGCTCCTGGATAATAAAATTTTGTCTACAGTAATAGTCATGTTCTCTACACAGAGCTCTACCTGTAACTTCCTTATGGAATTCATTTAAATTTAAATTCAGACCAGATGCAGCAGAACTATAACCAGGTTCTGTTAATGCTTTACTAAATCATCACATTTTCCACATTTTTCCTTCCATCAGCTCACTTCCTGAGCCATACCCGTGCCCATATTTAGTCATAGACTGAGTTAGAAAGGATATTTGTTGGTTTGGGATTATGGTGTTGTCCATGGTCCTTAACCTGTGCACGCATTGTGCATCTTTGTGTTAACAAATTATTTGTGAAGCATTCAGTATGTAATGTTAATGCATGTTAATGAAGAGACTGGATTGCTGCATGTTAATGACAGGATTTGAACTTGATGCGACGCGCTGAATAATCATTTGCTCAGATTTTGTTTTTCTTTCATTTACAGATTGATATTCTTATGAGAGGAGATTAGTTCATGTATCAGCCAGTGTGTGCTGCAAAATTTAGGGGTGTGTTGGGTGTTTCCATGGCAATGTGATTTCTTTGTGGTTGGGTATAAGAGTTGGGTATGGATAAATCCTTTCATTTGAATTCCGATTTTAATATCTAAGACTTGCTTAAATAAATAAAGCATTAAATCTATGGCAATTTGAATAAAATGGGTTCTGTGAATGAACGGTTCAGAAACTAAATGTTTCATGCTGTTATTATATTAAATACACTTTTAAATAATAATTAAACAGTGTGATTCTGGTCATAATTAAGAATTATTTTTATTTAAACGATACCACTTTTTATCTATAGTAAAGGAGTTATGATTTTGTTCTAGACCTTTTCTATTATTATATACATATGTCTGGAACACTGAAAAGCCATAGATTTTTATTGCTGTCATCTGTCAGTACTTGAAAGCCTGTGCTCATTCTTCCTTTCTAGTTTTGGGAAGAATGTAGTAGTCAGGTCTCAGTGACTGACAAGGCAAATGTGAGTGTTCAGAGTGTTTTGGGATGAAGTATTACTGAATATGTTTCAAAGTTATTTAATGTGTTTTAGAAATGTCAATATGACAGATGAGAGAGTGGCTCTCTGCTTTGGTCTGATGAAGAAAAAGTAGATAGAACACTTTGAATATTGGTCATCACTCTCTAATGTGTGGCTTTGGTTTCTATGACAACCAAAGGCCTGTTCCTGTGGGATGAGTGTGTAATGTACAGTGTGTGTGTTTTTGGGGTTGATGTAGATTCGCAGCCATTCTGGCCTCAGGGCTGTAATGTGTGTGCGTGCATGTGTGTGTGTCTACTGTATGTGCACGTTGAAGGGGGGTGTGCAAGTGGGTGTATGTGTGAAGGATCTTTCCTCAGCCTAGTCGTAATAGTGGGTGTCACCTTTAACTAGCTGGAATGGAGCGATTCACTAAGGTTTTTAATAATTTCATGCAGGGTGATTAGATCTCACTGGCTGCTAATGGGATTTGCCCAGCTGAGCAAGCAGAGTGCTCCTTCAAAATACCAACCATTCAATTAACACTGCCCAATACTATCTCTCTCTCTCTCTCTCTCTCTCTCTCTCTTTGGCCTTTTCTGTATCTCTCTCTGCCTCTTTGCATTATATCTTTTTCTATATCTTTTGGTATCCATTCCTTTTGGTATCTTCTTTTTCTCTATTTCCTCTACCCCTTCTCTCTCTCTCGCTCTCTCTCGCCCCCCCTCTCTCTCTCTCTCTCTATATATAGATATAGATATATATATATATATATATATATATATATATATATATATATATATATATGTATATATATATATATATATATATATATATATATATATATATATATATATATATATATATATATATGTAAATATATAATACATAAATATAAACATAATATATAAATATATACATACACTTTCAATTAGTGTTTCTGCAAATAACCTTTAAGTGCTGTTTATCACTGTAACGTTTTTGCCCAACACACACACACACACACACACACACACACACCCTAAATTCTGACCTAGAAATTTGGCAATCCCATGCAAGATAGTTATGCACCCCACCTGATGTACAATATATACAAAGCTTGCTGTGAGCTCATTTCTACTAGGCTGTCACATGTCAGGGAATTGTTGCAACATACAGGAGAGACAATACAACTACAAATACAGTTTGTGTTGACCATAATACCACTAATGTATTACCATTGCTGACAGTATTCATGATGTTTATAATGGTATATTTCGTGATGTGTGCTCATTTATTTGGTTGCGACTTTGCCATTACTCCTGTGAGAAGTAAATGCTCTAATGTCATAGGAGCACAACTGTAATAGGAAAAAATACTCTTAAGCTCTTAAAACAATAGAGCAAAGCTTCTTTTCTTACTCAGCCATTTTTCAGGTACTTGCAAGGTCCTTGATGGGAAATACAACAACGGTTGTACTGGAAGGAAAGCAATTGCATTGCAGTTTCATGGCTGGCAGTCATCTTGGCTAGTAAGTGATAAATGATGTGAGTGGCACGATGCCCTTCATAAAGCTTTTAGCATGAAAATAAGTGCTCAGGGGAGATATAATTGTAGGTGAAATAGTAAAATAAAAAATCCACTACATTATTCTGTGGTTATTATAATGTAAAGTTATTAATATAAATTTATTATGATGCATTTTAATTAGATATTTGATTAGTTATATACTATAATTTAATTAGTTATATACTATAATATACAATTATAATTCTAATATATACACTTAAAAATTCATGCAGTTATTTGATCAGCCAATCATGTGGAAGCAGTGAAATGCAGAAGAGCTTCAGTTAATGATACACATCAATCATGATGTGGTAGCAGCTAGAAGGCGACTGATATGGGTTTTTCTTTGGCCAATGGCGGTATTTATTTGGCCGAATAACCCCAACCCCCCCCAAGAAATTGTCTCAAAGCAGCTTTACAGAATTTTAACAGTTAAGGTGAATGGTATACATTTATCCCTGATGAGCAGCCATGGCTCCAGTCGATGATCAGCCAAGCTCCCTTCGATGTTATGAGGAAGAAACCTTGAGAGGAACCAGGCTCAAAAGGGGAACCCTTCCTCATTTGGGTGATATCAAGAGTGTGATTATAAATCTTTAAACAATACAGAACACTGGAGAGTGAGAACTAACATGAGCACTGAGATGTAATTATGAGTATTGTTCTTTTTACAGTCTTTTACAGTCATTTGTGGTTATAAAACTAGGAGCTACTGAGCAACCCATAAAATAGCTCATCATTTGTGATCATCACAGATCTAACACCAGCTTCTCCATGCCAGAGCCTTTAAACACTCAAGGAGGTTCAGTGTCCAAACTCCACATGAAGTGCTTGGCGCTGGCACGTCTCTAGATGGTTCGGGATGTTTGCGGCCATCTACTTCTTTAAAGGTCTACAATCTTCATAAGGTGGGACATGACTGGGGCTGGAGTAACCTCAGGATGCCTCAGGATGGGTAGAGAAAGAGAAGCAGTGGAGAGGAATTAGCATAGCTGCTGTTCATAATATTAACAGCACAATTTGATAATGTGCATTTGATCAAGAAATATACCAGTTCATTAGAAGAATAGCTTTTATTTGTCACATATACATTACAGCACAGTGAAATTCTTTTCTTTGCCTATACCATGCTTGTTTGAAAGCTTGGGTCAGAGCACAGGGTCAGCCATGATACAGCTCCCCTGGAGCACTGAGGGTTAAGGGCCCTACTCAAGGGCCCAAAAGTGGCAGCTTGGCAATACAAGGGCTTGAACCCCCAATCTTTACCAATCAACCCAGCACCTTCTCCACTGAGCAACCACTTAATGAGATGTGATACAGAAAATTCCTTAAATTAAACATTTATTAAATAACACAAGCCTCTCCAATCAGTGCACGCTACAAGGTTTTGGTACCCGTGCATACCTGTAGCCTGAACTACAGCTGGTTGAAGGCTTACTAATAATACAGTTCCAAAAGGTTACTCGTGTTCTCTCTCCAAATGTTTTTCGCTCTCCAAAAGAAGCATAGTTAAAAATATACAAGGCAAAATTAAGAACGAATGATAAGAATTTAAAGCCTGAAACACAATAAGCTGATGGTCGGCCATCGGGGAGTGTCGGGGAGGTTAAATGTCGCTTTAGGGCTTTAGTTTTTCCCCACACCATTGGCTCTGGTTTCAGCCGATTCGGCATGTCAAATCAGCAGCGGAGATCATTGGCGAGAAAGAGAATCCGATTGGCTAATTAGTTTAAGGAATGCACACAAGAAAAAAAGGAACACACTTGCTGTCATTCATGCTTTTGTCTATGCAACTCAGCAGACGATTTAAAAAATTTACACGACTCTGTTAGTAACGATCGCGGCAGGTGCACAAGCTACTTGCTTTATATATTCACAGTTGTAACTTTCGGTTTCCCTGTTTGACTACTTGCACCTGCTGGTTCGAAAGAGTTATGTTCTCTCACGCAAGGGTAGAATGTATAATAATCGGCCTAATTTTCAGCACAATCGGACGATGCCGTTTAATAAAAAACCCATTCAATTGGCCGGCCGATCAAGCCGTCGAACTCTAGCCCATGTGTAAGGTTTGATATTTTACGCTGAGATCATCACAGTTGTAACGAGTGACTATTTGAGTTTCTATATCCTGCCTGGCAGCTTGAACCTGTCTGACCATTTTCCTCTGATCTCTTTTATCAACAAGGTGTTTCAAACCCACAGAACTGTAACTCACTCACTGTATTTTGTTTTTATGCACCAGGCTGTATCAGGCTGTATCAGGCTGTTATGAGTGAAATCACAGGAGATAAGCAGTTTTTGAAATACTTAAACTAGCATGCCACGATCAAAGGCACTGAGACTTCATTTTATCTTCATAATGATGTTTGATGTGAACATTAACTGAAGCTCTTGACCGGTGTGCGGCATGATGTTTGCACTGTTTCACCTACCACATGAATGGCTGATTAAGGTCACATTCATCGCATAAATATGCCGGTGTACAGGTGGTCCTAATAAAATGGACCATGTGTATACAAACACATTCATGCATATGTGCAGCTGTCACTTAAATGACAACACATATGGACAGAACAACAGGGACACTTTGTATGTGTATGTGCCTGTAACATTTTCTCTTCTCAAATTTCTTTGCAGGTTTGAAAGACCGGGGAATTGGGGCAATTTATCCTTATTCCACATCGCCCCACTCCATTTACAATCCTGCGTGTGTTTGCAGGCAGGGAGCTGCTCGTTTGATTTGTACAGTGCTTTTCTGTACTCATTGCTGCAGACTGCTGTGTCTCATTACAACACAGCCTGTCGTATCGTAACCAGACTAATGAGAGCATCAGCTCATGCGTTAGTTTTTCCCCTTGCTCTTTATAAAAAGGAACTTCAAGTTCACGGTTTGCTTTTTCTTTTCTAAGAAGATTTGCTACATTATCCTAAGTACATAGGGGTAACTGGTCACAGTGCATCACAGGGTAGAACCAATTAAGTTTGTAGAGTAGCTGATACTAAGCAAAATGGAGAATAATCACCCACTGCATAGAAATCCTGGTAAATTTCCTCGTATCATGGGGCTCTCATGATTGGCGCTGCCTGTGCAACTCCCCTGCTGGGAACTCTCAACATGACTCTTGGCTGGATGAGCCAAAGAATACAGCATTTTTTTTACAGATAGCATAAATCACGCTGTATCTTTCAATTAGGTCCTGCATCCACCTGGCGCTAAGATCAGACAGTGTATCCAGAGATTACACACAAGTATGTGGGTGACTGGTGTGAAGTCTCCTACTGGGACATGGTTACAAAATGATCCTCCATGTCGGACCAGCTATAAAACTGAACTTTAGAGAATGCCATTACACCACAGGCCTCCTTGCAAACACAGAGAAATGATGATAGGAACTATATAAAGTTGGCCAGCCACTTTGCTGTTTTGTGTGTCACTTGAGATGTACTCCATAACGCTATCAGCAAGGCAGGGTGTTGAGGTATTGAAGATTTAAAAGGAAGATTCTCTGTGATCATGCCAAGACCTTTTTTCACTGCCGGAGTCTAAAACAAAGAAACTCTTAAATGTTTTAAATGTTTTAAAGATAGCGGGAAGAGATCCAGATGCTTTTGGACTGCTTTGGCCTGCTAAATGCACTCTGAGGAGCTTGCTGCTCTGCGTGAGGAGACATAGTGTGTATCAGTGCCCAGGTCAGCCTCAGAACTGTTGTTCCGCATTTCATTTTCAAAGCACAATCCCTCACCGAATTGCGGTTTGGGACTGTTTTTATACGCGACAACATTTAATATACCTGGCCATAGGCCACCAATCGGGGACCTCATTAATTCTTAATGCTGGAAAATTTGCAAAGCGATGACTTACCTAGGGATTACACTGATTTATTTTATATCACGCATCATATTTTACTTTATGCTCTTCTGCAAGTTTCAAGTAATAAAGAGAGAGAAAAACAAAGATGATGCATGCAGATATGGATATAGATATGGATGCTGCATTTTCCCAATGTGTATAAGAAATGCCCTGGGAGCGCTGATCTACAGCTCTAGGAGTTGTACCTGTGTCTCCACCCATTCATTAGTTCCCCTCCATGGACTGCTCAGATTTATGGCTCAGGGCTAAGGGACTCGATCGACTGGCCTGGTCTTCTCTGGCTCTGCGCTGCTCGATTATCACCTCGACCCACATGTCTTCCCCTCAAGGCTCTTCTGCATGATTCATACAATGAATTTTTTTTAACACATTTAATTGGTGCATTTTCAGGCTGTATAAATTGGTGTTGTCAAGCTTTTCAATTACCATCTTTGATAAAGCATAGGGTTGTGCTACAAGCTTTGTGAGGTGGTTTGATATTGAGCTGGTGCGGTGGGGCATTGTTGTTTATGCTGAGTAACAGGCAGGAGATATATGCTATTGCTACTGTAAGCTTTGTAAATAGTGATGAGTGTATTCACACTGGACTTCTGAAAAACCTGCTAGTCCAGGTCCCATGGCGTTCATGCATTATACACTGCACATTTATGCTGTTTTCACTGCTTGTGTAGTATATTTTAGCATCAATAAGCACTGCGGTCCTTTGGGGTTTAGGTGAGGACCTTTGAACAAAGGTGTGTGTGTTAATGAGGACAGCTTCCTGGCTTTTTTTCCCACATTTTTCCATATTAGCATCCATCCATCTATCCATCTATCTATCCACTGCTCCATTGTCCATGTTCATTCAGCCATCTACCTTTCTTTTCGTGCATAGTGGTATAGCCTGAAGTAGACCTGGGCTGAAAATGATTCTCTGTTCAAGTGTAGCAATGATAATCAATACGAAAAAGGTTGTCCCTTTCAGATGGTGATTATAAGATCTGCTGTTTCCTGACCTTTCTTATTTTGAATCAATTAAAAAGCAACCTCTTGTACAGTGTGCACTAGAATTATTGATAACTTTCATGGGAAAAAGGCTATATGAATAGGAAAACCTGCTGTAAGTGATATTTGAGAAACATACCTACAGGGGCATTCTGTAATTTTACTTAAACATGGCATTAAAATAGCTTTTTTAAGTGGTATATTATAGTATGTTTGCTGAAATGTCTAGCAGGGTGACCTACACAAGGCATTTTTGCTCACTGGCTAATGCCCTTGCCTCAAATATAATTTAAGTTAATAACTTGTGGTAAATGAAGGCGTGTGTGTGTGTTTGTGTGTTTGTGTCATTGTTGCTACATAATTGCTATATTTATCTCTACCGTTATGCTGTGTAGCCGATGGGAATCCTGCAAAATTAGTCTCGTGTAGTCTTATGTTGTCTTGTTTTCCTCAAAACAGAGGGTACCATTACAATTAATTAACATTTTGTGTCTTCTGCCTTTTCCTGTAATTATTTAATAAGGTTGGGGACACTTGTTGAAGGTTTTGTTTCACTTCTTTGGTAATAGAACCTCTGTTTTGCAATTGTGAGAGAAGGTTCGTTACAATGGCTTTGTGCTGATTTAAACATTGTAATATTGAAATATTGAATAGAATCATTTATTTTTATTACTTATAGGAAGGGTGCCAATAATTCCGGAAGGCACATGTATGCGCTTCTTGGCTTAGCTTACATTTACATTTACATTTGTGGCATTTAGCAGACGCCCTTATCCAGAGCGACATACAAAAGTGCTTTGAGTCTCTAGCTTGGTGGTTCTGTCAACCACATTTCATCTGGATGATGGTCAACAGAACCTGTTAATAAGGTTTATTTAAAAAAACGTATAAAATACAAATGCATTTATTTATTCATTAACATCTGCGTACTTTATCCAGACCAGGAATTCTATGGATGCAGAACCAGTGGAAACAATGTGATATACAGGCAGTGGAAATGTACCCTGGAAGGACCACAGTATAGAGGAGACAATGCATGTACAGACATGTTTTAAAGGGAATGGTGAGAAGAAGTACTCCCCTGTTCTGGAAAATCCTTTCTGACATGGAATAGACATAGAAAACTAACCACAGACTCCCCACAGACACTACCCATTAACACACACTACACCAGCCACAGTTAAAAAGCTTTTTTAAGAAATATGATCTAGTAGTATTTCATACTACACCTATTGCTTAGGACTTAGTTATTTCTTTATGATTTATCTTGTAAAAGGCATCGAACTGTAACAGAACCTTGAAAATGCATTTCTCTTCTTACTGGTTAATCCGTAATCCGTCACACTATGAAGAGCAAAACCACTGCTGTGTTTGCTGGTGTGTGTGTTTATCTGTGTACTTTGCACTGTTTAATGGGACTGCAGTGATTTGAAAGCGTAGGATCGCCACAGGGTGTGTCATTAACGCAAACGGGTATAGCTCCAGAGCCTAGAGTGAAGTCACAGCGTCATCACAAACACACACACCAGGGCTGCATGATTAATTGCAGATTAATCAAAAATTGCTGTATTTTATTATCAGTATTTTTTGGCTTCCGGAGAAGTGCGAAAGGAGTCACTGATGAATGCTTTTCATTTTTGCAACATGCCCACAGCAGCAAATCCATGCATTGGCAGTCATAAGCAGCATCGCTCAGGTGCACATACGCGACTTTCCTGAGCAATCAGACGCACAACTATCCAACATCCAGGCAGAATTCTGGCATGCTTAAGAAGTCATGGTGCGTTCGCTGTGAACGGGAATACACTAATGAGTGTTAATCACAGCCAATACTCACAATCACAGTAGGAATCAAAATAGTCATTATCGTTTATTTGATTAAAATGAACGAGCCCTGACATAGATCCACAAACCCAACCAGCTCACATGCACTTTACATGAATAATTAAATGTTAGTTCTAGTTATTTTGTACCTTCAGGGATGGAACGGCCACTGTTTATGTATTACAGTCCAGACAGACTCGCACTCTTATTTTCTGATCTTCAACCAGGAGTGTGCGTTTGGCTTTAAATAGAAAGAGCTTGCCATGCAGAGAAGCTTGAGGTATGTTCTACCTACCTAGCCTCTAGTTTCTATGGTGACTGCCATAAGAATGTGCATGTTTGTGTGATCCAATCATGGCTTCAAATAACAGAATTCCACTTTATTGTTAAAGGCACGTGGCCTGTGTCATTCCTGTCACTCTTTAATCAAAACAGCAGTAGTTCAAAGAGCTACTGGAAAACTATATGAAGTAATGACAGACGCACGCAAGGATTGTATGCCATTTCTTTTTTCTTCCTCATTTTACACTATTATTTTTTATCAAATTTCGATTTAAATTTAGTCACTGGGGAAACTCCAATCCTATTAACCCGGTCTTTTACCATCACACACCCACTACCAGTCTTGAATGTTGATTGCTAACATGCCTCATAAAAGAAGATGATTAAAGACACTTCATCTTTTTAATCTCAAAGAAAAAAAAGGTGGAATCGTGGTTTCCTACATAATCTTTGTTGGATTTGAAGCCACAGATGGCTGCATCAACATCAGGGACCAAACTGAGGCAAACTGACATATAGTGCAATCCTAAACTGCTAGAGAGAGCTTTCCATCTCTGTTTAATGTATTCGACTAGAGCCAAGTCTCTCCTTAACCCTCAACGACACAAATATAGAAAAAACTTTACATTTTCTACATTTTTATAGTTGCTGCAACATGTATCAGACAGCAGAATTTCAGTGATTTGGTTCCCTGTCTGAACAAATGTAAAGAACATTTAAGGGTTAATTTGCAGAATGCATTGCTTATATAGCCCCATGACAGTAGGCAATAGAGCTTTACAATAAACCTGCTTTTAAATGTAGTTGGGTGGCTCCCTAATGTTGTTGAATATATCTGAGTCTGTCTCGTTAATGTATTTGAGCGCCGGCTAAGTCTCTGCTAATGCATGTGAATTTAGCTGACTCTCTCCTGATGCATGTGAATGTAGCTGAGTCGGTGCGAACATGACTGTGCTTGTGCTAATGAGCCGAGCTGTGTGAGCGCCGACGCAGGTCCATGTAGCTGAACTCGGGTCAGTGCTGATGCCTTCATTGGAGCTGCTGGAGCGCTGGGCTCCGTCTCGCCGTACTGATTGGCTGCTGAGAGCTAAACTGCACATTTCCATCCTGCCTTTGATCTAGCAGCCTCTCTGATCACTCACTTTCTCCAAATCAGACAGAGAGAGAGAGAGAGAGAGAGAGAGAGAGAGAGAGAGAGAGAGAGAGAGAAAGTGGAAAGAGCGAGAGAGAGCAAGTCATCAGACTCTAGTCTTAGCTCTTCTTGTTCGCTCTTTCTCAGCTTCTCTGTTTCTTCTTCCTCTCAGGGCCTTGTTTAAATGTTTGTCTTTGCTTTGCAGGTAGCCCCAATCTCCAGAATCCCAAATCTCCAAACAGCTTAGAAATCTCAGTAGAGGTTAGTTGAGAGAAGAGACAGGGAAAAATAGGAAGGAAAAGAGAAGAAAAGAGAGTCGGAGAACCAGAGAAACTGGAATGTAAACAAAGAGGCTTGTTCTCTTTGGCTGCAGCAGATTTCTAGCTTGTGTTCCATGGAGGTTACTTAAAAAACAGTTTTTTTTTCCGACCCAAAGCAATTGAAGCCATTAATCTTTTGATAACATTTAAATCTATATCATATCATCATCATGGTGTGTTGCATGATGGATATTGACCTCTGTAAGGCTGCTGTTATTTCTCATATCTGTAATTTCTGTCATTTTATTCTTGTATCTGTATACTGTATGTGTGTGGTGTAGTTTGTATTATTATTTGCAGATGTACAGTAATTCCAATGCAAATGATTTAAATCCAGAGCATTCAGGTTTTGCCTTTTTTGAGTCCAACATTTGATAAGCATCAGCAGGATCTTATTGTACCTGGGGCGAAACAAAATTCTGGAGGTATGTTTGTAAATGCCAAAACTATATATAGTGTGCTGCAAAGATGTTTTATTTCTCAAAATAATGTAAGAAAGGTTTTAACTGAATAGGTAATTACTTACAAGTTTTTTTTTTTGGACAGCAGGCAATAAAACCTGATTAACCAAATGACAAATCAGAAAAAGGAGCTGCATTCTCCCTTTAAATGATTATTGGCATAGGCGTTGGCATTAGTGATTATTGGCAATTGGCGTTGCCATTAGTGATTATTATTCACTAATTCTTTAAAGCAAACACAAACCTTTCATGGACCTTTTAGATTAAAATCGAACACTTTATATATTATTTTATTACCCTTTTTTTTGGTGAACAATGATCTTGAATGAGAATATTTTTTTTTTTTTTTTTTTTTATTCCTGTTTGGGCATTTGCTGTTTTTGTTTGTATCTGAAATCTTGCATTATTTTGCAAGGATATGATTTCCATGACATGATTAAATAATTTCACCTTCGTGCATGCTCTTTCTATCACGGTATAGAGACTATTGTTTCAGAATTTCAGCTTTAAGTATTCCCAGGTTTCTCAGTGTCTCAGGGTGTGTATATGTATGTTTGTGTGTGTGTGTGTGTGTGTTCATTGTGTTATGGAGTAAGCGAGCGAGACCTTATTTACCATGCTACTATTCTTAGCTCATGTCTTATTTATGCTTACATGTCTGCACACACATTGATATTCACACCCCGGGACTGATACAATGGTCTCAATGGAAAACTGTGCACCTGGGAGAGTGTGTGTGGGGTTGTGTGATCGTGCGCGTGTCACAAATGGGGGTTGGTGCAAAAGACACCTTCAGGCGACAATGTTGGCCAGGTTGACATGTTTCTGAGGTGACTTTAGATAATTAAAACAACTAAACAACAGAAGCATGTCCACAGACACACAAACACACATAAGGAACTTGTGGTCATCTTTGTTTTTTGGTCTGGACTCCTGCAGAGTTGGTGAATGGGCAAAGTTAAGCCCTCCTCGTGTGCTTTGTCTCTGCCTGGGAGACAAACCTGTCTTTTGAGCCCAAGAGTTTTACGCCGACTTTATCCTTGCAATGGCACCCATGACACGGCTAAAAACGTCTATAAAATATGAGTATATAAAACACAAGATTACAGGGAAAAATGATGCAAGTGCATCAAAGCCAGGCCTAACATTCAGCATATACTGTAGCAACATACTACAGTGTACAAAGAGTCTGGTAGTGTAAGATTGCACAGATATGTGCACAGCGATGAGAGATTTAATATTGAATATAATTTATTTATTTATTCATATTTATCTTCATTAACTGCTTTATCCTGATAAGGGATAGATCTATAGTTTATCCTAGAAACTTCATGAGTTGGGAATACTGGCATGTTTTTGGGAGGTAGAAGGAAACCAGAAAACCGAGAGGGAACCACCAAGCAGATGTACTTGATTATGTAATTGATTGTTGCATTTTAATGCCTAGCCTGCTACCATTAATTAGCTAACATTAGTAAACTCTGCAGTATGATGATAAAATTCCATTATTTGACCTTATTTTGAAATATCTGTTTTTAGAGCAGTATTATTACATTAAGAGCAGTATTAGAAATGTAATAGGTGTTTGGATAAAAAAAAAAGTTATTTGTATTTATTTACAATTGTAATTTTATATATATAATATAATGTATATATCATTTATATATTTTCTTTCTGTGATTTATTTTTTTCTAAATATTGTGTAAACATGTCATCATGCAGTGTTTTTTATACAATTGCAGCATCTCTTTTTCAAGGTTCTTATATATTTTGTCTATATATTATATATTTGTGTGATATGCACATCCTTCAGCTATTCTTAACAGATAACATTTAGTCAACCAATGGTTTATACATGTAATCTAACAGGGTGGCAATTAGCACGGTCAAAACAGTGTCATGTAAATTACAGCATGACTCCGGATCATTTGAAACAATCACTCAAAAGAAAGTCAGGCTTGAGGCAGAAGTGGCCTCTTTTTTATGTAGTGATAATTACGAGTCTGCCACGACTAGAGTAACATGCTTTAACTACTGAAATATGCATTATTCGAAATTTTTAAGAGCCCCCAATTTTTTGGAAGATTGTATTCCTAATTATTTAATTAGCTTTTCTCTAGATTTCTTCATAATCAGCATTCTGCACTGAGTGTCTTTTTAAACATGAAAGTGTAAAACAAAATTGTGTGTGTGTGTGTGTGTGTGTGTGTGTGTGTGTGTGTGTGTGTGTGTGTGTGTGTGCGTTTGTGCGCGCAAGAGAGAGCTCAGGGGAAAGTAAGAGGGAAGACAGGGAAAGGGAGGGGAGAAGGGGAGAAGAAAAGGGAGAGAAAGGGATGAAGTGGAAAAAGTATAATGAGTGAGAAAGGTATGGAGAGTGGGTAAGAGGTAAATGGAAGGACATAGGAAGAAAGAAGGCTGGGTAGAAAAGAGAAAAGAGAGATGGAGAGAAGTAAAGGGAGGGAGAAAAGAGGAGAGAGAGAGAGAGAGGATAGAGAAAATGAGAGCAGTATAGTAAGAGATGGATTGATTGTGAGATAAGTGGAAGAAGATAGGAAAAGAGAAAGGGAGAGAGAGAGAGAAAGAAACACGAAAGCAAGACAGAAAGCAAATCAACTTTCATGTACATGTTTTTTTTTTTAATAATGAATGTGCTAAGGGTCTAATACAGGTCTCTGGAGATGACCGAGGTTGCACTGGAGGGGTTACATCACAACAGTCAATAGCAGCCTCAAGTGTGTTCAGCATGTTTCTTTTTCTTCTGTGAAAGGTGAGATGTTTTCCTCTGCAAAAGGAAAACAGTGTATGAATGAGTATGAGGTCACGTTTTATGAAAAGTCTCTTTAATAAACTTAGAAGACTGTTAGAACCGAATGGACGATTGCACAGACATTGTGTTAATGACTTGTCTTCTCTGGGGTTTTTCCTACCTGCCAAATACAACTATTCAACAAAGACTCCTGTTGTCAGAGTCTGGTGGTCTGGATGAGAGTTGAACCCAAATACCAGTGGCATGGAATTGAATAGTAGGCTGGTGACAGTTTAATAATAATAATAAATAATAACATTACAAATAATATTGTGATTATTTAAAAAAAAAGTTTTTTAAAATTAACCATGGATATTAAAATATTTATTTGGTCTTTCTAGTAATTGCTGTAAGCAGTTGATTTTTGGTAAAAATTTATGAACATAATGTTTTCTCCTTTCCAGTGTTTTTCATAATGTTTCTTAAAGCATGCATCATTAAAATATCATAATACCTTTGACACATTGCCCACTCCTCAGCTGAATGATTGGAAAATTATTATTACATAAATGATTTATAACCTTGATAACATTCATATGACATAATACAATTATTATTACCCCCTCATTCCCCCCTCCTCAATTTTCTTCCTAAATTGGTCATGTCCAATTCCTACCCATCAGATAGCTCTCCCTGACACATGACAGCTGCCAAGAGAGCTGCGGTGCGAGCGAAGGCTATAACATGCTTCCTCTGAGGCATGTGAAGCCAACTGATCGCATCATAATGAAATGTGGCTCATGCGATGTCAGTGTGCAACATAACACACAAGCGCTGCCCACCACTTCTGCATGCATGAGCTCAGATTTAAATGATTAGCTAGTGTCACTCGGATTTATTCAGCTAACTGATATCTGGATGATATGTAGACGGACGAAGGATAACATTGAGACCACTAAATAAAAAAGGCAATCGTTTAGCATTTAACCACTGTATTTAATAACTCAGTACAATGTAATGGAGAGTGTGTTAGAGAAGTGAAGAAAAGAGTGCAGGCAGGGTGGAGTGGGTGGAGAAGAGTGGCAGGAGTGATGTGTGATAGAAGGGTGTCTGCAAGAATGAAAGGGAAAGTTTATGGCCGAGAATGGCCAGGTATTTTTCAAACAAATTTTTGAACATCCCATTTCATACTTAGTCCCTATTTTCAGTTATAATAAACTCCACTCTTCTGGGAAGAAGAGATTTTACATTGTGGTTGTGGAAATTCATAATCATTCAACCACAGGGGTTTTAGTCAGGTACTGAGGCAGGGTGAGAAGACTTGGGGTGCACTCAGTGTTCCAGTTCATCCCTGAGGTGTTCAATTGGGATTGGGGTCAGAGCTCTACAACAGACCCATCAAGATCTTCCACTCTAACCCATGTAAACCATATCATTATGGAGCACACAGGAGCATTGTCATGCTGAATCAGGTTTAGGTCTCCTAGTTTAACTGAAAGGAAAACTATATGATACTACATCCAAAGACATCCTATACAACTGTGTGCCTCCAATGTGGTAACAGTTTGGGAAATAAACATTTATTGCTGGAAAACCCAGGTGTCCCAATACATTTATCTGTATAGAGTATCTCAAGTGGTGTGTGCAGGTGCAGAATTTTATTGAGGAACTCATGAGCATTATCATCAGCGCATAATGTTAAAAATGTTTGGCTTTTACATTCAATATTTCTGCATTGCTATTATAGGTTGAATGTTTTCTCTGTGAGTTGAAAGCACACAAACACCCTCGTTCTGTTCTCAACATTATTCTGTACACTACTCTGGCCTTCTCATTTACATAGCTACTCTTTATTCATGATAGTGTGTGTGTGTGTGTGTGTGTGTGTGTGTGTGTGTGTGTGTGTGTGTGTGTGTAGGGATGTGTGAGAATATGAGGTCATTGCAGGACCTTGGTGAGAGAACTGTATACAGAAACTGTGTTTGCCATCTGGAACTGTGACATTAGGTTTTAATATTATGGTACTTTTTATAACGGCGTCTGTGCTGCTAGGTTGTGTAAAGTGTTTCAAAGGGGTATAATTTGAGTATTTGATGTGTTTTCTGTAAAACACAGTTGGTCCTGTCAAACAGAGAACAAATAAAGAACAGCAGTGGTGATATATGAAAGAGATACAAATGGCATCAGAGAAAGGGAGAGAGATGCTGGATGTTGAATAAGAGACACCAAAGATGGTGATATGTTTGAGTTTATCCTCAGATGTGTTCCTCTCGTCTGCTTCTACAACCTCATGCAAACAAAGCAAAATGAAATCAAACTGCTCTATGTGATACTCCGACCAATCAAAGACAGTTGAAGATTTGCTTGTGGTTCATAAGTTTGGTTTGGAAAAATACTTTTTGTGTTTTTTTTTTTTTTTTTTTTTTTTTTTTTTTTTGAAGTATTGCATCAGTAAAGAAAGCATTTGATGATATATGAATTATTAGAAATAACTTGAATTGAGCTTGACAAACAAAATTTTCACCCGGCTCAAGCGCTGAGAACAAGAGCCAACATGTTATGAGATAGAATTGCAAGCATGACATTTAACAATGGCATGAATACTGAAGTTTTGACATTTAGGCTGCTGCTTTGTGTATTTAGGGACTTACTGACTAAACCTAGCCAAAAGCTAAGCTCATGTCATACTCTACACTACACACAAACACCTACACACACATTGCTTTAGTTCCGGCAAGGTGGCCCGAGGTGGGAGGTTTTGGGCCTTGTTTTTAGCCACTGTGCAATTGTTTGTGCTTTGTGTGAGATGCACGACACTCTTCCTCTCAGGGTAACATTCACAAGAAGCATTGGCTAATAAAACAATTAAGTCAGTGTTTGGTCTTGTCATGTACTCAGCAAGGACTCAACAGTACATGTACGAATTGTTCAAGATGAGAAAGTGTGCTTTGTGATGTCGAAAGTTTGTGACTGAAAAGTGCTGAGACATCATTTTAGCTGATTCCACCTCATGTAGCATTCCCCTCCTGGGGAATCCGGTCATAACTTATGAGCAACGAGGAGGAACCATGGCTCAGAGGCCACAGAGCCTGGAGCAGGTGGATGATGGAGGAGGGAGGATGATCACCGCTGTGCGATCAGAGCTTGAGAAAAGAGAGTGGGAGCAAAGAAAGAGTGAACCTTTCTGTCTGTCATGAGGAGGTGTGTAGTTCTCAGAGAAGAGAAATATTTATAATCGGACTATCCGGTGGCAACTTTTCAGTGGTTTCTGCTTGAGTTCTTTGCCACTCTTGCCTCTGGCATGCTCAATAGGTATACATTCATACATTTAAAATCTATTTTTTGTGTGTGTGTGTGTGTGTGTGTGTGTGTGTGTGTGTGTGTGTGTGTGTGTGTGTGTGTATAAAGCAGGAGATGATTTCTGTACATGTGTTTGTGTGTATAAAAGAGAGAAAGGAAGAAAAGAGAGAGCAAGAAGAGAGAGAGAGAGAGACAGGTGATTAGTGGAGGAGAGAGGGGGGAAGTGATAGGGTGGGGTTGATAATGTGATTGATGTAGGGATGTAAGAGCCTCCCTTGGCAACAGAGAGGTGAGATTCTTTCTTTCTGTCTCTCATTTCAATTCAATTCCAAATCCAGATCGCTTTATTTGCATGGTGGTGTTATGTTGCAAAGAATTGCATCTACAATGCAAGAACGTCAGTAATGTTAGTAATAGCAATTCTAACATACAGCACTATAGTAATAATAACAACTGTAGGAATAAAGGTAGCTCTAGTAATGATAAAACATGTTACAATTAGGGGAACAGTAAAAGCAATAAGGATAGCCGTTTTTCAGTGACTGTGTCTGTTTAAGCCTGTGTGTGTATGGAGTGGGGGTAGACTGGCAGGCAGGTGGTTGGTGATGAGGGGGGTCTCAAGGGTTTAGTGTGCAGCATGGATGGCTGCCTTCACGGAAGCCGAGTGTAGAGGTGGGGGTGTTAGGGTGTTATAACTGATTAGTTGCCATACCCCATATGGGTTAATCATAAATGGTGGAAATAAGACTTTAAGCTCTGTGAGTCTTATTCAGTTGTTACATTCAAGTTGGTCATGTTTCCTTTACATTTGTGATGGGAGTGGTTTCCTCTAGAATGACCCCACCCCCATCGACGGGGCATGAGGGCTCACTAAGTGGTTTGATGACAATGAGGTAAATCATATGCTATGACCTTTAATACCTCCTCAGATTTCAGATTATTTAAAAGACCATGGGAGATATTTGATCAGTGTTTTAGGCACGAGCAACATACCAACTGAGGGAGTACGTTTTGGAAAATGGTTCATTTTTGAAGTATGATTTCATCAACATCACAGGCACATTGAAGCTGTTGATTGCTGACCAAAACACCTTACTAAGCTACAATGCTGTGAGCTGTTTTTGCGTACGGTATTGGATTTGATCAAATTTGAATGAGATTTGACTCCATGTGCATTGCTTTTGTTTCAAATTCCTTTCCAGATTTGAGACAAATAGAACAGCCAGGTGTAAATGGGGTCAGTGACGCCTCCTTATAATGACTAAATCGACTGGCATCGAGTTCGAAGGACCACTTGCATAAGAGCTGTCAGGACCTGAGTGGCTCTTCACCGCTTTATTCATTGCTCTGCTTTCCATCCACTGCTGTTGTGCTTTTATTCACTCAAATGCTACGAGGTCAAAGAGCTCTCTGACCTCATCTCCCTTCTTTCTTTTTTTTCTCTCACTCTCTTTCTCTTTCTCTGTGTAATGTAATTATCCAGGGTTTTTATTTATTGCTCCACCCTTCCCCCATCTCTTACCCAACAGTATGGCACTCGCCCAAACAATGGCCCATTTCCACCATCCTGCTAAAACCTGCTGTTTTTTTTCTGTCGAGTGGGAAAGCTGTAGGTAAAGATAGCTCCTCATTACTGCACATATTGCACACATCACCTCCTCCTACTCAATAAATCCCATCTTCAATTCGGCAGACCGCCGTAATAAGGCTCTGGAGGGTATGTAATTATTCCGAAGCACATCGGTGAATCTCTTTGTTTTTTGTTTATTAGATGTTTGCAAGAGAATTTGCTCATTTCCTGTATTTCTTTCTTAAACTGTGTGTTCTGTTTTACGAAGGATTGTGATTCATTCCACAAAAAAAATGGTGAGGAAACGTGCATTTGGGAGATGACGTGTCCTTGAACAGGTTTTTCTATTTACAGCTGCTCCGTCAGTCACTGTCGATCCCCGAGTGCCTCCCCCTTTCCCTTGTTTTCCATCACTGTCCGCAACCCCCCCAGTCTGTTTTCAGAGTTTGAGTGTGCAAGGCAGCAGAGGTTTGTGCGCTAAAAAAGGGAACAGTAAAAAGTGGCTGGCATTTTTACAGGTAGCCGTAGATCACCGGCTGAGCACAGCGCTGGAGTTTTATATACCCTGCCATCCTGCACATCCCTGAACGACAACGCAGAGCAAACCAGAGTACCTACAGATCACAGATAGATCGGAAGAAGCAGCTGTGTGAATGGATAGGCCAACATTTCATTTTTGTGGTGTCAAATCTAGAAGGCAGCTACAAATGAAACGCCCAGAAACTCACTTTCTTGTAAATTTTTGTCAGTTTGAAAGGCACAGGTAGCTGTTTAAGGTTAACAGAGGTGGGTTAAGTTTGGAGAAGTTTGGCTTTGTGTTTCACTTTTCTTTTTTCTCTCTTTAAGTGCCCTTGATCGAGTCTTTGCCACAGTAATTGGGTCGGTCTTTAAAGTCTGGTGCTGGTATGGTTGAATGAGTCTGGTTGGGGCACAGCTCGCTGTAATGTGGATGATATGAGGAGGGTTCATTCTACTGATTAGGCCAAAACACACACAATCCAGGGCATGAAGGAATATATTTCATGAAGAAACCCTCTCTTTTTTCAATGATATATTCACATTGCATTTTCACAGTTTAATTTCTTCTCATTTGTGAGGCAACTAGACTAGGCACAGTGATGGCGTCTACATTTTAGTTAGATTTTAGTGCATAACATGTTTCCACTATTGGTAAAATGGAAATGAAAGACCACCTGTAGTTTATATTAATATTATGTGACAGCAGTGTGTTTGTGTGATCCAGTCATTTCAAAGCTCAGTTTTGTTGTAGAAAACGACTCGGAGTCACAGGTTTTGCTTCCGGAAGATAACGGCCTTTATTATCAGTCAACAAAAGCTGGAGTTGGTCTGCAGAGTGACTGACTTTTCAGACACAATCCAACTTTATTTATACCTGGACCACAAATGCTTGTCTATACATCCCACTTCTTCATCCATACATGTTCACCCAACATCTTTGTCCCCAAGCCCCTCCCCCTTTTTTGCAGAATTTAGTTAAACATAACTACATTAAATATGTATTATTCAGCTGTATATAATTTATGACAGTACGTGTATATACAAACTTACAAACAATATGGCATTGCTGATTTATATACCTTAATACTTTTACTGCTATCTTAGTACTGTACATGTATTACTTCTCATGATGTATGTTGTATGTGTAATTTATTGCCCTTCTCATGCTCTCTCTCTCTCTCTCTCTCTCTCTCTCTCTCTCTCTCTCTCTCTCTCTCTCTCTCTCTCTGTAGATATGGGGCCTAACTTTACTTGCAGTGGCTTTTAAAATGTGGAGGGCAGACTGTACAGTACATTCATTTATTCATTCATTCATTCATTCATTGATTTTTTCTAATTGTCAGGGTAACAGCGGATCTATTTTAAGAGCATTGGGCAGGATGTGAGAATTGGCCCTGCATGAGACACCAGTGCTGCACACACTCATTCCTCCAGATTGTAGGACACTCATGCCTATGTTTATATCCATATAAATTAGAATAAAAAGTGGTATAGTGTGTAGCTTTGCTGCTCATTGTCTTTAGTAGAGTGTCTGTTTTGAATGTCTGTGGATGTTGTCCCAGCGTTGATTTGCTCCAGGTTTTCTGGTTATCTCTAACCTCTCAAAAAACTGTCAGTAGGTGGATTGGCTTTGTTGAATTGCCCCATTTGTTAATTAGTGTGTGAATATGTGCATGGTATTATACATTGGACTGGGATTCCATCCATGATTTGTGTTTAAAAATCCATTATCCACTCTAATGTAGACATATAGTTTTAAAAAGTATTATAAAAATGCATAATGCCACTCTAAAATCCATCAGCACTCTGTTTTTGTCAAAGGTTTTATGGGGAAAAAAAGTCAGATTCATTTTTTGTTAATCAGAAATAGAGCATTGGTACAGATCAGAAGCCAAGGCCAGTGGGAGACTAGAATGATGTTTTGGCTCATGTTTTTGAACCAGCTTTAGCTTAGTGTGTCAGGAGGCCTCTGGAGGGCTTGGAGGTTACAGAGAAGTCATGTTTCTGTCCTATACTTGCCAAGTGAGTGCATAAAGCTTAAGGCTCATAGTAAGACAGACAGACAGACATACACGCATACACATTTTAGGGATTACTGATCCGGTTTTGTAAATGTTCTTGAAATATCATAACATTTTGTCATACTCATTGTCTTGCAATGGAAATATTACGGCTCTTTGATGGATTACGGCTTGCCTATCTTTTCTAATTCCTCTCTATTCCATTCACCTCAAAACAAACGTTATTCTGGTTTTTTTTTTGTTAAAATAATTACTTTATATAAACAATGCTGTTTTTCTTTAAACCTATATTCAATTCCTCCTTGATACACAAATATATATGCATCTATCATAGCAGCGCAGCTACGAACTCTGTCATTCATCCACATCATTACATGTTCACGCAGGTGTAAGCGTCTCGCTCGTTCATGCTTTGATGAATGAATAAACAGGAGACGCTGTGCGAATCGCTCTCAAGTGCCTGTCCACTTTCATTCTTATCATTTGACAAATACAAGCAATAATAAACGCATTCATAATCTTGTCACCTCTCTGGGGGTAGCTTGTGTTTCTTGCATTTCACGCTCAGCTGTTTCATGATGGCCAGACATAAATAGCGGCAAAACACACCCACGGGTTTAGTAATCTGTGAACAAGCTTTACAAAAAAATATAAAATAAAGAAATCACTTACAGAAAATCACTGCTCGAGAGCCGATTTCACATGTTAGGACGGCAAACCCTTATCATCTCCAGCCAGATGTTCCAGAACACAAGAGACGTCAGACACGCCTTCCTAGTGAAGAACTCCATCATTTCACAGCTCTGGCGTTGTCCTCAACCTCTATCCTCCGACCCATAATGCATCATTTCCTGCAGTGAAGAGCTTGACACTTGGTGACGCACAGGCAGGGAAAGGGCAGATTGGTCATTTGCTGGGTGCTTTCTGAGTGAAAAGTTCTGTCAATCACCCACTCTCTTTTTTTTTTAAATACACAGAAGCCATGTTGGAATAAACTACAGTGCAATTATATGCAAAGTTTAAGTAGTATATAATAAGTTTTTTTGCAAATTTCTAAACCGATTTCTTCTCTTTTTCACATAATTTACTGCTAATCAATATTTGCAGCTTGGCAAATACATAGTACAAATTTTTAATGCAGAATGGATTTCTGGAATTATATAATATTATATATTTTGGTTTTGTGCATGTTCAGCTGTATAAAATAGACATACTATAATGCGTTGAAGATTGGAAGAATTTCAGGCAATGTTTTTTTAAATCTTCATTTATACAGCTTCCTGTTCCTGACTAACAGCAGTTGTCTTCTTCTGTTATAGCTTAACCTTTTTAAAGTTTGACCAGCTTAAAACAATCTGATCATTCTCCTATGATCTCCTCTGACCTGATCAACAAGGCATTCCTGTGCCTCAAGACTAAAAGTTACTTTTTAAACTCCAGAGACTGACAATTCATGAAAATTCAGCAGGGTCTCAAAATACTCAAATCAGCCAACTACACCAACTACACCCTAAATCTGTGTTCCTTATAAAGGGATGGTGAACATACTTTGTAGCACTGATTACTCTTAATCAGAAACAACTGATTATGTAGCTTATATCCTTGTTTTGTAAAGTTATCTAAAAATCATAATTTACATAACAGGCAGATTTTGATTCGCTGGAATTTTTCAGCCACCTTATACTCCATCTTAGAAAAAGTCTGCCTTCATGTCGAGCTGATTATAGCAAATAAGCTGGCTAGGGAGTTAAATAACATGCTGGAGATTGATAGATAAATTCTCAGATCAGATAACAAGGCATACATTTAAATAAAAAAAATTTGACCAGTGTTGCAAACCAGTAGCAGTTTAATCCCAAAAACCATCTAACCACAAAGACCCTAAATTGTATATCCAGCTGTGTATTTAAAGCACTGTAAATTAGAGCATTGCTTGCTGTTGTGTTAGAGTGAAAAGGCAATTGTTCAACACCTTGGATCGTTCGTTAGCATGTATTGTATTAAAAGTTCACTGTATTATTCTTTAAAATGATTGTGTCTATGACAAGGTTCAACTTTTATGCTGAGCAAAGCTCTTACATTTAGAAAGAAAGGGTACTGGGAACGAATAAATATACTGCACTTTGATTTGCAGTAGTTATTTAAAGGTTCTTTCTTGCTGTGAATTTGTCTGTAGCATAGCGATAGCGTTATATAATATACGCTCGAATCGTGTTTTTTTTTCCCACAACCTCATGACCTCACAGTGACTGCTTTATGAAACCCAATAGAAGACACAGCTTTGTACTTTCTCGCTTAAGGGAAAGGAACAAGTGGACTCATTACTTTGTACATAATGCACCTGGGAGAGCATAGGAGACGACGCAGGAGTGAATGCATATTAAGAAGAAACGTGCTCCAGAGAAAGAGATGAATGCAGCTGGAAAAGCAGTGTTTTACCCTGCTTCATTTCCAACTTCTTATTGACCATGAATGTAGGACTTTATATTCCCTCAGTGGAACTGAAGACATTTAGAAGTCAATCATCTTAAACAGTGATTTCCCTCTTGTTCCCATCAAGTATGGAATCTTCTTATTTGCACCCTTTAACCCTTTGAAGAGATCCTGACAGCTCGGCAGCTCAGACTCTGACACATTCAACGGATCAAAGGTTGGGAAACGGGTCTCAGCACGATGTACCTGGCAGCTGCTGGGATTTTCTAGTCCATTTCTCTAGAGTTGAGACAGAGCATCTGGTTTTGTAGAGAGAGGCTGTTAGCAAAGTGAGTCGAAGTCACAGAGAACAGGTCACCCTTGAGTGGAAACAGTTTAAAAGTAATCCCAAGGCTTAAGGATTTTAGTAGGTCATGTGACACAGAGCTACAATCCGCCATCAGTTTCATAGCGTTTCCTTTGCAGAAAGAGGCAACAATTTAGGATCTGACTGCTCAGCAGATCTAGATCATGCATGTATGCGGGTTTGTTATCTTGCTAAGAAGGTAATTTGTAATAGACATGGTTTAGCTACTTTTAAAACAGTGCCAAGCCCTCCTGCAAATGACATCGTGTCATGTCAGAGCGTTGATTAGGACTTGATTTGTTTTCCATTTCATACAATGCTGAGCGTTAAGTGCGGAAAAAGGGAGCAGAGAAAGAAACACTTTCATCAGCATTCGTTTATTTCACTCCATTACCGTTTACATGTTCCTCCATCTGTTTCGTGAGGCCTCGTGCTTTGTCAGCTATTACTTCACTAATTCGAGCAAGCTAGAGCGTGATCAAGAGCTAAACACCGGACGGATCTCATCGGTAGATGAGTAAAAGGCTTCGCTGCGGCAGCTCGCCGGGATTCGCCTTGCCTTGGCAGGAACGATTTAGGGTGAAACACTGAAAATTAAGCAGCTATAATCTGTCACTCTGAGAAGAGCAACACAAGTTTTATTAAATGATAGATCACTAAGGTCGTGTTGTTTCTCAAGAGTTATTGTTAGAGGTTAGCAACAGCATTTCTGCTCTCAAGGTCAATCTGATATTTTAGAATAGGTTGCACGGTTAGGAGATAAACATTGCTGGCTATAAAACGTGGATGGTTGCATGAATACTGGGTTTCAATTGCCCCCTTTTGAACACTTTAGTGCTCTGGGTAAATATGGCTTTGCACATGTGCTAATAAAGACATAGTTTATACATAGTGATATGGAAGACATGCCCGTTTCTCTGCAAACATGGCTCCTGGGAACAGGCCTAGATCCCTGGGTGACAGGCTTGTTCTGGAATTGTGGACGGATATAGAAACATGTTTTATCCATAGGAATGTGTGGTTTGGGTGAGGCAGGGGATCTTGAAAAGAGGTCTTGTTTCTTTATCTTTCCGAAGACTGCTTTATAGAATATTAGCATTACAGCATGATGTAAGTACTCTAAACATTTTGCTCCATGTCTTATTACACTTTATAGTGCTGGTTTGAGTTTAGTCTCTGTGCTTTAAAGTTATGAGATGTAGGACTTTGGCATTTAATCCTTGCTGCAGAAAAAAATGCAATTACCAGGTACTAGCAGAAGAATATTTAGTGATTTTGGTGTGCTGGATCTTTCTTTAATGTGTGGAATAATCACACAGCATTAACTGCCAAGTTAATTAATATTAAATGAAAAACCATGTACTGAGCATTATATAGTATGACTAAATGGTTGTATTAATGATGTCCAGGCTCTTTATATTATTATAGTTATGTGGTTTGGAACAAGGTCAAAGTATTTAACACTGAGGATATAGTTATCAGTGTTACATTACTGGGCACAACATTGTACCAGATGAAATCCAATTGCTTTCATGGACAGGCGTTTTGGCTACAGTGAGACGGTTAGCTCTCGTTCTGGCTTTGTTTGGCAGACTGCCTGTACATTGAGGCTGCAGTGTGTTTGGGCTCTGTGCACCTCCAATAGTAAGCTATACCACTAACACCCTAGCTAACTAAAATACAGTAAAGTGACTGTATGAATTATATGATTTGTGATTGCCATCTGGGTGAGAAAATCATAGTACTGTGCAATAATTCTCTACAGTACTGATTGGTCAGGCTGCTTTTGTTATAAGCACATTCACAACTGGATAAATATATTAATTCACCCAAACAGGGTGTGATGAATTTAAATAAAAATGATCTCTTTCCTGAATTTGCCCCAGCTAATGAAATACATTTATTCCACAAACTCTCCTAACACACTGACTGAAGATTTTTCACTATTCTCTTGGACACAGCTATATTCACATCACACCTCTGTGGCCTGATTTCACTTTTGCTCAACAAATAGCTGACATGGTCAGTAAGAGTCATTGCTTTAACCTGGATTTAAACATCCTGGGAGATTCAGTGTATTCAGTTTTCTAGAAATGTATCACAAATGCACACACACACACTCACGCACGCACGCACGCACGCACACCACATACACCATTTTTTATCCCATTTATGTAGCACTCAACGCACAAAGACAAACACTTGGCATACTGTACCTCTGTATTTAATATGTTTACTTCAGCTCCTAAAATTTTAAGGGAAGGTGCTCAGGAAATGTGTCCAACTATATGTCTAAGTGAGAGCCTACTGCCGCTAATGTACTTAACTGATTAGACAGGGCCTGTTTTTTGTCCCTCAACTCATAAAACTCCGGTCCTTATGGGAAATCATGGGCAAACACTACAGGCAGGACTTGGCAAGTCCAAAAATAGCCAGAAGCTTTTCTTGATATCACCAAGTGGCTTTCTTGGCAAATTCTCGTTCCACTCACATCTCTGTGGAAGTTGGTGATGTTGGAAAGACGGGTGTGTGAAGAAGGAAGAATGATGGCACCTTCATTCTGTCAGGTTAAATGAATTGCTTTCATTTATTCGATTTATAGTAACAACTGGTTATTTTTCTGACTTTGATTGAAAGATAATGTTATTTCTAAACTAATTTGAAAATACAAACTGCTTAACCAGAGTCTAAATTTGTATGGATCGTTTTTCATGATCAAAATGCAAATATAGCTATAATTTACAAGTGTACTGAGTATATTCATGACCATCGGGACAGGTGGAAACCTGGCAATAAGCAACATAAAGGGCAAAAAAGTGCTGCATGAATACATTATCAGTGGCAGGTGTTCTACTGCGATATATCCATTTAAATCAGCTCCTCTCAATCCTATCGCATGTTCACTGCCACTTAGCATAGTGACTCTTCTGTAATGATCTACACTACCACCAGATTTTAATTCTCAATTTTCTTTTTTTATTTTAGTCGAAATTGCTGAACCTGAAACTTTTTTTTTTCCTGGTACACTTTTGTTGGCCTTTGAAATTAAATTGGTACATATGTTTTATTAGATATTAAGAAAAAAGTCCTAATTGTCACAAAAATATGGTTATTTATGTGGGTGGTGTGGGAACCCAGTAACAAACAGCAAAACATGATGAAAAAACTATAGAAAATGATAAACACCATAAAAGTAGTGTTTTTCTGCCTAATCATAAACAGCTTTTACTACACAAACTTTTACATTTCAAAATGGCATAAATGTGTGTATTTTTAACTTTGTGAGGCTTCCTGCCGACATCACCCTAGGTAGCTGAGAAGGCAGATAAACCTGTAGGTCATGAATAAACGTGGGTCTGACATGTCTGTGTTGAGTGGAATCCTGATTTGTGGTATTATGACATTTCGAGCCCAAAGTGGTTTCTAAAATTTCATTTCTCCACCTATGTCAATGCAGGTGTGCTTATTTTTGGCAACAAAATTAGAGACTTGGCAAAAAGAGCAAACTGATTTTCTTACATCAAATCAAATTAGCAAT
Source organism: Silurus meridionalis (assembly GCF_014805685.1). Classification (NCBI taxonomy): domain Eukaryota; kingdom Metazoa; phylum Chordata; class Actinopteri; order Siluriformes; family Siluridae; genus Silurus; species Silurus meridionalis. The sequence continues at coordinate 15,159,928 of NC_060893.1, read as the reverse complement.
ATGCTGACATTAAGCCACTAACTTGCATGAAGTCCCTGCAGCGTAAAGAAACAGGAATCTCAGATTCCGAACCTTAATATAGACTATAGTTGGAAACCACTGTTTCTTTGATGTACTTTTACTTGACAGTGTTTAGAGTAACAGAGATGACAGTAGATGTGTTTTTATATGTAGTGTAGACAGCAAAGGATGAAGCTTGTATCCGTTTAAATATCCATGCTATTGTGCTGCAATCAGAGCTGTGAAATTGAACAGCCTGTCATGCACTGAGCCACTGTACCATTCTCTATTGCTCAGGCTGATTCATCCACTTCTTTTTCTTATTCCTCACTCCTGTATTGCCTCTTCTCTAATGTGGGCCAAGCAGGTGACCTCAAGTGAATCTGTTCTCAAGAAATAGGTCATGGGGTAAAACAATGCACTTTCTTCTTTTTGCATAGAAAACAAGATATTCTCCAGTTCTACAGACAGATCACAAGATTCAAGGGCTCATTTACAAGGCATATTCGGGATATTCACGTTAATGTGTAGGGGGAAAAGGAAGTGGCACGGATGTGTCATTTTTATACATTATGCTCATATTCTCTTGAGAAAGACTATGCATATTCAGCTTCTTTTTTGGACGAATATATAATGTCCTGTATATGCTGCATGCTTACTATACATGCATGTATATGAACTGAAGTGGATATATAATTTTTCAAGAAGACAAATTGCATTTGAATTCTATATCCCTAAAATATATTACTATTTAAACGCTTTTGAATATTAACAAGAACATTAAACCCACTCATTCGGGCAAATGATCCAGTCGGCCAATCACACGATATAAAATTTTACAGATACAGACCGAGAGTCTGAGTTCACATTGATCATCAGAATGGGGGAAAATGTCATCTCTGTGACTTGGATTACAGTGCGAAGAATTTCAGAAACTGCTGATCCCCTGGAATTTTCACAACCAACAATCTCTAGAGTTTTGGGTACACAGAGTGTTGCGAATGAATATACAGTTCTGTGGGCAGAAACGGCTTGGTAAAAACAGAGGTCAGACGAGAATATCCAGAATGTTTTGAGGAGAAAGGATGGATAAAGTTAGACAGCTAAGCATCTACGAATGCACAACATGCCCAATCTTGAGACAGATTAGCTATAGTTCTTCTCCTGTCAACTAAGAACTAGGAATATGAGGCATTAACTGCCTGTGGTTATAAAATTTTGCCTTTCTTCATCTGGGGTGGTAACGTCAGTTTGGGTACCTTTATTACGCAATTTATTTTTTACCTGGAAATGTAAATATTGTGTATCATTATAAACAACATTTAATGTATGGCTGCAGTAGGTTTTTTGAGTAATAACTTTGTCAAAAACTTTTGTAAAAGTCTATAATACATGTATTACTATAGGTATGTACTAAGCAAACTCAGGGATGTTAATTACACAGGGTCTTTTTTTCCCTCACCTCTCACCTTTACTAATTTCTTTGCTTATCCCTGCACAGGCACAGAGTCATGGCACACGTTAATCCCCCAGTTCTCCCCATCCCCCTTTCTGCCTGTCTGCCTGCCTGTCTGTCTGCCCGAGTGCATACCCTGCTGCTGAAGCACTAATCCCTCATGCCTTAAAGTTTTCTGAATGAGAGGCTGCAGCTGGCTGCCTGTTCTCTCTGAAGCGCTTTCTGCTTTTCTGTCTGTTTTATTTTCTTTGCTTTTTTGTCGTCTCTTCCGTTCACTCTGGCTCTGATTTTGTCCACTCCCTAGCCTTCGATGCCTTTCTATTCCTCTTCTGCTGCACTGTGCTGATTGTTTCCTCACATACACATCTACACACACAGAGCAATGATTGCTCAGACCCTGATTGCTCAAAACTTGCATGTGTCCTCTACAGTGCAGTCTATATGAGTGTGTGTAGATAAGCCAGTCATTATTTAGTTGTCAATAGAGTGCTGAATACAGTTATATCTCCATGCGTGTGTACACATACTTGTGTATGCATGGTGTATTTTTTTTTCTTGAGCAATAGGCATCTTTAGGAATTGTTATGATTTCTTTCAATTTTACATTTATTTACACTGGGATTATAAAACGTCTCTTCTAATATTTCTCTGCTTTTACTCCCCCTCCCCCCAATGACCTCTTTCTGCTTTTAAAACATATCACTTATCAACCATCATAAAGATTAGTCTTAATGTATTTCCATTTAGGTTCTCGTAGTTAAATACTTATGCATTGAAATGTTTACGATCTCGTGTTCTGCTCTTGCTTACCTAATTAATGTATATTGAAGCTTACGTTTTCTAAACTGCTATTAGCTCTTGCTGTAGGAATAGCACTTGGATTAGACAAATAATGAACAATGAATATATTTGCTGAGAACTTTTATTTTCACCTTCGGCACAAGTCTAAAACTGGTTTGTTTTCAGTCATAAGAGTTGATGTTTGGTCAGTGACAATAATGATGTAAACCTATAGTGAACAAAATCACACACAGGTTCTAACAGATTACTATATGTAAATATGTTATTTGTAAGCCCACTTATAAATCAGATTACCGTATTTTCCGGACTATAAGCTGCTACTTTTTTCTCACTCTTTGAACCCTTAAACAACGAAGCGGATAATTTATGGATTTTTCCGGGGGTTTTCCCGGTTTCACAAGATTCAAGCCAAAAAACTGAGCACCAAAACATTAGACCAATGAAATTGCCAAACGGGTTCAGGTGAACCAATGAAACTCTTTATATTAAATCAGATGCGCTCCCACTGAATCGGGCCGCACCACATCATAATTATGGATGAGGTTCCTCTGACGTTTGACCTGCCGCTCACTCGTACTGTCTGCAGGAAATGCAAATCATTCGTCACGCTGAAAACAAACGGACATGAAAAAAACACACCTCACCTGTGTTTTGAGCTGCACGACATCGGGAGAAAAGATTCACCGATGGTGATTTTTAAACGCACGACGATGCCAAAAAAAAAACTCCCGAGAGATACAAGCCGTTGTAACGCATTGAATAAGGGTCATGGGATAGCTCACTAACTCCAGTTGCAACAGAAATCATATAAGCACAGACAGGTTTCCAAAACTCGTGCTTTTTTATTTTTCTTGGCAACAGCGTTACGGGTTAGTCAAAAAAACTTAGAAATAAGCATCAGAAAATAATAAGGACATATTCCTCGGTCTCCACACATGCAGTAATCTCGGAAAAATGCGGAGCCAGGCTATTCCCAAAATGCCGCTCTGCTCTTAAAGGAGCCACAACATATTTCACCCGTTACACCGTGTAACAGACACTGTCTTTCATTACAGCCTGTGTACAGTTCATTAGTTTCAGTGTAGTTTCAGCTTATAGACAGGTGCGGCTTATTTATGTTCAAAAGAAAAATCTTTGTCAAATTCAGTGGGTGCGGCTTATATATGGGACTTTATAGTCCGGAAATTATGGTATGTTGTTCATGACTGCAGAATCAGTTCTGGTTTTGAATCCGGTGTGTATGCATGTGTGTTTTTTATATATATATATATATATATATATATATATATATATATATATTCTGTAGCACGGAGTTCTGGATTAGTTTTTAATCTTTGTGTCTCATGGGGTCATATAAAAATCCAAATGGATGCAGTATCCCTGTCTATATTCACCTTCTTCACCATCAATCCCAAAACTGTGTACAAGCATAGACAAATGCTCAACCGCATCAATGCCATTGATAAGATCTTTTGTCAATCAATAAGACATTACAGACCTGCTGCTTACGATGATGGTATGTTGTTTGTCTTTGTACAACCAATAGCTTGTTCTTTATTTGAATTAGCCGGGCTAATGGACTAATTTTCCTGTTAATACCACCAAAATGAGTCTCTTAATCGCTTGTAATTCCCTCAGCGGGCTGACATTAGTGGTAAGGAAGAGCTTGATCTCTCTCTAGCATGCATTAACTTTGCTCAGCAGGCAGCATGGTCTGGCGTGACTGTGATATTCTGTTGAACACTGCACAGATGGAGATTGTATTTTCTGCTTCTTTTTATTTGTTTATTGAGATCACGTGCTTGCTTTTATTAGTAACTGATTTGTGTGATCTAATTGATTTTCTGTGAATCACCAAAGAGAACAACAGGAGATTTTGTTTTGTGACACCAGCTTGTGGGCCTCAGGTAAAATGGGCATTTAGATGGGAGTGAAAGTTGAGGCTTTTCTGGCTCGGTCCTTTGAGAATCCATTCTCTCTGGTCTGATTAGAAGGCTGAACATGGTTGTGCTTCACTAGGGGTTAGTGCAGTGTGTTCTAGATCAGGCATAAAGCCCCAGAGAGTGGGATATTCCTGGAAACTGTCACACTGACACAAAGCAGTTTCCTGTTTCTTTTTGAGCTCTCATTTAAATATTCATTTGTGATCAGAAGCTGGGGCTCAGTGTTGCAAGTCCTTGACTGAAAGACCCAGTCCAGAATCACCAGGGTACTGCCCAGCAAACTGGTAAGTGTGAGTAATAATGAGTAAAAATGTTTAGCAAATTCTTCTAGTATTCAGTATTATGATCGTAATGCTGAATATTAAAGGGAAGAAAAAAATTTGAGACATTTTTCTCACATTACGCTATAAAAAATCACGGTATTCTAATGAAAAATTATTTTGCTTGTTTGCTCGTATAATAGTTTGCTGCTAGATTTGGACATGAGCGTATTCCTTTAAATGGTGCAGAACAGACCTAACGAAAAAGTGCAGTGATTTTTGCAGAGCCAGGCTGCTGAGTGCAGCATTTCCTAAATAAAGCTCTAATCATCACATAAAACCACAAAGCTGCTCTCAGATAAACAAGAAGGAAAAGAGCTTGTTCCTACTAAATATCAGTGCGCACCAGCACTCCGCACTTAAACCAGCACAGCGTGACTCTCTTCATGTATGCCCAAAGCGAACCTTCTGTTACTTGTGTCATCTGGATCCTAACTGTAAGCGGGACTGTTCGGTCTAAACACACTTTTCACATTTTCAAATTTCTGCTTTCAACCCGAATCTAAACCAGTACAATTAAACATAAACAAATACAGTTAAACCTAAATCCAGACCTGAACAGAACTGAATTGCACCAAGGTTTGGAAAACTCACTTTAGTCCTTAGCTCTGAGTTCTGTCATGCAGAGCGATGTTGTGTGATGTACTGTAGCTTTATGTTGTTTAATGTAGCACCAGTGTTTGTGAAAAAAGTCTCATTTCACTGTGTACTGCGGCAACTACTGTATATATGGTTGGAATGACAATAAAAGCTACTTGGCTTGAAACCCAAACTCCCTGATCCATCGTGGTGGACTACTTTGGATGAAGTTTGATAACCTCAACAGTGATGGAATTATAATGAATGGACATCTATGTCACACAGATGCGGATGGGTTCCCTTTTGAGTCTGGTTTCTACCTCATACTATCTCAGGAAATTTTTCCTCACCACTGTTGCCACTGGCTTGCGCATTAGGGAGTAACTTGTAGGGGCAATATTATGATGGTAAAATGTATTTGTTATCTATTTACTTCCATAACGCTGTTTTGGGACAATTCAAATGAATAGATTCCTCCCATTCAAATAGCAAATGTACAACAAATGGATAATGTTGTGTTTGTTTTCAGCAAATTATCCTTTCTTCCTGTGCTTAGCAAATCTACTGATTAACAAAGCCATTGACTTTTATTCTCATCAGCTCTTATAAACCAAGTTTACCAGGATGAATGCAGCTCAGTGTAGTCACTGACATTCTGCTAGGAAATGTGAAAAAAAAAAAGATCATCAGGGCTCAGTGCTTTTCTGCAGTGATTTGTTAATATATCAAAAGCAATTTTAACCTAAGAAGCAATAAGCAGCACTGTGCAACCATTGCTGTTATTTTCTGCTCATGTAATGGAAGTCTGAATAAACAGTGTTGTTCGGCAGACAGTACATGTAGATTTTCCCTTCTGTAAACACTTTGTGTCTCAGTGCTAGACCTGATCCGATTTTAACTATAGCCGAGGTCAAAATAATGTTTGTATGTGGGTGTAGGGATTTTTCTTGTACCAGGAACAAGATACTATCAAGTACTATTCTAGCAGAAATAGTACTTTATAATGAATGACCACTAGATGAAATTGAAAAAAGTCAATGTTAATAAAGGTCGGTTGCTAGACATTTAACCTCAGCTCTGTTTACTCTGCTTTATGTATGCATTCCAGATGATTCATTCAACCAAATCTGTGTCTGTGTCAAGCAAAATTGGGCAGAAAATGTGTATAAAAAAACTTAAACATTTGACATCTGTTAAATCTGGAACACTTATGGAGTAGGTTTTTGGCTTCATTTATTTCCTTAGGCACAATTTCATGGGCATTTGTACAGAGCACACGTCATTATAGAGTGATTAAGCGACCGCTGTTGCCAAGGCACTGTATCAGGTAACCTATATGAATCTACTCGGCTTGTTTCTGATTGGCTGACGCATCATCATTGCTTAGCAGTCACATTGTGGGTACAATCCATCTGCTCCACAGACTGAGAGAGAGAAAGAGAGAGAGAAAAATCAGCTGAAAGATGGAGGCTGTGTGAATGTGTGTGTGCTTGTATGTGTGTGTGTGTGTGTATAAGAAGTAGCTTTATGAGCAATTTTCAAATGAAGTTTGTGAAATTGTGACAGTGGAGCGATTAAGAGAGTTGTCCATGGTGCTGAAGATATAAGGTCTCCTGTCATTTTGCTAGTACAGTAAAGTTTGTTAATAATTTTTCTACCTCTAATAAATAGACAAATGCAACAACAGTAAATGTACCAATTTTAAATGTAAAAATTGAATTATCTTAAAAATGTTCTAAATATATCATTATTTATCATTATTTTATTAAAACTGATTTTCTTTCTTTAGTCTTTTTGCTGTGTCCATTATAACAGAATTCAACTGACAGGACTAATGGGGGCTTCTGCTTTTATAGCTCTTCTACTTGAAGTTCTGATATATAGCCTGTGTTGCTTTTCTGCTCATTATCGTTGTAAAGAGTTATTATTTAAGTTACTGTAGACTTCCTGATCACACTCATCTAACTATTTACCTCAAATTTCTTTCATGAACTAGGTGTCTCCGACACTCCACACACCAGATGGTTTTAAGTTTTTCACACCATTCTGTGTAAGCTCCAGACACTGTATTGTGTGAAATTCCAAGGAGATTAACAGTTTCTGAAATACTCAAATCAGCTCTTTTGGTATCAACAGACATGTCTTGGTTTAAGTCACTGAAATCCCCTATTGTGGTTTTATGTGGACGTTAAGTAAAGTTCTTGACTTGTGTCTGTGTGCTTCTACAATATGTAATGTGTTGCTGATTGGCCTATATATAAAATATTATGTATTTGTAAGCAAAATCTTCAATAATTGGCATCCAATGCACATTCACCTGTGTGAATAGCTTTGACATCTTACCCTGCTTTTAGCTGACCTCTCAGGTGCCATAACACTGCGAGACAAACACTGTGGAACAGATCCAATTAATAAAAAGGTTGTGTAAGGTCAGAGTTCATGACCCTTTTAAAAAAACTCCACCATGGTTGCTTTTGCATAATCTATTTCTGGCTCTATTCCTGTCCTCCTAATTCTTCCTTTTACATTCATCCATTTTGTAGTGTTTTTAAGTGTCTCTGGCTCGCATATGTGTTCCCTGGACATGCATGGTCCCTCCTGGTCTGCACTGCAGTTCCTGTGCTTTTGCTAATGAGAGAACCCAGGAGAGTTCTGAGAGAAATCCAGTTCCCTCCATCCTCATTCTGTCCTTGATGTGCGTGGTGTGTATGTGTGTATAAAACATAAACCAGTTCAAGATTTCTATATAAAGATTGCAGCGATGTGCATTTCAGCTCATTTAGCACAGAGGTCATTTTTCTCTTTATATTGTTAGAGAAGGTATAGACGTATTAAGCACATGCTAAAAAAAATAGATTGTGAGCTGTGGTTACTCAGTTTCAAGTGTCCCCCCCCGTGTCTGTTTAAGTTTCCTCCACGTTCTCCAGGTTTCCTCTCACAGTCCAAAAGCATGCTGGCAGGTGGATTGGTGAAGCTACACTGACCCTAGGTGTGAGTGTCTGAGTATGTACAGAAAACATGCATGATACATAATGCAATATTGTAAATTGTATTTGTAGGTCCAGCAGTTAATGCGTTTTATAAAATTTTATATTGGAAGCGTTCCTAATACACACACACACACACACACACACACACACACACACAGATCACTGACTCACACTTCACATTCCTCCAGGCCTGCAATTTGTCTTTTTCCATGAATTCCCAGCACGAGACTTGGAGCTAACATTGATGATATCTTTGAAACTAGGTTAGGATGGATGCAGTTTGCTTGTACCAATTCAATTGTGCCGCTATTCCGATAATGGAGGCTCCTACAAACAGAATACCTGACTGTCATAACAAAGATCCATGGTGCCTCATGTGTGTTTTGGCTTTGTTCGTTTAAACACACTCGCGAATGAAAAAAGGAAGAACTCAGAGTAAAACTATGAGTCATTTTTAAAATGAACATGAACAGGATAGCAGCCTTAGTGTTGAAGCTAACACTAATCCCATGCCTGCCAGTTGGAGATTCCCATCATTTATATGCCTGTTATATTAATTTCCCAAAGTGCTGCTTGAAGGAGAGTCCCTCCAGATTCATTGGTGCTTTATCATGAGATGTGACGTTGTTCCACCTCCATCTTAGCGTTTCACTCTCGCTCTCAGCGGACTTCATTGGTGCACTGACACAGTCAGAGAAGCAGATCTGTTCAGCTGTGCGGTGTAATCTGGGGACAAGATGCCAGTTGTTTCCCCTCACACATGCCACTCTCCATTGGGACACTCTGGACATGTAAGGACAGCTGTTTCTGAGAGCCAACAAATTAGCAAGCAGCAGTCCCATGGTGCCTTATGCGTGTAGGACACTGTGCACACACATGTTTGTATCTGCACATCTTACCCGTACTGTCCACTTTCTACACAGACATTTATAACAGCCACAGCAACGCATGTAATCCTACTATTGTCTTTATTCAGTATGTGTCATATATTTGTTTATTTCCTGAGTGTGCTGTCTGGAGGTAAGAGGAAGACTGAAATATGTATGAAGTAGATCTTTATTCATTTATTAGTCACACATATGTATTGAGAAATGCATTATTGATGCCATAGGCTCTCTGAACCTCTTTAAAAAAGATTTGATTATAATTCGAGCACATCAGTTATAAAATAAAGGAGACCTTGACTTTTCCCTTTGAGTGTTTTTTTTTTCTTTTGCAGAATACCTTTTAAATATGAATTGATGTTTCAAGACCTGTGCTCTTGCATGTTCCTTTTGAATATTAAATGTGATGTATAATACAATAAATATTATATGGCTACAAGCAATATTTAATGTGTGTGAGTTTCCCTTAAATATTAAAGCGTATTTGAGTAGTGGTTTGTGGAAAGCAGTGTGCTGAATATCAGTGGGGAAGTGTGTGTGATGCTGTGAATCACTAACACTGTTCCATACTACTGACTATCAGGGAAGGTTCAGATGTCTAAATCACATAGGGCCAGGACTGATGTGCTTCAAGGATCTGTTCTTTTCACTTCTAACTGTACACCACCTCATGCTGATGATCTCCTTGTCCTTCCCTACAGAAGAGTCTCAGCTTGCATTGCTTGCTGTACAGATATCTCCTTCTACTACCACTGTCTTGGCTAGGCCTTACACTTCACCCATGTCCAGTCATGTTTATTTCAATTGTAATACATTATTATAATATCAAACATGGCATAATTTCATATTTCTGTTTGAGCATTACCATTTTACATTGGAGTATGCTTATGTATGAGTTATGGCTCAGAAATACACTGAAAATAAGCAGTAGTTTTCCAACAATAAAAAAGAAGAGATAAGCAATGATTGACAGCTGTTTTGAACTAACAAGTATTACCTGACACAGCTGGAAGCCCTGCCCTCTTCCCTCGGATCTATTATTATTCATTTTTATCATAATAGCATCATACGACTCAGTTAGTGGGTACATGGTTCAGCAGCACTTGAATCGTTGACAGCTACTTAAACAGTTAGATGTTTGGTTTAAAGGCATATGCCACGTGTCTGCATGCAAATCGACATAAAAGAATGTATATGTGTGTAATTTCTAATGCGAAGTGATAGCTAACACATCAGTGATTTTTTTAAATAGCAGCAGGAGACAACTCCCACCTTTGAACACCCCCATGTTTATGTATTTAGATTGAGAAGAGCTGACAGGCTGAGCTCCACAAGACAAATGCGTTCTGTCCTCCCTCCCAGGATGGGTTTGATCTGTTTGTGCACACGCACCTGTGTCTAATGTGTGCGCTGAACAGCTGTAATCTTGAGCATTTAGATAATGCAAGCTTCGGCTATTGTTTAGCTGTTATATCATGCTTGCATTGAGGACAGAGGACACCTCTCCATGTCCTGTTCAGACATCACATTTCCAAAAGACAACTGAATTAAAAAAAACAAGTGAATGTAGTTTAGGAATTTACAGTCACAATGAATATGTACTAGGGCATGTGTTGCTTGTCTGTTGTCATTCTGGTATGTTTGCGCTAAGATAGCACAAATCTATTAATCCTGCCCATAGTGTGTACTCTGTGTTTTGGCTAAAGGGGCCACAGGTTATTAGGAGTGGAGTTACTGTGGAGGAATAGTGCTGAAGCCAGTCTCAGCCATCTGAAGCAGGAGTACATATGGCAGCGCATTTGCATTGATCCTTATTATAGCCGGAGATTTCATCTCTGTGAAATGCTCCAGGGTTTGATGTGCCTAAACATTTTTTTAGGCACTTACACGTTCATGCACAACTGCACTAGGAGTTTTTTTTTTTTATATCATTTTATTTGAACTTCCACTAGATTTTTAGTTCTCCCTATAGCCTTTTGTAAAAAAAAAAAAAAAAAACAAACAAAAAAAAAAAACAATTAAATAAAGGTGGATCTCTGTGCTATTTAGCTGTGTTCTTTCACTATTACATCAGGGCATATGAAACTCGTTTTGCTTCAAATCTTGTACCATGTCTGTGGCAGCGTTGCAACGCCGTTCTCATTTTCCTTTACTTACAAAGATCTTTTTTCCCCCACCCAGATTAGATTCTCCTTGTCTCGAACTGCAGTATGTGTCTAAATTATGTGATTTTGCTCCCAGACCGAAGTGAACATTGATACCCTCTCAAAATAGGGACTCTTGCAAAGCCCTGTGTTTTCAGGGATTTGATGTAGGGCTCATAGTGGTTGCTCGGGTCACCTCACATGGCCATTGGCATTAAGAGGCCGTTTGTCTTTTAACCCAGTAACAGAAAGGCTCTCTGGCTATCCGCCAAGTGGCCAGCAGGGACAGAAGCCCTCGACTTTGGTGCAATGTGTTCCACTGTGTTGACACAGAGAATAAGAGGATCCAGGATGTGTTCTCACTCTGCAGTACTCTGGGGAGACTCACGAGTTCAAACGTGTTTGTGGTCAAATTCTCTTACATACCAGCCTGTTCTTCATCTTCTTCAGGATAAAGTCACTTGTCAGCTCCTAGCTAAAAGTTCTCTGTCAGGAAGGGTGTGCTATGAAAAACGCACAGATGCCAAAATCGGCGGACTTACTGCAGCATTAATGATGCTTGATTTCTTGCTATAGTGACACAGAAGACACCTTGTTAGATTTTTCAACTAAAGCAGCAGCAGGCCATATGTGAATAAAAATAATGAATGTTATTGTTTTTTAGAAGCAATAGAAGTGGTCTGACTTATGGTCTGGTGATTAATAAAATGGAGGAGGTGCTTATTAATAAATAGTGGTTACACTTGAGGTCTGCTTTTCTTATTGTTCCTTGGCTCTCACTATTTTACACAATTTTAGCACCCTGAAAATAATTAAATCTTAATAATGTTTCTTTCTTTTTTAAATAAAAATTGTATTTAAAATTATTTGTATAATTAGGGATGACCACGTGCCATAAATGGTCAGAACCAATAAGGCAGTCAGGAATAAATTTTCAGATCAGAACTGAGTGACTGGCAAAATATAAATTAAAAAAATGCATAAGTTCATAAATTATTGATTCCAAATACTATTTTGGGTTCAGGTTGAAATGTCTAGCCTTAAAGAAATCCCTTAGTGTAACAGTTGTTTTAAATCTGTTACTAACAAGAAAGATCTTAAAGGTGTGATGCTTTTCATAAGGTATCCAAATCATGTTCAATTTGAGCCCCTTCAACACTGTGTTGGTAAAGAAAACCTTTAAATTAAAAAAGCAGTCCACTTCAAAAATAAGAAAAATATGTAGGATCAATCCTGAAAATATTGTATTCCAATGAATTAAGTTTTGTATAAATGCAGAAATTTAACAACACTGATTATGAGTTACCCCAACATGCAACCGCTGTAAAACAAAAAGGACAAACATATATAAATATATATTTATGGAAAGTTATGCTCTTAACAACAGTCAAGTCAAGTTAAGTTAAGGTTATTTCTATAGCGCTTTTCACAAGAGACATTGTCTTGAAGCAGCTTTACAGAAATTAACAGTTGAGGTGAACAATGTGTATTCATCCCAGATGAGCATTGTGGCGATTGTGGCAACGAAAAACTCCCTTAGATGTAATGAGGAAGAAACCTTGAGAGGAACCCGACTCAGAAAATGTTACATTTCTTAGTTAATATTAAAGTGAGTGACCTCATACAAATTCTGTTGTACACAGTTGAATACTATAAGATTTTATTGTTTTAATACTATAAAAACTGCTAAAATGTCTCGCGTTATCTTCCTCGATCCTGCCACGAAAATAGCTATTGATTGACGGCATTCAAAGAATAATAAATACACAAATTTATTATTGAGATTAGAGTCCAGAGGTTTTATGGATTTTGTCAGGAAACTTTTGAGATAATACCTTTACAGATACACTATAGATGTGGTAGAATTGATAGTGTATTAAATATAGCATAGTGACATAGGCAAGCCTGTTCTGTTCATATCCTAAGATCACATGGTGCACATTACTGCAACATCCACCATTGCTGCTAACACAACTCATCTCTTCATGGTGATAACATCCATCACACATAAATCAATGTCACATTTTCCTCCCTTTGGAGCGCCTGCTGTGAAATTGCCGGCCTTGTTGTTTAGCTGTTTTCGTTTGTGTTGCCTCTTAATGTTTAGCAGGATAAACCGCTTGTGCGTGCATGCATGTGTGTACGTGTATGCTCCCGTCACACTGCATTTACGGATCCTCTGCCCGGTGATAAGGTCATTTGTTGCGCTGTGATGAAGTACTATGATTTCCTTATCCCCACATCCTCCCCTTGTTGTGCCGCTGTGGATGTAGGGCTCCTGCATTGCTACAGAGACCTTCTGAAAATCGCAGACACTTTGAAAGAATAATGAGAAAATTGGTCCCAACATCTCTGCTGTGTGCTGCATATGGGGGTCCACACATACAAAGGAGGTGATGGTGGGTGAACACACACTATACAGAGTGCATGTCCTCAGCAGATTCTTAGCTCGAGGTGAACATACATCACAGGAGAAATGGCAGACAGATTGTTTTACAGTCTTTAATTAACTCTAGGGCTGCCCTGAGTGACCTGCCGACAACCATAAAGTTCCGAGCAGGCAGCATGGCAAGCAAGGAAGAAGGTGTGTGTGTGTATGTGTGTGTATGTGTGTGTGTGTGTGTGTGTGTGTGTATGTGTGTGTGTGTGTGTGTGTGTGTGTGTGTGTGTGTGTGTGTGTGTGTGCATGGGGTGTGGGGGTGTGTGGTGTGTGTGTGGATTTTGGGTCATATCCTTTGAACTTTTCATTGTGTAATACCCTCATCTTATTATTTTAAGCCTACTGAGATTTTAATTATTTATATTGACTTATATATACAGTACAGACCAAAAGTTTGGACACACCTTCTCATTCAAAGTTTTCTTTATTTTCATGACTATGAAAATTGTAGATTCACACTGAAGGCATCAAAACTATGAATTAACACATGTGGAATTATATATGGAATTATATACATAACAAAAAAGTGTGAAAGAACTGAAAAATGTCATATTCTAGGTTCTTCAAAGTAGCCACCATTTGCTTTGATTACTGCTTTGCACACTCTTGGCATTCTCTTGATGAGCTTCAAGAGGTAGTGACCTGAAATGGTCTTCGAACAGTCTTGAAGGAGTTCCCGAGATGCTTGGCACTTGTTGGCCCTTTGCCTTCACTCTGCGGTCCAGCTCACCCCTAAACCATCTCGATTGGGTTCAGGTCCGGTGACTGTGGAGGCCAGGTCATCTGGCGCAGCACCCATCACTCTCCTTCTTGGTCAAATAGCCCTTGATGCCTTCAGTGTGACTCTACAATTTTCATAGTCATGAAAATAAAGAAAACTCTTTGAATGAGAAGGTGTGTCCAAACTTTTGGTCTGTACTGTATGTATATATATATATATATATATATATATATATATATATATATATATATATATATATATATATATATATATATATATATATATATATATATATATATATATATATATATATATATATATATATATATATATATATATATATATATATATATATTTATATTGCAGTATCATATCATGCTGTTGTTATAAGCTGAATGACAAGGTGGCTATGATTAAAATGGTGTAATGAGCCAAAAAGCACAAATGACACATCTGGTCAATAAGGAGTCAAAAACATGTTTGGACTTTTTCCCGAAACCAGAACCAAACCATTTTGGTGAACCTCAGGTTCATGCTCTTGTCTATTCTTAGGATCTGACATGGTTTTTGCTATTGTAGCTTCTTCACCTCATGGTTGTGAGCTGCTTTTCTGTTACGTAATAGTCAGCTTTTTTCAGCAGTGCTCATCAACAATAAAGACAGTAGACAGTGGTTTTGTTTAGTTTTCCCAAGAAAAACCTTGTATTTGTCTTCATTTGATCGCTCTTATGTGTGATAAATTTACAAAGATGCAAGTAGTAGCAGCAGAGGTGAAACTGTAGCGTGTTTACAACAGTAGCGGATTGCACAAGTAAAGAGTTGATCTTTGAGGAGATCTTGTGGAGGGTGAGCCCAGAGTGAGTGAGGAAGTGACCCCAGGGACCCCAGGACTAATGAACTTGATAAAAAAAAAAAAAAAAAAGCATTTTAATATTTAAAAAGTCACTGCTTGTTACGCATCTATTTATACACAGTGAGTAACCATGCAACTGTAGCTAGTCACTATGTCTTACTCAGTGTTGACCTGAAATGCTCGATCTCTCACAGTTCTATTAAATGGAGTTTAACAGAAAAAACCCTGAAGAAATCACAAATGCACTGAAATATGGCCCTTTTGAAATATTGCTTAGAAAAAATGAGATTTTGTGGCTCATTTACTCCTAAGAGCTTCATTTATTACACTTTACCCATCAATTCCTCTCTGAATGAATTTCCTTAATGATTATTTTTAATAGTCATTTCTGCTTACAGCACTTTTAAGATTTTCCAAAGGAAAGGTTTTTTCTCTTTGTTTCCATACTCATTCTTTACATAACTCCAATTAACACTTCATACGATTCAAACCGGGCTGACGAAGCACGGGATGTTAATTGTGTCACTTCCCCTTGTGCAGTCTTCATGTTGTTACCTGGCAGATTTTCCACAGCTGCTTTCCTATTGGTTAATTCTCTGGTTTATTAAAGTTATGTAACAGCCATTTTGTTTATGCTCTTAAACAGCAAACAAACAGGGGCAGCAAAAAAAGATTTTCCTCCCCATGTTCGTATCTCATTACGCCTTCTGGAAATGGGTTTGAGAAATGGCTTACAGTGATACTTTGTTCAAATCTCCTCAGTTTCCACAGAAACTGCGAGCTTTCCCACACCTAGCCTCTCCGGAGTGTTGCTTTATTTGTGCTTGTCTTCTTTCATACTGTTGCATAGGGACTCTGCACAGCTTCTAGAGGTGTGAATAAAAATTCCATTGTGCCTGTTTTAGATCGGTCGTGACTTGTGAAAGTCTACATCAAGCCTTTTTTTTTTTTTTTTTTTGTGAAACCAGTGATTCCCTCGAGGCGAAGTGTATCTGTGGGCTCGGGTGAACATTGGCAGCCCACGGATCGTAGGGTACATCAAATGACCAAGCACTTCAAAGCATCTTTCTGTCTGAGGTTGAGGTCTAACGCTTCGATTTGTTCCATGCTTTGCTCGGTCTGGAAACTGATCAGACGTTTGACCTGATAGTAAAAGCAAGCAGCACCTTCATTTAATTTCTGTATTTCTCTGTCCTATTTGTTGCATCTACTATTAACCATGCTGGAAGGCTTTGAGGAGTGCAGTACTCACTTCACTGTGAGTTTGATTGTCAGTCAAATATAGAGTGAGTGTAAGAGATGCTAGTCTGAGCTGTCACACTTTAAATAATGACTCTTATTTTGTGTCTGAACACATGGTAATGCAAGAAAAATAGGCGAAAAGGAAATGTATGTCTTTCTTTTGCTGTGTGTAGAGAGAGAGAGAGAGAGAGAGAGAGAGAGAGAGAGAGAGATTATTCTTCATCTTCCCTTCTATTTCCTAATTCCAGCATGCTTCATGTTAAGCCCATGTGAGTGGTAGGTGTAGTAAAAAAAAAGCCCTTTTTAAAGGTTCACTTTGTAGTGCACTGGTGTTGAAGAGCATCGATTTGTCAACAGATTTTCACTCTGTTTTCTCATCCATGTTTGTATTTTGAAGCTTTTTGATCATGGCTTCCCATTTGACTGTCTTTCTTTGTGTTTTTTTTATGAATCTTGTCTCTCAAATATAATGAGATTTTTGGACCATACATACGAATAGACAAATGATGCATTTATTCTTTATCTCACTAAGCCAATAACTGCCTCAGTTTGGTGCCCCGTCTCATATTTTAGTAGCTGACTAAAAAGGAGGATGGCAAGGCAGTAAAGTGCATTTATACAGACTAGGGGAAAGTTATGCGCTCATCATCTTCTTCTAACAAAAATGTTTATTGTAGCATTTTGTGTTTGCGCACTCGAATCATTGAGTTGTTGGCCAGTGCTCTCGCCTCCTTTACAAGCTGCCATGACAGATCCTCCTGTATGCCCAATGGAAGCTGCTCTCACTAGTTAAAGCTTAACCGGATCTGTCAGGTGTGAGCACTGGACATATACTTCCACAGAACTGCCCTGTAAAGAAAGTCGGACCAGCTATTCATCAGCTACAATCCATATAAGAAGAGTCTCCCTTTCGGGTTCAGAGCTCACTTAACCCGGAGCGTGGCGGCCTCTAAGACCTTTTCCTCTGGAGTGTCTTTCTACGACATTTGCAATGCTGCGGGCTGGTCTATCCCACTGACCTTTTTCAGGTTTTTTTAGCCTTGACATTAGTGCTACTCCTAGCCCCTCTGTCCTTCGACCTAGATGTGCCCATCCACACTAGGCAGGGATTGGTCAGGTATTGTACTCTCTTCCCACAGCTTTGTTGACCCTGCTGGAGTTCCTGAGGGGGAACGTCCCTGGGTTACGTATGTAACCCTGGTTCCCTGAGAGAACATGATTTAGATGTTTATAAATTGCATAATCATTGTTGCTCATAATCGTACATGTTCAAATATTTTTAAAACCTGTTGTGGTTTCAGCGGAAGCTCCTATGTCGCCATCATCATCTTTGTGGCACTCGATATTGAAAGTATGTATTCTCTGTTAAATGATTTAACCTAAATGTTATTGGACTTGTCCAAAAAGTGATAGTCATTGTGTTTGAAAATCTGGATTTCCACCAGCGTTTCATTAATACTGCTCCTGTCTCAGTACATACTGTGTGTAAAGCAGGCTGTTTGCATACATATGAATGGTCCTGGTGATACACTTGGCTAATTTTAGATGTCATATGAAGAACACATATGCATATACTAGTAGCGGGTGATGTGGCTAAAAATGTATTTTGCATGTCGCAGTATAATGCGATGTCTCTCATATTTGTTTTGTACTTAAAAAAAAAAAAAAAGTATAATTAGGACGGTTTAAGTAATCAGACATCTGCGTAATCATTTGAGCTGCAAGAATTACATACTGTACGTATTTGTGTATGATTAGAATTATGTAATATGCTATAAGAAAACTGAAATCACTGTTTTATAAAGAATTTGAAATTTCTTATATACAGAAATTATGGTGTTAGAGCTAGAGGTGTGTATTAGGACTGATCACATAATCACCAGCTTTAGTGCTTCAGATTTTTTCTGAAAGAACGCAAACTTAACCCTGCAGTTATAATTAATAAAATATAAAGATGGTTATTTGTTATTTTGTGAATATAGCCATCAAAATGTCCAGCACTTTCAACTGCATTCTCTATTTGAGCTAATGATACTATTGGCCTTTGGTGCTGTCATAGAGCAGGATAGTCATTATCTTTTTTATTCATACTACAATTGTCTATATATTATCTCATTACATTACTGACTGACTCGTGGCAGAACTTTGGAGGCGAAATGAAATAGAGAGGAAAATTGATTTTCATGATGCTGAAGAATATAGCGTTGTATTCAATTTTATATTTTTTCACTCTTTTTGAATGATTTGTAATTGACTTTTTTTTCTGCTATAAATGTTTTCTTATAAATATATTGATGTAGATAAAATACTCACTATGAGAGCAAATAATGGTATTTTATTTTGTGCTACTGTAAAGTGTAACATTGCCACAAATCATCTTTACAGATACTAGTCATGATTCTAGATACCTAATGAGAAAGTCAGAGGAAAGAAAGAGACCCTGAGAGGAGCCAGACTCAAAAGAGAACATGTTCTGGGTGACTAGTGGATGATGATGTTATGAATCATTACAATACACAGCTGTAGAAGTATAAAGCCTAAATTAGTATTGAAAGGTACAGAATGTCCACGATGAATTTATTGTGAATAAGCTTCCTGGGATGAATGTGAGATTGTCTTTATGATACAATTCTTATAAATTGCAAGTCTCTGTGAAATTATCCACTGGAGCAATGGTGAGACTTAAGTATAAACAGACCATCCAGAGTAGCAGATAGTGAGTAACAGGTACATAAAGTACCAGACTAAGAAACAGGGGGAATAGAGCAGGGCATTAAGATGAATCGGACAGATCCAAAGGATGAAAAGAAGTGTGTCAGGATCCAGTATTGGCATTTTAACAGCTATCTGTCTGTCTGTCTGTCTGTCTGTCTGTCTGTCTGTCTGTCTGTCTGTCTGTCCATCCGTCCGTCTGTCTGTCCACCTGCCAGTCTGCCTTTTTATATGTCTATATCATTACATATAATGGGGCATTATTTACATATGCTAAATGCAAGTTACCGAAACTCTTTGTCTATATCTGTGAACTAACTCCCAGATTTATACCAAAACCCAAGATAAAAGTTATTTAACAAAACGCAAGCCAAAACAAATACGTTTTTAGCCTTGAATTAATGATCAAGACTCAAACCATAATTGGAAAGGATGACCTCTGACTCATTTTCCATTTTCCTCGTTCTTATTAATTGAATTTTTGTTCATGAAGAAAAGAGCCTCCTCAAAGATCTTTATCTCCAACACATAATCGTCCAGGGCTGTTCAGCGAAAGCGGTTCATTGAAGTTTGCGGCCGTTCCTCCTTTAATTCCTCTTTTGTGTCCGAGCCACCTAAAGGTAAAAGACTTGTCATATGAGAAAAGGCTGGCTGGGGGACCCCCATTGATCCCATCACTCCTTGGCTTTTCTTTTTTTGTTTGGACGTAATTGCATTTCGTCATACTGCCACCCATGACACTTGGTGATCTCAGTGAGCGATTAAGAGTGTCTGGACTCGGGGCCAAAGCAGTGGCTCACGCACCATTGATTCTGTTAGCCTGCTGAAAAGAGCTCAGTCTATAAAGCCGATTACAGGGACTGCATTCTTGTTCTAACAAGGTTTATATAAGAATCTTTGTTTTTTTAAATGCTTTGAGTCATCACGGGCAGACCAACGTTCAGTGGTCTTCAGTATTGCATGTTGGAGCTTCAGTGGTGACCTAGAATTTCATTCCACATCCCTCAAAAAGATATTTAGTAAAGCTCAAATCTGATTAGGCATTTCTCTTTTGCTGTTGAGTATGCACAGTCAAACAAACACAAACACCTGTGTGTGTGTGTGTGTGTGTGTGTGTGTGTGTGTGTGTGTGTGTGTGTGTGTGTGTGTGTGTGTGTGTGTGTGTGTGTTTTTTGAGTGGAGGTAGAGGGATAAGATGGAGGAGTATATGGAATTGTATTCTATAAATAAACAAGCTTCAGCCTGCTGTGTACTTTAGATTAGGAGGATGGATTAGATTTGTGGCGTCACTCACTATTTAGAGATTATTCGTTCAGCGTTGTGTTTGTGCGCTTGCCTCCTGTTTCCATGCAGAAACTCCAGGATGAAGAGCTCGGCTCCATTGACAATGCTTTGGCTCCAGGGCAAGCACTTGCTGACCTACTGCGCTATCCTAAATAAATGTGGGGTCAGCTCTTTTTGTAATATTTAGTGGTATCCACACACACACTCTGGCAGGTGAAAATAAAAAATATGTGCTCTGAGGAGTACTCACAGGCTGTGCAAATAAAATAGTAAAAAACAGACCACCAACATACAATCAATTAGGGTAGGAGGGAAGACTTCCCTGCTTGCTTGTCAGAATTAATAACAAAGGGTACACATATCACAAACCTGTCATCTATGTTCAGTATTTCAGCATAGTGCACTGAAATGGATATAAGGATGTATGTAGTTAAATGAAGAAATAGTTGCTGGCTGATTGACACCACACGTTCTCCAGGGGCTCGCTATAACACTGAGCTGAAAATTCGTCTGTTCTTACGCTTAACTCCTGGTACAGTAGTGATAATGATTTAAACTTCTCTCAGGTCACTTGTGATGTGCTTCAGACATGGAAAGAAAGCACTCAAAAAGTTCTTCAGTGCTGATAAACTTTTTGGTGCGTTCAATTCTTGATTGCTGCAGCTCTTGCATATTGGCACCTCTGCCCACTGCACTGCAGTTTTGTTTTTCGTTTTATTTTATGAATGAGAGCTTCCGGACGCTAATCTCAGCTCCTCAATTTGCATCCTTTCTGCTCGTTGTATTTCTCAGTTACTATTTCACTCTGCCAGACTATGACTCAGATGAAGAGCTCACTAGAGCTGACTGATAAAACAGCCATGATCACAACAGAACACATGTAATTGGTAGAATCCTTCCTGTCAAAAAGGCTTAAAGTATAGCTCCACTAAAGCTTAAACAATGCCTATAAAATATTACCAGTAAATCTCTTCATTGTCAGCAAATGGCAAAATATTTTCTCCAATAAACTCAGCAGATAAAACCCTGCCTTAGAGTAGGATTACTATCACACATGATTACTGCAGTGTGCGCCATAGGGTTAGCGGTACCAGCTGTCTTTTAGAGTGCTGGTGGGTTTTCTATTATTTATATCTGCTGTTTTTGGGGGCAGAGACAGCACATTTTTAATGGTTTAGGGAATCTTTTTAAAGTCGTCAACTATAGACAGACACACGAATACATGCATAGACATTCACAAATTCACCATCCAGCTTGTTGTAAACCTGCTGTCAAGTTGTCACCATGTGCTGAAAAGCAGCCTTTTCTGGCCTGAGGAACTTTGTTTTGCTTTCATTACCAAACATCAGCTCCTCTCCCCCTAGGGAAAAGCTGTACTCATTTCAACCATTGCATCTCAAGGAAACTTCAGAGATGCTTCTCCTAGGCAGAATAATAGCTCACTCTGTAGTCTGCATTTTATTTATTGGTTATAACTATGTCAAATCTGCACTAAAACAGATCTCTGATCAGTTAAAACAAAAGGGGGGTTAAATGATTATATAGATGATGGGTGCAGACTCATCTAATCAGAGAGATGCTCAGCTGTATTTAGGTCATGGCAGTGTTTGCTGTGGTATGGCTGGCTTCCAAATAATGCTGTAATCCACAAAAATGGGTCTGAGAGGAAATAGAGCTTAGGATGCCTGGGGTTCTGTGCTTATAACTTCTTTAAATTACACAACATTGAGAATAAAAACATTTATTAGTTGTGGTCTGAAGTTTTATTATAATGTCAGCTTCACACATTAACTGACCCTGTATTCACACTAGCTGTTATATAATTCACTGTGTGTGTGTGTGTGTGTGTGTGTGTGTGTGTGTGTGTGTGTGTGTGTGTGTGTGTGAGAGAGAGAGATTTTAGAGCTGGGATTTTAGTCACAGTGCAAAAGCAACACATTTTGTTTATGTGATTTAACCTGAGATTTTCTTAAATCTATGAAAATTACATACAAAGTAATAACACAGCAACCCAATCAACTGTCTTGAATGATTCCACAGGCCAATCCAGGGGTACATGTGACTGAACATTACTTCAGTTTCCTACTCACACCTTTAGTTCTTAAGTGCAGTTAGTTTCCTTTTGCCATTTTTCTCAGTTTCTTTCGTAGCCATGTGAACAATTTTTTTCCTCTCACTGAATGTAGTAAAACATATAAAAATCTTCCTTATGTTTGCTATCTGATTGCTATGAAACTAGCATAAAGCCTAGCCTGTAAAAGTGTGAGTGCAGTGATTGTAAGTGCATCAACTTGTGACTTATATGGCCATGCTTTCTGGTATGTTGAAAGGGAAAAACAATAGCCAGAGGATGTGAAAAGGAATTTAAAGGCACCACTCAGTGTTGAGTCTCAACAAGTATCGCTCTGGTTGTACTGTATCTTTCATTATCTCTACCTCAATGTTCTCAGTCACCAGAGTTGCTACTTAATCAATATCAGAGCTCTTAAGTGAATTCTGAACTTTAGTACCAGCTTAATAACACATTGATTTCTTTCTCCACTGCTGAAATGGACATTCAGCTGTAGTGAATAGAACTGTTCATATATATACAGTGCACCTGAGAATAGAAATCAAACTGACAAAAATCTCCAACTGTATAGATAATTCACATTCACTGTGTAATATTATCTATCTATCTATCTCTCTATCTATCTATCTGTCTGTCTGTCTGTCTGTCTGTCTGTCTGTCTGTCTGTCTGTCAATCATATCTGTCTCTCTGTCTCTCTGTCTGTCTGTCTATTTTAGGTGCATTTTAATTATAGAGTCATA
The DNA here is from genome assembly GCF_014805685.1 of Silurus meridionalis. NCBI lineage: Eukaryota > Metazoa > Chordata > Actinopteri > Siluriformes > Siluridae > Silurus > Silurus meridionalis. The sequence continues at coordinate 15,136,747 of NC_060893.1, read as the reverse complement.
TTCTATACATATCATATATGACAGATGTGTAACACAATGCTACTATCAATATATATACTTCGAATATCCACATTTGTATAGAAAATGCGTTACTGTTAAAAGTAACTTTTTAGTTACTTTTTAAAGAACGTTCTTTAATGTTCCCATTAATGTCCTTTTATGCGTTATGGTCTACAAACACAAAACTGACTTGAACACAAAGTAATATTTAAACACTATTTTATTGAAGTCAGACCATCACAAACTGAATATATCACAAGGATTTCTGAAATAAATAACAAAACAAGCTGAATAATATTTTCAGAATCAAAAACTAAAGTGGCTTCTGCTGTTGTGTTGAGCTCTTAAAAATGTTCCTTTCACAGCTGAAGTATGAAAACTATCAACAATGTACAACAGAACACCGGGTTAGCTTCTAGCTTCTAGCATGATGTTCTTGGAGGAGCTTCAACAGATTGAGGTTGCTGTTTATCGCAGTAGATACGACCTTCGAACCAGAAAGACACAGCTTACATTTGACTAAAACGTTTTTGTCTTTATACTTAACTAAAGTGAAATAATGAGCATATTTCCACTTTAAGAAACTCGTCTTGCTCTCGCCTCAACTCGCCATTACTGCCGCACAGAACTGAATAAACGGAGACACGCCCACAGTGCGTCTTCTTCGTGTATACGGAGGTTCATCCACCAATCCTACAATGCATCACTGCTGTAAACTGGTTAGACTGTAGGCTACACTTCAGCCGAAATTCATTAATTAAAAAAAGTAACGGACAACGCACCATTTGGTAACGGTAACGGAGTTACTTTATTTGCGTTACAGTATTAGTTACTGTGAAAAGTCACTAGTAACGCGTTATTGCCCAACACTGCTTTTATATATATATATATATATATATATATATATATATATATATATATATATATATATATATAATATAAAACAATGCTGAAGATTTGTTTTTAGTGCATTTCTTCCTTTAGCTTCTTTTTTGGTGGTGAGAGGAGCTGAGTATACAGGCTGTTAAACACAGAGGTCGAATTAGTCTCTAGTGTGGATCTGCTAAAGACAAGGCCAAGGTGACCACATGACCCTGAATTACAATTGTAACTGTGCTGCTATCTTTATTTTTTCATCACTTTCTTTCAGAAACAAACCACAGTGTATATACTGTACATCCCTCTTTGTCTCTGCCACTATTCATTCTCACAGCAAAGTCATGGCCACCTTCAGCCATTTTCCTTTATGCTGACAAGCCACATTGCCTTTATTAATAGCTATAGATGGGCTAAGATAGTGATGTCATATGGGTTATGACCAGCTACGTTAATTGCAAATATTTGCATTAACGATTTATAGAGCAGTCCTCCGTCGACTGCGTCAGTCAGTCAGATGGTATGAATAGATTATAGTGTATTAGTGTCTGTCTCAGTGCAGTTAAATCTCTGCGGCTTGATTCTGTATTCACAGCATACATCACAGCAAGAACACTTGGTCCAAAACACATGAAGCTGTTTTTAAGCATTGCAAAGTGGAGGTTCTGACCAATTTATGTCTTTCTAAAATAAAAATCTGTTTAGTGAAATAATTTCCGACATCAGCTCCATAATTATTGAGAACCCTCATAAACATGGGTGTAAAATCTGGATTTTTGATGAAGATTTATGGCATCCCGGTGCCTTTTTTTCTGTTGTCTACAAGTATATCATATTCCCCTTATAATATAAAGACCTTCATGTCAAGACTGAAAAAATCTGAAAACCTTTGATATGAGAAGCTTGATTAAATGATTAATAAGTATATTTTAAAACCTATTTGTGTTCATATAATCAATAAATGCTCTCTCTGGCCTTATCACCAGCACTAAAAGAACTGTATATGCTCTATACTTTATTTGCTTCCTACACAATCGTTTGTAATCTAATTTGCCTAATAGTGACTCTATGTGTTAAATAGCAGGGAAGTTGCGTCTCCAGCACATGTACAGTACAGACACAGAATACTAATGTACTTATCAAGGTATGACATAAATACTGTAAAATGTAAATGCAATAATGTAATGCACCAGTGTTATATTTCATATTATAATGGTGTATTACATTACATTGACTGACGTGTTAGGTGTAATCATCTACTTTACACTTGCTGGGAAAATCACAAACCATCCTGCTCCATCAGAACAGACGATGGAACTGGTGATATGAAAAGGTTCTCATGACAGTTGCTACAGGCATTTCTACAATACACAGAAATGCATTATGTAGGTTTTTTTTTTAAGCAAACTTCTCGCAAAAATGTTCAATTCACTCTGAAAGAGGGGGGATTTTTACATTACAAAAACTTCACAAAAACTTCAATACATCTATCTATCTATCTATCTATCTATCTATCTATCTATCTATCTATCTATCTATCTATCTATCTATCTATCTATCTATCTATATATATATATATGTATATGAACATATGAAAATGTCTTTTAATACTGTGACATTCTATTTTGCCACTTTTTCTTGACCACTCTAACTATGGGCCAGTATTCAAGATGGTAGAAAAGGGCAATGATTCACATTAATTCACATTTGAATGTAAAAGAGTGACGTCTCATTCCTAAGTTCAGCTCACCTGTGCTGTAGCTTGTCTAATGCTTTACTGGGACCAAAGCGCACTGACACAGTGTTCTACCTTTTTTTTTTTGTCTTCATATCGGCTGTTTTAAAGCCAACACTTTTATTTATCACACCTCAACAGTGTTGTTTAATTAAACAACCGTTCTTTCATTATTGATTTGAAATAAATATAATCTGACAGGTTCTGCTTGATTGTATGTCTCTTTGGAGCTGATATCAAACACTCCTGTTTGGTGGAGAAATTACATCTTTGTGCACCATCTCCTTTTGTTTCTAATCACCAGAGCAGAGAGAAAGAGAAAGAGAGAGAGAGAAAGAGCGAGAGAGAAAGGACAAAGTCTGAATGTTAATATAGATGCTGAGTTAAATTAGACATTTTTTGCTGTTGTACCAGTGCTGACAAACATTAAAAAAATGTCTAAACACTGTGGAGCAGCACATATTTGACAGCTCAGGTATTAAGTAATTCTGGTGGTCAGCACAGTTCCCTTTTCTTTAAAAAAAAATCTGTTATGTGACTTTATTTCTTTGAACATTTATATGACAATAATTCCACTTGATAAATCAGCCAGACTCCATGACGACAAGCTAAATGCCAGTTATTTCTTATATTTGGTCACATCACTGTGATGTAGAGACCCAAAATAAAAAAACATCATTATTTCTAGTCCATTTTTCAATCATGGTTTCAATCATTGGCACACGAACCGGCTGCAAATGAGTTCAGTCTTCAGCTCCTGTGTACCGTATTAATCTAACGCAAAATCTGTCTGCCTTTTTGGGTTTGTATCCATCCCTTTTTTTTCTCTTTCACCTTTTATTGTTTATCCTTCATCTTATTTTCTATATATACTCTCTCTGCTGCTTTCCTTTTTTCTTTATCACTCTTACAATCACAAATGTCACTTTCTGACCTCATTCTTTTTATTATTAAGAAACCCCCCTCCCCACACACACACACACACATCTGCAGCAGCATCTGCACAAGTGTAAACATGCTCATTATAGAACAGCTAAAGGTCAGTTCATCTCTCACCCCCTTCCACACCACACTCCACTCCAGAGACAGAGGAAGGCGTTAGAGGGCAGTGTGCAGTGATCATATCACGCCTGGGTAATGGCTGTAATTATTAAAGGTTCTCCTGAAGTCTGAAGCCCCACCCAATTGTGTACTATTTGTGTAGTGTTTCTATTGGTTTGAGGGATTAACTATTAAGTTACCAGTCAGGATTTAAATAACAATTATGGGAATTTTTTTTCTTTAGCATATTTAATAGTACATAATAAATAGTTATTTGTAATTTCATGTTAAACTAATGTTGACTAAATTGTATTTGACAGATCAAATTAACATTAACATTTATGGCATTTGGCAGATAAAATTGCTTTAAAGTCTCTATCAGTAACTACTATCATAATGCTGGTTCTTTAGGACATAGTTTAAGAAGTCCATCAGTCTAAAACTCTGGTGGGAGTTTGCTTTTGTTTTTTTGTTTTTTGTATGGTTAATGTGGAAAATTAAGAACCGCTAGTAGTTTGTTTAAAGACTCTTAGAGACTTGGCTGTTCTTTGGACACCAAACGGACCTAGAGTAGGTGCCAGAACAGAGAAAAGTCTTGAAGCATGTCTTTCTTTGTACCCTGAGGGATGGTGGGACCAGTCCAGTGGTGGTTGAGGATCAGAGGGTGCATGGTGCAATGTGGGGAATCATAAGTTATATGAGGTAAAAGGGTGCTAGTTTGTTTTTAGCTTTGCAGCTACAGGAAATATTTTTCCCAAAATAATTTTTAAGATTAGACATAAAATTCCTTATATCCTCAAGTCATCTTTTTGGTGAACTGCATTTCTCTGAACTCAGATGTTGCTGATGCTAGGTTTTTGTATTTAGACCGTAAAAAATTTGCCTAGTGCTAGTTTAGCAAATAAGTGAGAACATTAGAGTTTTGTAACTTATTATTTGGAAAAATCTATTTGCATGGCTGTCTAAAAGGGGGACGGGGGACGACGACAAAACGACAACAAGAAATAGTATATTTGAAAGTGTGAAACAGACTTTCAGGTTTTGTGTTTGATATAAGATCAAAGTCTAGTAGTAGATGTTTAGATAATTGAAAGTATTTTTGGGTGCAAGATTTTTGATCAAAATTTACTTGCTACTTACATATAAATACATATGTTTGATGTATTTTTTTCAAGTGCTTTTAAAGGTGAACTACGATAGCCTGCAATGACTGAAGCATTAACCAAGCAGCTCTTCTTTGGAGGTTTTAAAAGCTTCTCAAGAGCTTTCTATATCGACACAGAACTTAAAAAAGCCCTGGCTTACTGTGAGCATTCATTTTTCTCCCCCAATCTCAAGCATGTTGAGAAGTGAACTGAATGCTTAGAGGTGGTAAAGTTGAAAGTTCTGAGTCAGAAAATCCAATAGTCATGAATGCAGCATGTAAGAGAAACCGGGTGATTGTGAGGTCTGTGGCTGTTTAAAAATGTACCCATAAATCCTGTAGTTTATGTAAGAAAGAATGTAGTAGTAAAAAGAATAAACTAAATATAAAACATAAGAGTCAGACAGAGCATTGGATATTTCAGCAGCTAGTAAAAGGAATCGGCAGTGGAATTGGAAGCAGGAGATATTTACGATTCCTGTTGGTGTCATTGGTGTTGTGGGACATACAAATGCCACAACATGTGAATGCAGCTTAACAAAAAAGGGTATTGGACTGGATGCTAAATAAATATAAAAATCAATGGAAGGTGGAATTAAACTAATACACTGTATTTTTGACTGCAGCCATGTCGGTGAATTGCATTTAAATAGCGATGTCAAGCAAATCATCATGAATGCTGTTAGCATGGAAATTCATACATTACACTACATACACAAATATACACTATTGTCAAATAAATGTAACCAAATATCTTATTCCATTTACCTCCTACAATTGCTAGGATAACAGTGTTGATAGCATAATGGTGTTACTATAGTGTAGTCATTTATATTTCCGTTTACATTGCTAAAGTGTGAATAATCTAAATAATGAATTAAATGTCAATAATTTATTCACACTTATGTGTCCACACATCTCTTATACCAAACTCTTCCCAACTTGTAATGAAGTTTTGCATTCTGCAGCATGCATGATCTCTTTCCCACTCCACCCTCTCATTTGCATTAAAACACCAGATAAACTCTGCCACATGTCTCCAAATGTAAGATGTGCGTTCTGGCATGTATTCAATAATGCGAGTAATTGAGTAGTTTATAGGGATCAGGGATCTTTAAAGCTACAAAGTGCAATTTTTCCAGCTGTGTTTATTATCAAGTAATGCAAGCAGATTTGTAGCTCAAATGTAATTAATCTTGTTAGGAGAAAATTGTTTCTTGAACTTGAAGAATTGATATCCGAATTATTATTATTATTATTATTATTATTATTATTATTATTATTATTATTATGGATTTACTGAAAAATACATTTTGTGGGTTTTTGTTAGATTTGTAAACAGAATTTTTTCAACGACCACAAATGTTTATATTTTCAATTGTTTGGGGTCATTCTGCATTTACTTTCTTTGTATAAACTACATGTTTATATACTACGTTACAACAGTCTATGATTAAACACACCTTACCAATCACACCTTTAAATTATTTCCAGACGTAGGAATGGATAAAATATTTATCCACCATGACAATATCCATTGCGTTTTGATTTATACCCCAGCCCTATTGACTAATCATTTTTCAGGAGGCTATGAATATAGATGTATTTGTATATACATGTGAAATTAACCAATTTTCCAGTGTAATTAATTGAATGAAATTAAAACCAGGAATGTATTTTCTTTGCATTAATTTAAGGCAGAGATTAGAACCGTCATTAAGAAGACATAAACCTAGATTTAGCTCAGTTGCCAGGTTAATTCACTTGTCTTTACCATTTCTATAGTAACAACTTGAATTTTCCACATAAAATATTTTAAAAAAATGTAAATGATTATTGTTATGGTGATGTAAGTGTTTTGTGAGGGGGATCCTTGCATGTTTTAAAAGGAATTTACAGTGTCAGCACTTTGTAACAGACAGCTGTAAGATTTTCCAACTCAGGATGGAAGATTTAGTGGTTTCTTGGCTACAGTTATGGTGATGACGTGATTGCTGAAGAGAGAATTTATTTTGAGGAGGTTTATTTAAAGTAACTGGAAATGTTATAACTGGAAAAGTGTGAGTGTGGGCAAGTTATTATTAAGTAAGAGTTTTAACAGCAGTTGCTGTTAAAAATTAATGAAACAGTGGAAAACATAGTTACAAGCTGTATAAAGGCAATTTTTACCACCCGGGCTTTGATTATTTTCTATTTCACATCGTGTTTCTATTCCATATCTATTGTTAGGTGTGTTGATTGACACATGCATAACACTCAGATTATCCCACTAATAAGAATGTGCATGGTCTCATACTGTCTGTCTCATCTTGATCTCAAACTCTGTGCTGCCAAAAAAGGTCTTTGAAGTGAGCTCTGTGTGTTCCATCAGCATCAAAATGATGAAGGCTGGGACAGATCCTTCTTGATGCTGTCACTCCAAGCTGAGGGTTACTGCCACCAAAGACAGCTCTGTCTCTCTGCGAGAAACGCGGGAGTGGGGAAGAGCAATTACTGTGTAACCACTCACCTTGATCTAACGTATATCCTTCATCACGCAAGCGGATAGAAGAGATCACCTGATTGCCGCTGGACCCTTTTTGTCACCAGGTTTCCTTTCATGACAACAGGCCTGTACATGAGTACAGATGTACAGGGCATGAGTACAGGTGTACGACAGTAGACAAGGATGATAGTAATTAAACCTTCAGTTTTTGTGGTACTTTTTGTGGAGTCAGATTGTCACCTGTTATGTAAATTTACGGATTTGGCGAAGTTTGACATATTCTGAGTAAATTATTATATAAGTAATTATTTCTCCTCAAATAATTACCTATGAAGCTTATTCAGGAAATGTGATATTTTGAACAGAACTGTGGTTTGTGGTGATGGTAGAAACAAGATATTAAACAGAAACATTTTGTCGCTGTTAGGATCATCATTCTGATATCAAAACTGTAGAGGAAAAAGCAGACCATGTGACTGCGTTTTAATGATTGAAATATAGATGTTGGTATTGTGTAAGTCTGTGTACCTGCCTCCATGCGTGGATTCGTTGTTCTCTATCACCATGATTTCACTTATTGATTTCTCTCCAGACTATTTGTCGCCTGCTTACTCAAGCAAAATTAGAGCACGTTGCGCTCGGTATAAACAATTGAATCGATTAGAGGGAGAAAAGCTCTTCCAAACTAACCGTAATGATATCATGTCCTGCGGTGGAAATCCCTTCATGTGTATGATGCAGTTGTTTTGGTTGTTTAGAATTAATGGGAAATTTCCAGCTTGACAGAGCATGAGTTATTTATTGTGTGTGTGTGTGTGTGTGTGTGTGTGTGTGTGTGTGTGTGTGTGTGTGTGTGTGTGTGTGTGTTTAGTTGTTTGTGAGGACCTTAGCATTAAGCATGAAATGTCATCACATAACGTGGTTAAATGTAAGTTTAGGTTTAGACAACAGGTTTGGTCCTGAGCTCAGATGCTGTATATGTGGAGTTTGACGTGTTCTTCAGGTGTCCATGTGGGTTTTCTCCAGGCTACTCTGGTTTCCTCCTAGTTGCTAAACAGCATGCCAGTAGGTGGATTGACAACATTAAATTGCCCTTAATGTGATTGTTTGTGTGTTTGTGTGTTTGTTTGTGTGTGTGTGTGTGTGTGTGTGTGTGTGTGTGTGTGTGTGTGTGTGTGTGTGTGTGTGTGTGGCATACCCTCCAGGTTGTATTTCCACTGGATGGCCTGTTGTTTTGGGAATAGGCTCTGGACCAACAGTGACACTGACAGTTACTAAAGATAAATTAATGAATGTTATCTCACTGAAAAGTCCTCATAAACACATGAAAATCATATATGTATGTGAAAGTAGGTCATGTGTAAATGTTTTTTTTTTTTTTTAAATGCTCACTTATCATTCTTCTTATACTGTTACCAAGATGCTTACTTTTTAAAATTCATAAAACAACAAGATTTGATGTCGCAAGTACAGTAAATGTTTTAGTGCCATTTAAGCATCATTGAGAATACATCGAGGTTTAACACTGTAATCTGATTTTAAGACACTCACTGTGTGTTGCATGTTTGATTATTACCTGAGTAAAATGCGGTGAAATGTTTAAAGTGTAGTAAAATATCCAAGTGCCTCTGTAGGAAGGACATTGAGTTTGATTTAAAGCTGTGATTAGTATCTGTTTATGGCAGAGGTGACAGTTTGAGTAGATGTGCGTTATGATTTCTGATGTAGCACCTGCTACTGTGGGGACAATTCCACAATTCAATAAGTGTGTGTGTGTGTGTGTGTGTGTGTGTGTGTGTGTGTGTGTGTGTGTGTGTGTGTGTGTGGCAGCATTGCAGGAAATACCTTTTCTCAGCAGTGTTCTGCTGTGTATAGTGTCACACACCTGAGCCCCCTCTTTGTCAGTGAAGTGCTGTGGATTCTCTTCAGCTTCCCCACATGTGGTGAGGCTGGGTTGGCTACGCACACATACGCAGCACACACACAGCACGCACGCACGCACACACACACACACACACACACACACACACACACACACACACACACACACACACACACAGAATACACTTAACCCTAATCAATTGTAGAATAAAAAAAAAAACAGGCAACTGTCATCACATTGTTTGGACAATTTGGTCTCCAATAGGAGATGACAACATTCTGTAACACAAACACACACACACACTGCACAAAGCATGAACAAGGCCTTCAAGTGTGTGTTGTGTGTTCTGCTCACATTTTGAGTGTTCTTGTGTGTAAAAGGCTCACACTGACTCGGCTTCTCTTCTTCTCAACACATCCGTCTGAGTTTAAAATCCTTCTAAAGCTTTATGACTTTCATCTGCTCTGTCTCTCCTCCAACAGATTTCAATCCCACTTCTCTCTTTGTCTGGTTTAGTTTTCCTTTTTTGTCTCTCCTCCCCTCCGTTAATCCTTTAAGATTGACGCTGTCGCAGTGCAGGAGAGCGTTATCCTAACTGTAGTACTGAGACCTTTTTTTTTTTTTTTTTTTTCCCCCATTTTGAGTTGGATTAATAACAGCACAGTTTTGAACATTATGTAGTATCCATATATGTGACATACAGTATCATGTAAATTTGTGCCATTTAATGTACTTATTTCCAATTAGAACTTTCCACCCACAGAACACAACACATTCAAATAGATTTAGATTTCAACACGGCTATCATATACTACATTAATAGCATTTTTTTATTGTTTTTATTAAAATACGACATTTATGTTATTGAGATTTAGGTTAGACTTATGAAATTCAAGTGACCATTCTATAATGTTATAACCATAATAACTAAATATGAACTATTGGAAGTTGTTAAAAAAATGCTAAAATCTATTAAAGCTCATGGGTCCACAGTATATTACTGTAATTCCTGGGTTATGGTCTTTTTTTATTTATTTGCCATTATTTTCATAATGCCATGGATAAAGTCCGATGCCATAACCCCACAATTAAGCCCGGAACTGGGTTAATCTCTGCAATGGAATACATTTGGAGTTGATTAATTGTTTTGCATGAAGTCAGAGCTCTGCTGGGGACAAGCCCTTTTCATAATGCAATATATATATATTTTTTATTTCTCTCAGCCCAGGATTACTAATATTCCAATTAGTTTTCCACTGTCTACTCACAGCAGGTTTATACAGTTTTAGAATATAATGCAATACATCCCTTTAATGGAATGATCATTTAAAATAGATAAAAGGTATTCATTTTGCATGAATGCCTGTATAGTCATGTTCTTTCCTTGTTTGAGTAGACCCCCACCCGTGACTATAAAGATTAAATGTTTTGATGTGCGCTTTAACAGCCACCATCAGCACTAATTAAGCAGCCGTTATAGGTAGATATAAACGTGCCACATTTTAACACTACTGTGATTACTGGAATGCCCTGTTCTTAACAATAAGAGACTGCTTTTGTTCTGTTCTGTTCATATAAAAGTCCTCCAAAATATCTCACCTGGAAACAGATCTTAAAAATGTTATAGAGTCTTTGTTGTTGATAGTATTGACTTGTTTCAAAATGGTATTGTTCTAGTATTGTTGATTTTCTTTTTATCAATTGAACTGTATTACTTGCCTTGATCTTATCATGAAAATAGCCTCTGATACTGACATGGCATTAAAAGTACAATAAATACATTTCGCTGCTGCTCTGGCTGGCAAAAGTGGAATTTGTAAATGTCCAATGTTTTTCGATTTTTCAGTGTTGTAATTGTTTTTGTGGACTTTGGACTTGTCTAAACTCTACTGCCACAGGGAAGTGAATGTTGAGTGACACATTTTTAATGTTATGTTTTTCGTTGGGAGACACCTTTATCCGACCTTATTTATAAGCGAGGCCAATCTGAGCACAGAGCTATAACAAAAACTGAATTCGGTGCCTGTGCTACGTGACTGTGTTTCCATTTCAGGAACAGTTTGAGATAGCTGTAGGAGATAAAAATGGGAAGTCCACTGTAATGACAAGAGCTGCAAAATGAGCACAGTGTCATTTAAGGGAACAAAAGACAATGTGAGAGAATTGGGATCATCTTGTAGAATGCTGAGATGAAGGCATCTTGATGGCTGCAAAAGCTTCTCCAAGCTATGTGATACTCTGTAAATGTTTGTTCTATTACTGAGAAACTAAAACCATTTATTGTCTATTTACAGACTGTGGTGGACTCTATAGGCAAATCATAAATCTATTAGCTGCACCACTGGGTAATCAAATCCTCCAGTGTGCTGAACTCATGTTTTGGTTGCCTAAACCTAACTGACTACGCTTCAGTGTCATTATATGTTGTATAATTAGCCAGCTAGTTTGCCAGTTAAGTGCATTAATTAAGATCATTATAATCCCCCTTTTATTGCAAATCTGATGCAAACATTTGAACAGATGTAGTATTTCTGTCTTACATTATATGTGTAAACTTTTAGCTCAGTTTGCTTCACGGCAAGGTGTCAATTCCTTCTACAAAGAGACGTACACCATAAGATTCATATGTTCTTTTTGATCATCTCATTCCACAATTAGTTCTAAATTCCTGTTATAATAACTTCCACTCTACTAGGAAGTGGCACTAGATTTTGATGTGTGCTTGTGGAGATTTGTGCGCATTCAGCCACAAGGACATTAGCAAAGACAGATACTGATGTAGGGTGAGGAGTCCAGTGGTGCAGTCAGCCTTGCAATTTATCCCAAAAGTGTTAAATAGGATGGAGCTCAGAGCTCTATAGTGGGCCACTTTAGATCTTTTACTCCAGACCATGTAAATCATATCTTCTTGGAGCTGGCTTTGTGCACAGGGGCATGGTCATGCTGCAACACGTTTTGGTCTCCTAGTTTAAGTAAAGGAAAAATTTGGTGCGCTCACATCCAAAGACATCCTGTACAGTTGTGTTCCTTTAACATTGTGGCAACAGTTTGAGGAGAAATCACATCAGGACGCCAAGTCAGTTTGTATATATAATTCTGAATGTGATAAGCCACAAATGCGCCCTAACTAATTTGCATCATAAGCGTTCTACACTCAATAGACCATGGGTGTGTGTACGGAAGTGCTGGAGTTACAGCATGAAGCTGCTTCACATCACTTTGAATCATGTTTTATGTTTATATGCAGCTACACAATAAACATTACGTTTTGCTAACATTAATAAGGAATAGTGTTGTTGAGCATACATGTCACTCAAGCAAATGTATATAAAAGAATCTTCTGTCCAGCTCTGATTATGAATGTCATCATTTTGTCCAGCTTTATCTCTTTAGACAATAAAGTGGCTGTAGAGTTTTCTGTAGAAGCTCAACTTTAGTCTGTATAAATTACACGTTAAAGGCATGATGCATTCCTGAGTCTCTTCTGAGAAATCCGAACTGCGTGGGTGCTTGTCATAATGCTAAGTGAACGAGGACCTTTTGCATGCTAATGTGGCTCTTTTTTCCTCCTTAGCCTGTTCAGATTGCACTCGTTTGAAATAAACACCCTTTTTTGTTTGCTTTGAATAAATTCCATATTGTTTGATGCGGGGGAGTGATGAGATAAGATGATAATCGGTGGTGTGGAACTGACCTGGAGTTGGGAGCAATGAGGAAATGCTTTAATGAAACAAAAAGAAAAAAAGAACGAGATCAGAAAGTACAAGTGTGGAAAAGGTTTAAATTATTTAACTTGAAATGCTTGAACAAATGTAGTGTGTCTGATAAACAGCATGTGTATGTGTGTGTGAACAGGACGTGTGGGGAAATGAGGCAGGTGTGTGTACAATGAGAAAAAAATTGAGAAGTGCTGTGTATACACACTTCAGGGCTAATTCCATTCCAAACTGCAGTTTTGGCACTTTTTTGTGTTAAATTCTGAATCAAAGCCGTAATTGCTTTTTATACTATTAGGTCTGTGTTTTAGATTGCAAATATATTTCTGACTCATACACTCATAGTAATTATTCTATAAACTTCCTGACAATGTTAGTGGTATGCAAATGGCTATGTGCCTACGATAAATTACTCCATGACTAACTGAAGGAATCTCCTTTCCCCTTTGCTTCACTTTGCTTGACCTGGATGATACTGATATTCAACACACTACAACCTTTTTAATATCAGGTCATTTAAATCTTTGCTTTGTAAATGAGAAATAGAATAAGATGCGAATGGGAGAAGTGGTGGGGATGTGTGGATGTGGGACTTGGTTTGGGTTGTACAAGTTCTATGATATACTCGGTCAATTCTAGAAGAATTTTCAGCAAGATTGTTGTTTTGCATTTTACCTTCCTGCTGGTTCAGGTATGAATTTAAAGTGTATAATGCTGTCAGAATGTATTTTACAATGTTAGGGTTTTCCATATGTATTCAAAGGAAAACCAAATGCACCTTCTGTTACATTTAAAATGTTTAAGATTTTACTGTTTACATTGACAAAATATTAACAAAACTTTCATAATTGTCAAATTGCAAAACAGCAAACAAAGACTAGGACCATGATTTAGGTTTTAGTTTGCTTAAATGGTCGCATTGCAAATCTATAGACCTACCAGTTAAGAAAATAAGCATGGCAGTGTGTTCAGAGGTTCAGAGTCATGTGAGCAGCCGGATTTCAGTAAGAATTAACCCACTCTTTCTGCAAAAAACAACATTAAGCACTGTACTAAACTTACCAGTCTTATTATTGTTCTTTCTTTTTCATATTTTAGTAAATCATTACATTCTACGTAGAGCACACTGTCCTCTCCCACCTCATGTCTTGCTTCTTCTTCTTCTTCTGTTTTGTGTAAATGATCTCAGTAGTGTGTGCTCACTTTTTTCATTGCATGCCTTTGTGTAGAATTTGAGAACTTGAGAAATATAGAAAAGGGATCTTTTTTAGTCAGTTAGTTATAATGGACTGTAAAAAAAGCCTAATAAATCCCTAAACTTGACATAACTGACATGATTATTCTTTAAAGACCCTGGTTTGTTTTATACCAACAAAATTTAGATTTTTTTTTAAATGCTGCAATAGATAAAATGATAGATTTAAAGACAAAAACAAGTTAATTAAGGTGGCATAATGGTGCAGTGTGTAGAGTTGCCTCTTCCCAGATTATCTGGCCTGATCCTGAGGTCAGGTTATAGTCTGTGTTGGGCTTTGCATGCTCTCTGTGTCAGTGTGGGTCTCTCTGCGTTCATCCCACCTCCCGAAAACATGTTGGTGTGTAGATCGACTTGAAATTGCCTCTAGGTGAATGATAGTATGTATGTCAATGTGTGTGCACGGTGCTTCGTAATGAGTGTCCAACCCTGGGAGTATACCTACCTACCGTACACTTTGTGTATCTGAGATAGACTCCAGAAACTCTAACATTGACCAGTATAAAGTGGATTCTAAAGATTCTAAATGTGAGTGAGGCAAATTGAACCAGATTTCTTGTGAGTGTGGCCATGCAAGCAAAATTCTATTATAAAGTGTGTGTACTTGTATACCAGTGCCTTATATAAAGCAGGGCCTTACACACTTATCTTACTTTTACTATTGATTTAAACTCAAAGGCTGTTTGATCTGTATGATCAGAAACACAGTATGATTAATTTACCAAACTGAAATGAGTATTTGGCCAATTAGCATCAACGACATTTTTTTAAAAGTACAGTTTAGTAAACCTGTGCCCATTATAGCTTCAGATTCCTGTTCATGGGTGAGCAGAGGGAAACATTTTGTGTTTGTAGTTTGTTTGGACTGGTTATTTGCGATATCAGCTCAAAATAGCCATTCTTCTCTGACCTCTTTGATTAATAAGGTTCATGAGAGCAGAACTTTCATTTCTTTCTTTCGGCTTCTCCCATTAGGGGTCGCCACAGTGGATCATCCGTATTCATGATCCGCATGTTTAATTTGACACGTTTTTAGGATGTTTTTGTTTTTCACCGTTCTGCGTCTTTAGAGACTGTTGTGTGTAAAGATTGCATGGAGATTAGCAGTTTTTGAATAATAATTTTATGCATGTTAAGGCTGCCACATGATTGGACGACTGGATATTTTGCATGAATATGTAAAAAAGTGGATAGAGAATGTAGATGCACTATGTTGTATGAGTCTGTGCTGAGTGACTCAGTGACTCCTAGATCAGAGGAGAGCCCTCTGCTGAGGGAAGGAGGAAATACGTGTACACCCACTGATGCTGTCGGAGTTCTCTCTCTTACACTGACGGAATGGAGGGAAGGTTAGACTGAGAGAGAAGGTCATTGGGGTCTGTAAGGAGAGTTGCATAGTTATGGGATATTTACAAGTAGATTAGACATCCCGCTCTTATTCTAGGCACTGCACTGCAGCCTTGAATGGAAGGGCATCATTTTGCTTGTGGCTTCTGCTGATCTGTAATAGTTCTTTTTTCTATTTTTTTCTATTTTGTTCCACAATTGCTCTGTTTTCTTTGTTTTCCTCACAGCTCTTTGTCTGCATTTTTCCTCATTCTCTATCTCGTTGCTTGTGTAGTGGGGATATTGCATTGCTGTGTGCTGCAAGTGGAGAATAAAGCTGCTCGCGTCATCAGTCAGGAGTGTAAAGCCTCATGGAGTGTGTGTGTGTGTGTGTGCAGGAATGTACAATGCTCCCTGATTGCATTCTGTAATTCTCTCTGCCAGTGTGCAGAGAAACAGGCTGAGTAATCACACAATGGCCAGGACACATCACATGCACCTTATTTCATTCTCATGCTACAACTGCATGCAAAATAGTGTGTGCTGTGTGTGTGTGTGTGTTTGTGCATATGTATGTGTGTATCTGTTTGTCTGTGTGTGTGTGTGTGTGTGTGTGTGTGTGTGTGTGTGTGTGTGTGTTTGTGTGTGTGCACGAGTCCTATATTTTCTGTTTAGATGTGCAGGAACTCTTTCTGCCTGCTTCACCAACTCCTTGTGCCTTTCTTCCTGTCCATCCATCTATTTATTCATTATCTGGTGGAAGAGGCTGTCCATCACCCCACCCTGTGACTGACGAGTGCTTCTTGCTCAGGATCAGCACACCGGTCAGGACTGATAGTGCTGCCTTTTGCATCGCATTAAACCCACAAGTACGGTCATGGAATATGTTTATCTTCCAACTCACACCTAAAATTATGCATCTGCGTTCATATTCATGAATAATCATGCTCGGACGCTTCCATGTTCCCACATCTGCTTCGGAGACCAAATATCATCAATTACTACAGTGTCCTACAAGACCATAATGAACAGTAGCACAGCAGCAATAATTACTGTTTTGATTTGTGTCTTACACATATGATGGCTCAGCAAATGTTAGCGTGATATATTAAAGTCCTCTTCATGTTCCTGTGTGGGGTTTGGCACCAACACTCTTCCTGATTCATTTCTTTTCTTCTCCTGCTTTGGAGTCAGTACAGAGATGCTGACATACCGAATACAAACCGAAAATAGAAAAAAGTATTGATCATGGCATCATTCTAATTATCAACAATATTTTCATTGTTGTCTCATGCTTGGTTTGTAATTTGTCTCTCATATAAAAAAAAAATTCCAAGGTTAAAATATGGAATATGAGAGGGATTATGGATTGTGTACTTTTGTGTCAGAAATTGATTGAAATCTATCCACAGTATTTGTACAAATCGCTCTTAAGATCATACTGTTTGTTTTAGGGAATTATATAATTCTAAACAATTTGGTTTATGTTTCGTATGATGTTCAGTGGTCAGGTTTATTCGATGTTTTGACATCATTTCCACTGAAAAAGGACGTCAAGGTGGGATGTATCAAGTGGATCCTCGCTCTTTTAAAATAGCCAATTGCTTATAGTTATAAAGACACAGCTCGGTAAATAGGTAAATATACTAAAAGCTATTTGTTTTATTTTTGTGACTAAAAGAAAAGCCATGATATGTTTAAACATTGTTTCAGACTTGCAAATTAGAAATAATTCTAACTTGTTTTATATGAAAAGTTGCACCACAAATGATCTGACTAAATGGATCACAAGACACAGTTGACCTCCTTCACACTTGTATTTAGTGCTAGCAACTAGAAATGAATAGACATAGCAAGACATAGCACGTCTATGGGACATGGCATTTTATAAATATAAATATATACAATGTTACAATATCATCTTATATATGTAGATATAAAATACAGTTCAAATGCACAAAAACACAAATGAACAAATTCGTATTTCTGGGAAATAAATAAAATAAATATCTAAGTCACTATCGATAAAATTCATAGCGTGTATTTAGGTCTAAATTAAAAGGTAAATTGTATAAAAGTGCAGACAATTTTAATGGAAGTGTAATTATATTTAATTATAGTAACAGAGCACAGTTAATTAGCACCTTCCACTTCTAATATTGCTGCCATGTTTTCATTTTCATAAATGCTTGTGAATTTTGTGTAATTCATACATGCGCACTTTGTCATTATGCAGTTTATGACCTTTAAAAACTACAAGGAAAAATAACTATGGTCTTGAATGTTTGAAACGAAACAAGCAGTTTTGAAAAATCCTTGAAGGTGTAGAGAATTTTCTTACAATGAAAACTTGTTTTACTGCTGTATAATATTTCTTATTTTTCTGTTGAAGTTTTCTTGTTTGAAAAGGAAAGGCTTTTTTTTTAGCAACAGGCAGATATACAGAGGCAAAATATTTTAGCAAGTGTGTCTTATTAGCAGCTATTTGTGTTCTTCTTGATCTTAAAAGACATTAGTTGTGTCCCAAATATTATGCTGCACACTTTCACAGTGCACTCTACAGTGTAAGAACTTTTGAAGGGTAGTAATGTCTCAAACAGAAAACTATCCTTAGCTCATTGCTAAGATTGCATTTATGTACAATGAGTTGATTGCATTTGACCAGACAACATGTCAAACAAAATTAGATGTAGCATCGTTACGAAGCATTGTCAATAGGATTGTAGTAGTAAATAACAACAAATTGATTTCAAGCCTGCAGAATCCTTATCTATATATGAGAAATTTTCCTGTACAACATGCAGCTAATGATTTTGGGCAACATGAATGAACATGTCTTCTCTGTATTGCTCTCACCATCATGAACGCAGTGGGTGCGGGAGAGGGTGGGGAGAGAAAGAGAGTGATAAAAAAAGGTTGACTAGAGCTCTGAGATGGTCATCATCCCTTTAATGACTCTGGCATTTCCTCTCCTCATATCCTTCTAACTGGCTGCTTTCGTGCTGAAAAGAATGTTTGCATGCTGTGTTGATCTAAACCAGGCCTGTATGCAGTAAGCGGCATTCTGTATAGATCCTTGACCGTCAGCCTTCAGGGTGTTGGATGCCGGCATCTCTCCCTCAGGACAATCAGGTGGAAGTCATTTAGTTTTACTAGACGTTAAAGGAGACACAATTACAGAAGGTGTGTACAGTTTAGGTTGCCAGCTTGGCTCGCAGTGTGCCTTTGTGCTGCTGAAGGCTCAGCGCTGGCAAAGAGGCAAGCAAGCAAGTTAAACTAGCGCTCCCGGCGGACTGCATAGAAGTGCTGCTACAGACACGCCTGGCTGCTGTCCTGCATTGTTTTCATTATCAGATTTTAATCATTTACATCTTTTTCTTCTTTTAACTTTTTGCTTTTCTTGAATTGGAGGGATTTGTTGGCTTGTTGTTTGGACAGCACTGGTTTCAGAGGATGCTAAATCTAGTCATGGTGTGTGTGTGTGTGTGTGTGTGTGTGTGTGTGTGTCAAATCAAATCAAATCAAATTTTATTTGTCACATACACATACATACAGGGTACGACATGCAGTGAAATCCTTATTACGACGGTCCTGCATGAGGGAATAGGATGAGGAGAAAATAATACAAAGAAAAGAAGACTGATAAATAAAGTATAAAACTATTTAAAATAAAATATAAGAATATATAAAGATATATATATATATATATATATATATATATATATATATATATATATATATATATATATATATATATATATATATATATAAAATGTGTGAAAGAAGAGGATGTATATACAAAAAGGTGTGTGTGTGTGTGTGTGTGTGTGTGTGTGTGTGTGTGTGTGTGTGATAGAGGAAAAATAATGATTAGTGTGTATATATCACACAAATTACCCTCAGGTCCAGTGCTGTGTGGCAGGTGGACATGAGAATGGAAGCTCTTAATGTGGGGTTGAGCAGCTGCTTGCTTATGTCTGTTTGCCTTTCCTCTCTCTCTCTCTCTCTCTCTCTCTCTCTCTCTCTCGCTCTCTCTCTCTCTCTCTCTCTCTCTCTCTCTCTCTCCGTCTCTCTTTCTCACCTGCTCTCTGATTCCCAGTGCACAAAAAACAAAAACAGTTTACAATATACCAATCATATCATTATAGGCAATTTTGCATGTTTTTGGAAAGGGGAACAAAAGCAGAGAATTTGGAGAAAACCCATGCAGGCACAAGAAAATTCCACACAGGCCATAACACAATCCCCTGTACCAGGATGTTGTGCCAATATAATGCATTGAATACCAAAAACTAAAGGTCTGACAATAATACAGTTGACATAATTATTACATAAAGTTATTTTTATAAATTAGATTTGTCACATACACAATCATAGATGCAGTAAAGCGCTTTTATTGACTGGACTGTGATGTAAAATAGAATAAGAACAAAAAGAAAAGATAAGAATTGGAGTAGATTGAATCTTCAAATCAAAAATACAAATTCATTTAAATAAAATGTGTGTGAGGGGAAGGAATAGGTGAAAGACATTTATCCTATTGCACAGTCTCCTGAGAGGACTGTCAGTCTGAAGCTCTGTGATTTCCACTTGCTTTGTCCAATTTTGCTATTTATGTTCAATCAAAAATGAGAAATACGGCACATTATTCCATAAAACTATCAAACTATAAGTGATTGTGTTTGTTGATGTTGGGCGTCTTCACGCAGTTGCTATTGATTGTTTATTTTCACTCAATTGTATCTTGGCTTGTGCTACTTGTTTTATAAATGTTGTGAAGTGCCTATACATATTCCGAGCTTCATTCTGGTTCTGATTACACTGATTTACTGCCTGATTGAATTACTATTTTACTGTGTGTAGCTATCTGTCTGGCACTTCAGCCATGTGTCTGCTGGAATTGAGAGTGGTTTGTGAAGGGTTCTTGGCTGGTAGATTGCTGATGGAGGTCTCGCTCACGGCTCCGCTGGAGGAAAAAAAGGCCAAGATCTCATACAGTGCTGCATGAACCATGAACAACTGGCATCGATTTTCCTTCGAGAACTCTTCCTTCTCTTTTTCACTTCCCCTCCCTTCCCTTTGCTTTCTGACTTTTCCTTGTCTTTCTATTGTCTTGCACTTAACACCAGTTAATTGCGGGTCTGATGAGAATGGAGTTTTTGGCTAAGTTGATTTTTGATTTGGCCACCACCAGATGCCCTCGTGACCTTCATATGTCAGGTGTCTTCTTTCACCTGTGTCGGGGTTAAGTAAAGGAGAAAAGAGTGTAGACCACCTACAGTGATGACTTTGTTCAACACATCTGACCGTTCATGGCTGTAAAGCTTTTTTGACATATGCTCTTTGTGCTCTGCAGGAGGTGCCCCATACTGAGAAGTCTTGATTTTCCTAAGACACTCTCGCATACACTCCATTCTCTTCAGTCTCCCTAGTCATACACAGATAGACCACAGGTATTTTTTTTTACCTGGATTCCTCAGCTGTGAGGAATTTATAATATTAAAATTTCTCCATGTTTGTTAATGAGCCTCAATGAATCCAAATCAGAGCAGACATATGTTATTTGTGCACGTCTGTCTTTTAATCTCGGGGACTTTGGACGTGATCATTCCGTTGGGAAATTAGAGCTTTTCTTCATCCGGGACTTTAAAGGAAACCTTCTGTTTGTTAATTAACGTCCAATCAGATAACAGAGATAGATTCCACAATACATAAAACCAATATCCTTCCTTTCTCCAGCCTTGCATTCTGAGAAACCACGTTTTCAATTAAAAAGAGGAACTTGACTTCCTGACTTCCTCTTGATGTAGTACGCCTTCATTTTGGGAAAGCCATCAAGCTCATGCATGAGTAGAGCTGATGAATTTGCGTTACACTGAGCCCATCACAGAGACTCCCGATGAGCTCTGTGGCATGAGACAGCTTCCACACTGAACAAAACACCATTAATAAACCTATTAAACACGAGGTATAAATAGTGCCATAGTTTGGCTCGATTAATTCTGCCATGTAGAATGTGTCTGTGGAAACTTTTGTTGCTTGCCACTTAGTCAACTTTGTCAACTCTCTAACTATCATTACAGCTAATGCACTTATTGTTCAACTTGAATTCCTCATGGCAGGAACGAATCAATGCTATTGTGGTGTGTCATTAAATTGCATTAGTTTTTCTATAAAACGAAGCAAAGCACTATGATAGAAATACAAGAGCCACAGTCTTGTGGGTTTGAATTCCAGATAGGATTAGCAGGACATGAAATCACATAAGGGCTCAGAAACTTTGCAGAAGATTCACACTCACATGCCCCTCTTTTCCACATCTGTGGGAATAAGCTCCTTCTAAGGGCAGAGGAGATGAGTAACCAGAGATTAAGACGAGATCCCTTAGAGCCCACAGTCCAGATGATTCAGAAATCAGATACAGACCTGGGTTATGATCCAGACTGACTTTCAAACCAGACCCATCAGGACATTTGTGATCTCAGGTCAAATTCATGAATCCCACAGCAGAACACACACAATTCCACTGATTCAGGTCAACAGTTTCCTTTAATATTAACTGTAAAACTATCTATCGCACGGTTGTTGGTGCCAGAGAGAATAGTTATAGTACAGTATTTCCGACACTTTTTGAATTGTCATGCACCACAGTCTCCAGAGATTACACAGAATGGTGTGGTGTAGAAATGCCATGTTGATGAGAGAGGCCAGAGCAAAATGTGCAGCCTGGATCACATTACCTGGAAGGATATGATTATATGAGATAACTGCTTGGTACAACTCTCATGTGCAGAAAAGCATCACAGAACACGAAGAACGTTGAGGCAGATTTAGAATACCATATCAGCTTCCACTACTAAAAGCCAGGAACAAGAATCTGAGGTTACAGCAGGCACGGGTTTACTGAAAAAGTAAACAGCAGAGTAGAACCACTGAGAGACTACAATATAAAATCTTTAGGGAAGTGATCTATAACAAAATTCTAATAAATAGTATATTTTGAGGAAAACAGTCATCTGTGAATATAATACTTGCATTCAGTTCTACCAATTTGCAGTCGTTGCTCTTGAAGAAACATTCAGACAATCAATTGTGGATGCAAAATTACTAGAAGTTTATGGGCACCACTCAAAATTTTAATTGAAAATTGAAAATACAAAAGCATGTGAAAGACAAAATCCTGCCAAGACCCTGTTAGTAAGTCATCTTGCACTTTTTTGTGGTGAGTATTTATTACAAATATAAACCTTTAGTAAATTAGGACCTGGGCAATGATATTAAGGCCATGTTTGTACAGGCTTGAGTTCCTGAGACTCAAAACTAAATTCTGCAGGAGCCTTCTGCCAAGCGTTCAGTCTCCAAAGCTGCTTTTGTACTATAATAAAACCTCAGCTGGCTTTTTATTTCACACTGATCTTGTGCTCATATGATTGTATACGCAGGGGGGATTCTGCTGAAGAAGATAGAACATCGAAAACAGAATTGTAGGTGATAATCAAACATGGAACAAAAGAAGAAACTAATGTTATGAAAGGCTCAGGAAGTGCTAAGACAAAATACTTATATCAAATGGTTAAAACATAACAGTTTAAGCTTGCTAATGAAGAATTGTTTGCCATTAGCAAGTTTTATTACTAGTCGAGTTTATGGCTCTGAGTCCTCATGCTGCTACTAGAGTATCGCATCAAATTCAGACAATGTGATGATGATGTTAAATACCTGCATCTGAAAGGACAGAAATGTACATGAAAGTTGGTAATGCTAATGCTACTTAGTATCATCAGATTGAAATGTTGTATGATGGATATGTGGAGCGATATGACAGCGCAGGGATTCGCTTTGAACTTGATGGCGCTCTACATCGCAATGGCTGAAAATGTTTTTTTTTAAACTTATTATGTCCTTACTTTAATGTACAACCTTCTGATTCTCTTTGATGTTTAGTATTTTAGATATTTTCTTTAAAAACAGGAAGGCAGTGTTGTAGGACTAGCTTTTGATGGTCTTAAAAACAAACCACTGGTCAGCAAATAAAAAGCAAATATATGCAGTTAGTTATTTAGTTGAAATGTTTAAGGCTTGTGGGTAAATTAGCAGAGAGTGAGTAAATAGTTGAAAACTTCTGTGAACTCAGACGTGTTGAATTTTACATCACAGATTTGAATCATCATAATTTCATCTTTTGATGCAAGGAGACTATAGAAGTGGATTTCTGTCTGTATAACCAATAATACACAAGCAGATGATGACATAAAGGTCTCAGAAGTGCATTTGTTTAATTTGTTTGCTATTTTTCAGGTCAGTGTATTGTTGTTGTTTGTTGATGTCATGTGGCTGAATAAGCACAAATCCCCACAGCCACATTTAAACATTTAGTGGAAAGCTTTACCTGCAGAATGGAGTTTATTTAAAGCGCACAGGGGAGACCAGCTTTGTGTTAATGCCCATGGTTTTGAAATGGGCCCATATGGATATGAAGATCTGCATCCTTTTGGCCATATATCATATACACCTACTCAATAATTCCACAATGTCTCAGTTTAAGATAAAATAAGATAAGATATACCTTTATTCATCCCACAGTGGGGAAATTTGAGTTAAACAGTTGAAGAGTTAAAATTAAAATTCCCCAAAAAGAATTACATTTTTGGATCCAAGTGCTCTGAAACACACATGAAGCCCAGCCCTGACACCATATATTTAAATCAGACCTCTCATGAATGATGCAGGCTTCTATAACGATGCATTCTTTTTGCTGACACAGGGATTGGGCCATTAAAAATAGATCTGAGTGTAGCGGGCAGTTGGAGCCCTGGTGAGCTTTGTTTTGACTGCTGCTTCTCTCACCATCGGGCATTAACTCTTTGCAAAGCCTGAAATGCTTGACACTGTGTCTTGCTTGAAGTTTCATTTCTATGTTCCCACTGTAGGTACCGCATTTATGGACTCTGGAAATGTGCCTGACATCTAGACTACACTGGGTTCATGAGGTTCATTCAGATGATCAGTTAGTTCCTGTTTTGTGGGACTTGAATCAAGAACTACTGAATCTTTCAAAGAAAACAATAGAAAGTTCCTGAACCTATCTTTAATTCTTCTGGTAATGTTTTGTTGTTGGGCAACCTGGCTACTCTGTGTGGTTGCTATTGCTCACAAACAGTTAGGAGGCTTATATTCACTTACCCCCGGTAGAGTTAATCAAATTTTGAGTTGGTGTGTGCATACATTTGAATGTCAATGAGCACCTCCTGACAGCATTGGCTACATGCACAGACAGGCAAAGGTTTATTGGTGAGGTGTCTTCCACTAGCACGTGACAAACTGTGCCACCTACTGCCAGCCGGTCTATGTCCCTTGGGCATCTCTCAAAGGAGGACTCCATCTCCGTCTGTTGCTTGTGTGAAACACCCTGCAGGAATTATCAGACGATGGTAAGATAGCAAGCTACAGCAGTGTAGGGGCAGAGGGTAGCAGAAGGAAAGTGTGGATGATTCCAAATCATTCTACTCGTCCTTTCTTTTCCAAACACTAGCATATGTGTGTGTGTCCCATGCTGTTTACTGAAAAGGGATTGCAATTTGGAGTCATATATCACCAATTTTGGGAAGTGGTAGCACAGTGGTTAAGGCTTTGGGCTACTGATTGGAAGGTTGGGAGTTTAAGCCTGAGCACTACCAGGCTGCCACTGTTGGACCCTTGAGCAAGGACCTTAACCCTCTCTGCTCCAGGGGTGCAAGGGTGCGCTTTGACCCCAGCTTCCAAAATATGAGAAGAACGAATGTCACGGTGTTTTAGTGTATGTGTGACAAGTGTGACAAAGCATACAGAAACTGCTGGACAACATCTGGATAACTATGGCCAACTATAATTTAGTCATAAACTGAATAAAATTAACTGTCATGCCATGGTAGATTATTTAGGACCGAATTTAGGTCCTCTTCAAAGCCTATTATTTAAATGTTTGTTCATCGTACATAATTAATCTTGCTCTGCCCCTGGAACTCAGTTGAGGGAATAAATCCTTGTTAGGTTGCTGATCCATCAGCATCAATGCTACTTAGCCATCAGAGTGACAGTTTAGTCCATGATGTTCTGTGAAACTATTCTAGAATTCTGGTCTGATGAGCATTCTTTTTGGATTGGGCAGACTGAGAACTTTAGACATCCAATCTGGGTAATATTAAGTACTGTTTTACAAATCAGACAGTACTAAAATGCTGACTATTCAGGAAGTTAGTGTCTTTATTTCCCCCTTGCCTCTCTGAAGGCAAATGAAGGGTTAAAGATCAATCCTATAAAACACACTAGATGCCCTCAGGCACTGATTAATGAAGTCATATTCAGGCAGTTGCTGTAACCTTTGACACATCTGTAAAGAGTAGGTGTCTGTGTTGGCAGTAGGCAGCTGGTTTGCTGGTTGGTTATGCAGGCAGCTAGACAAATCTGTTCTAGTGTGTAGGCATGAGAAAGTTTTCAGGGGTGTGTGTGAGAGAGAAATAGAGAGAATATGTGTGTGTGAGAGAGAAATAGAGGGAGTGTGTGTGTGTGTGTGTGTATGTGGGTGCACGTGAAGTGTTCCTGGTGGAAGCAGGCAGCAGATGTTTGCCTCAGTACAGATTAGGGCAGGCGGCACTGGTGGCTCCCTGGCATCGTCGTTTTGGCGTGGTTGTGTAACCATGGTGACAGCAGCAGAATAATTAAGTCACAGAGGACACGACATGCCTGTGCTATCACTTCTTCTCTCATCACTAATGCGGCCTAATCGCTATGGCCTTGTTACACAAAAACGAACTCCAATTCATCATCTCGAGTGACTGATGAGCACCTTGAGATCAACCATGTTTCTTATTATTTGAAGTGACATCTTGAGCGTGCGTGTCGAAATTCTCCCGAAACTCGATACATTTATAATTGTGAAGATGATGGATGATATTTTTTCGGTTTTTATTCATTATTTTCTAATGTTAGCCTTGTTTGGACTTCATCTGCTTGTTTATGTGTTTGTACATAGCATTTCAGTTTAATTTTATTTGTATTATACGTTTAACAATACACACTGTTTCAAAGCAGCTTTACAGAAATCCAGACATGGTTTATATCACAATTGAGCAAGTTCTGTTCTGTGACACACTGGATAGTGAGATTATAAACCTTTACTCCTCTAAACATCTATATTATTATGGTTCCAGCAGAGTTGTTCTGGTGTTCTACAGTATCCACATGAAATTACTGGGGCAATGACAATTCTTGGTTTTTGGAAGATACACATGTCAAGAAAATCCATGTAAGACTGCCTCTAGCAGCAGAAAACAAACATCACACATCAAGATGTATCAGACATTTCCCTTTTGATATTTTTTGCATATTCATCATTTTTATTAAAACAAGTCAAGCGCACACTACATGACTTTTGAATCGCTGATCTGCTCAAAACTGCATGATTACAATCACTTAGATTTATACAAGCACAAGCATCGTCTGATCCAACGAATACCTTTGTTTTTTTTTTTTTTTATGAAATAAATGTGTGGCTGTGTATGAAAAGAGAAATATAGCAAAGAGAATATAGAGTAAAAAAAAATCTATTTGTATACTGTGGACTACCAGGAATCATGTCCAGTTTAATTTATTTGCTCTTAACAATCACTGGGGTATCATATGCCAAATAATTGTATATATACTTAAGCAATATTATTATTGTCACTTTTGGAATAAAACTCCTACTTAAATTGATAAAAGATAAACTGGATTCAGGGATGTGCTGCACATGAGAGCGGGGGAATTTGACTGGCTGTTGCTCGTTGCCGTTCTTGCTACTAGTCACAGAAAGATCTCCCACTACATGTTTCATTTCCCATTGCCAAAATTACTCTCTAACAGGAAAGTTGTGCTAAACCCCTTGTAGTGTGTGCTCAGCTTTAAAGAAAAATACTTCCCAGTATCAAGTACAAAGAAACAATCGATTATTCCAATTATTCCTTAAGTTCGTGATCCAGTATAAGAACATTGCACTGTTAGTCACTATGCCAGTCCATGACTAAGTTGTGCGAACACTCTCATCTCCAGACTTGCTGCTGTATCTCTGAGGCGCCTTCGTGCGTCACAAACAGCGCAGTCCTCACCCCCCAACAGCCCTAACTCAAAGAGCTGCTTGAGCTTTTGAAGATGCCTGCTAGCAGCTCTTCTGTAGTGTTCCACCCTGGATTCCTGCCTGCAGAGAGAGCTGCTGTTTTTTTTTTTCGGTTTCAAGGAAAAATTTGTAAATGCCTTGATTAAAGTTTAGGGGTTTATCCCATCCTTTGTGGCTCAGCATTGCATACGCATACCATGCCTTATCATGAGAGACATTACTGTGTAGATGTGGATGAGGAAATCTGTGGTGAAAAATAGAGAGGAAGTTCTGACTCTATCTAAGAGAAAATATATTCCAATTAGGGGGTTGATCCACACACAAAATGTACAAATATATGGCTAAGTATTGATATAAAAATAGAGTAGAGACTAAAATAACTTTATGCCATGCTCTCTTAGGATTTGATAGGACAGCTGCTTTTGGGTTATGGGCAGAGGACATCATTATTGCTTTCCCTATCCCTCCTTTTCACTCTCATCCAAGATCTGATGAGTTTTAATCACAGATCTAATATCAGATTCGAGCAGATTTGAGATTCTGAGCAGTTTGTACGTATGCAGGTCAAATATTTTAATGTGTCGCCTACACATCAAGAAAGTGACATGGAATGGAAGGTTACATGGAACTTGTGAGAATAATAACAGCAGGGTTTATTTTTTCTACTTGTAATTTGCTCTTTTTGTAACTAAACAGTGATCATTTTCACACAGCTATTTGTAAAAGCATGTCTGCCAAAGCATAAAAAACATTCCAGGAATGCTTTATTTAACTGTTATATCAAATAAATGCTATTTATTTGTTTGTTTATTAAATTTACAGGGTAAATTCTTAAAATCTTGACCACTTGTTCTGGAGATATTGCGCTAATGAGGAAGTCAGACAGACGGACACATGGACCTAATGCTTTTTTCATCTAATAACAAAGGTATAAAAAGAGGCTTAGGATCGCGAGTTCTCAATCATTATTCAAATAACAGCTGACCATAAATTTATACATGCATCATACTGCCATTTGATCTTGATAGTAGATTATGATGAATCTAATAAATACTATGAAATATTTATTATTTTTATCTATAATCCATAGTTTCCAAGACGTCCCAGTTACTTCAGATAAGCCTGTCCGAAAGCTTCGATTAAACATCTAAAATGATTTTGAAATGTGAGTGATGCAGTTGAGGTTAAGGAACTATACAAATTGCATAGTAAATTATATTTGCACAAAAAATTACTAATTTTCATTCAGCTTTTTTATTCAGGGTCTATTTCCACCTCATACCCAGTGTACTCCATACTCCAGATCCATCAGGACCCTGACCAGTATAAAGCATTTACTGTGGATTACTAAGCAATCCTAAAAAAAATAAAATAAATCAGTATCTTGTTTTGTAATTGTTTAAACATAAGGTGCATACAAATCATATTACACACATGGAAAATACCTGAAGAGGGGAATAAAAAAATGAAAGTCATAATCGATTGCAAAATTTATCTCTTCTACCTAACACTATGTTGGATGATGCCAGAGCTGTTTCCTCACAGTGCTAGGAAGTGTGTGAATGTGTGTGTGAGTTATAGATTGATGATCCACTCTCTCATGGATTTGTTGATCTTGTCTATCCTGCACTCTATCATAGAGCTCAAACTCCTCACATTTGCCGGCCAGCTTTCAGGTGATGCCTGAGAAGCTTGGGGTTTTATCTGTGCAGCAGAAAAACCAAGGAAATAAATAAAGGAGACAGAGATGAAAAAAAATAACAAAATCCTACTACATATCATATTTATATTCTCAATATTTTCGTTCTAACCGGGTCAGTGGTTAAGCTTTGCTGATAAAACTGTCACAATAGACCTATATATTATAGAATATAAAGGTAGCATTTTCCAAATGTACACTATATGGACAAAAGTATTGGGACACAGTATTTTCAGACATATGTGGGTTTTTTTTTTCGAACTGTTACCATAAAGTCAGAGGTACACAATTGTACAGACTGTCTTTGGATGCAGTAGCATTAAATATTTTCTTCACTTAAACTAGGAGACCCAAAACTGTTCCAGCATTAAAATGCCTCTCTTCACAAAACAAGCTGAAACCACCATGAACATATGGGTTACATGGGTTGGAGTGGAAGATCTTGGCCTGCTGTAGAGCCCTGGGCCTAAACTAACTGAACACCTTTGGGATATATTTGTCCATATACTATATGTTTGTAAATATAAACATAAAACATAGTGTTTTTGTGCTTCTGCTTCCTAAAAACAATAGTCTGAATTGGTTGTAGAGTGTCTGTTTAGCAAATCGCTCTCTCTCTCTCTCTCTCTCTCTCTCTCTCTCTCTCTCTCTCTCTCTTGTGTGTCACATCACTACTTTGTTAATCACAGTGTCCCCATTCTGTACCTCACTACATAAACCACACTGGTGTTTCTACTGTAGTCAAACTGATACACAGTTTTAGGTCAACTATCCCCCATTCCTACAGACCCTCAATCCACATCCACACTAATAAAACATGGTCTTGTAAGGATTACCCTTACCATATAGTCATTAATCATTGGTGGGTTTGAAGGCTAAAGCCAGGAGACCCGTGCAGACAGGGGTCTCCTCTAAATGAACTCCACAGCCTAAAGGGAGCAGGACTTTCTCATTATGAATATATTGCTGTGGACTGGAGAGCTTTTGATGCTATTGATTAGGGAGGTGAGTGAAAGTAAAAGATTAGACAGCCAAAGACTGTTTGGCATCACTGCTGTCGAGGTATATAGTGAGGTGTGGAGGAGGAAACCCTCTGTTTTGTGTAGCTGATGAGACTGAGTCTGCTAGTGTACCTCTTTTCTTTTTAAAAATGTTTGTATCCCTTTTCATCTAGGCATCGGATTCGCAACTGAAATAATGATTGAACACACTGTATAAATGTCTTTATTACAGCCAGCTGTATACAGGAAGGCTATGTAATGTATAAAAAACAGGGTTGGCAATAATTTCGACACATGGTTTAGTTAACTAATATATTTTGGAAAAAGGTGGTTTATTTTCTTAGAGCTAATTCAATTATAAATAACTGTTCTCTCAAAGGTTACCTGTCACCAGGACTTTTGCTTATAACCGGTTTTCTGTCTATCTTTGATAAGGGTGCCAATCATTCAAGAGCTGGATGTTATTAATACATACCTATATGTAGGAACATTTCTATGGTTTAAGATCATAAGGTTGTAGACAATCCTAATAGTGTCGTTCAAAAAATGTTTTTGATTGACGAAGTTACATGAAAAAAACCTCCCCATACATGCTTTTTCTTCTTCTTTAATGTTTAATTTATTTTATTTTCTGCTGTATTTCTTTAACTATTTAAATTTGTAACAATATAATAAAGAAGTTTTAAAGTAATTTTTGCTTTCTTTTTTAAAATAATGGCTTAGTTATATATATATATATATATATATATATATATATATATATATATATATATATATATATATATATATATAATAGAGAGAGAGAGAGAGAGAGAGAGAGAGAGAGAGAGAGAGAGAGAGAAAATTGAAGAATTTTACCATGTAAAGAAGTTTCTCAGGCTACTACATAAAGGTCATGCGTACCAAATTTGTAGCAGAACATTCGCATGTCCTTATGAAGGTTTGTTTGTGCTGTATGTGTTGTTGCACTTTGATCATTTTTCGGTTCTTGTGATTTCAACATTCATTATTTGGGACTCTTGTTTGCCATGTGTATTTTCCACAGTTCCACAGCTTGTGAGCATTAGAGATATGCAACCCAGGGATTTTTTTATTCAAAAATGTTTAATCTGCGCTTCTGAATTTCTTCTCTCCTGGCTATTTAGTCTCAGGGTCAGAGAAGGGGAAGGCACAGAGATCTGAGCTTACACATCTCCACTGTTTGTTTTCTCAATAGCAAGATGCAGTAACAGAGGAAAAGATACCCTGAATTTGAATATAAAGTGCCTGAAGCTGGTAGTAATAAGCGCACACCATCATTTCGCTAATTAATGTGTTTGCTACATGGTGCTTTAGTTGAAGCAGAGTGCTTGAGTAACTCCAGGTTAAGTTTTGCTCAAGGACACAGCAGCAGGGCAGAGTGGAAGTGAAGATGGTGATGTCAGCAGCCGGTCTTACCATGCTTCAAATCCCTCAGTGCTCTAAGGTTCTTAGTCTTGGAATTGCCTCATGCAGTGCTGAGCAGCTCCTTTAACCCAGTCTGTCTCAGCAGGAGAAGGACACACTCAGCCAGATCAGTCATGCAGTCCGATTCCTCCATGCTGCTCTGATCCTCTTTGCTTCCTCAAACATAGCAGGGATAGTGTCTGAGTGTGTAGGCGAGATATGTGTGTGTGCGCGCATTGGTGTGTATTGGTGTTAGAGAGTGCATGAATGAGAATCTAAGTTTGCTCCTATAGACTAGTTCACAAAGTCATATTTCCCCATATAAAACACAACAATGGTTTCTTATGAGCTGTTCTGTTTGAAAAATGTGTCACTTTTACTTTTTGATAATGCTTTGTGTTGGAATTGTGAATGCTTAGATATTGGCAGACCTACAAACACTTTCATTTACTGACTGGCTGAGTAACATCTTGTTGTTGAAACACATAATTGTTCAGGACAAAAGAAAAACAAAGTTTGTATTATGAAGAGTCCAAGGAGTTTGTAGTTTAGCATATGGGAACTGAGTCCAAGGAGTTTGTAGTTTAGCATATGGGAACTGACTTGTATACTTTCAAAACCTCATCAAAAAACATGATGCTGTTGACTGATTAGAACAGTTTGACAATGGAACCAAGATTAATTCTCATTCTTCAGAAAGACCTTTATTCTTTGTGGTGAATCTGAAAAACTCCTGTGTCATCCTCTGAAAAGCGCCAGTATGAGAGCGGAAATGGTCGCTCAGTGGTTAAGACATTGAACTTCTTATCAGGAGGCAGTGGGTTTAAATACCAAACTGCCACTGCTGGTCCTTGAACAAGGCTTTAAGACTTAACTGGGTATATACCATATAGTAAATGGGGGTACACCTTGAATAGGATTGCAGTGCACTGCAGACACACATAATGTACACAGGCACTCTCACACACCAAAGAGCACATTTGAAATACCAATCCTTTTACACAAATGTTTTTGGGAAACCTTTGGGAAAACACACCCAGAGGTCAGGAGGTGAAGAGAAAAAAGAACAAACGTAAAAAATATCAGTTTGAGAATCACCCTGTACATTATGTCTTCTGTCAGTCCTCTTTATTATGAGGAAATGTGAGACAATATGGTAAAAATATGATGGTTTGTTTGCAGACCATTGATTTTTTTTTTTTTTTTTTTTTTACAGATTTTAGGTATACGAATGAGCAATTGGTAGGTAGTACATCCAAACAAGCACTTACAATCTATCAATGGAGGTTGGTTAGATTATTGGAGAGGAAACTAATAAATACGTGAAGCTTTAGTACTTTTCAGTGGTGAAGTGAAAAACTGATGGATTGTGGTTGGGCAAATCTAGGCTTGCATAATCACTTGGAATTGTGTTAAGCAATTCTATTAGCCACACATAATGAGCTCAGTGTGCTGTTGAGCTTGTAGAACTGTAATACTAATACAATATTGTAAATACAATAGGATTGGTATGCAATTACAATACAGCTCATATATTTATGGGAATTCCTCACAGTAATAGAGTACGATCAGTGTATTATGCACAGAAGCAAAGCATGAATTTTGATAGACTGATAAAATTCTGGTAGATGCGATCGTTCACCTTTTCTTCGCGGTCTATTGAAATAGATTGTGAGTTTATCGGTGGTTTTGCTCTGAATGTCATACAAACTCTAATGACTTCACCCACCTCCAAACCCAAACGCATACTCTTACGAAGTTATTATTATGTTTAATTATCTGTAGCTTGCTTCTCTCACACTATTAATTCTTTTCCTAAAACACATTTTCCCCCTAAAAGAAATACGCGAGCGTCCGAGTGTGTTTGGACAGGGTGTTATTGTGCTTGTTGGAGTGTAGTCTCTACACTTCATTATCCACATGTACTGTACATCTCTTCATCCTCTATTGCTGTAAATCGTGGCCCTTTTTTCCCTGTAGGCTTCCTTTTATTGTGTTTCCCGCAATACATGCGTGTGTCTGTGGTAATTATAAAGATATGAAATATTC
Source organism: Silurus meridionalis (assembly GCF_014805685.1). NCBI lineage: Eukaryota > Metazoa > Chordata > Actinopteri > Siluriformes > Siluridae > Silurus > Silurus meridionalis. Next base: position 15,102,983 of record NC_060893.1, on the reverse strand, counting down.
ATTATCTGGTGTAGCACAGGCGATGAACTCTCTCTCTATACTCTGCACACGCTGATTTAAGCGCTTAGGGCCTAGACGATGCAGGCAGAAAAATCTTTGCGGCGGCTTTCACCTCTGCTGAAAACGCTTGCTCAACAGTTGTAGAGTGCAAGGCTTTCAGGATAAAGATTTTTGTCTGGAAAAGTCCTTGGATGTGTACTCTTCTCTGTGTGTGTGTGTGTGTGTGTGTGTGTGTGTGTGTGTGTGTGTTTTTGGGGGGGTGCTGTTAGAGTGCGTGAGGCCAGAATTTGTCCACTTTTAGCACAGCAGGATAGAGGCAGGTGAGAGCAGCGTTTAACAATAGAACACAGAGATATTTGACAAAAATCCACAAGTAATTTTTGATCCCTAATAGCAAACCAAAGTTGTTAGTGGCACAGTAACAAACGAAATTCCAAGGGCACTCATTCTCTTTCAGGTTAGCAGGTTTGTAAATCACTGATCTTCTTCAAATCCTAAGAACTATGCTGCTGCTGCAAAGGTGGAGATCAAGGAGCCCCTATAGCTGATATAGGGGTATGGAGGATGGAATGGAATGCGTAGTGTGCTCAGAGATAGCGTCTGGCTAGTTTCATCAGGATATGAAGAGTTATGTAGATGAAGATACACAGACGATAGCCTCTTACACCGCCATCAAGAGAACCAATCACAGCACAATAAAGTTTCATGACATTCCATCTCCATTCTCTTGGTATGTATTAAATGTTGGTGGATGGAGTCTAAAGGTTATGTTAATATTTACTCTATCAAAGTTACTCAGTTGAGCTATGCATGTGCTTGAGTCAGTTGTTTTCCTCCTCCTCATTTAGAATATGCATTTGCCTGCATGTGGTTTATCCAATATTGTTAATTTGTTTTTTATTTTTTGTAGGTTTTTTTGTTCTTTGAAGCTTGCATACTTTGTGACATAAAACGCAAGAGTAAATTGAAAGTTCTAAACAAAAGCAGATTAATATGATGATTCATGAATGAGAAGATGGCAAGAATTAAAATGATTATCAATAGGGTTCTGATGTATTGCCAATTTATTGCTAGTTAAACCTAGTTATAAAATAGCAATAACAACACAATATTTAATAACAAGCCTTATCTCTTATAGCTTGTTATATTTCCAGCAGAAGTGTACGGCACACAGGTAATAGAATATCCACTGAAGCAAAGTGTAAGCGGTTGGGATAAACTGTGTATGGAAAGTATGCATATTTTTTCTGCCATGTGGGACCATCAACAACAAGAGAAGCTGCTACAACCGTACTGTAAACCGAGATTGAATTAACGTGGGTTATTTAAATGTGAATCTTATGAAAGTGTTTGCTATGTGGAACTGTATTTTTATTAAATGCTTTGTTGATTAATTTATAGCTTTTGCCTCTCTTCCTTTTGTTTAGGCCTGGTGAAGCTGGGAATACACTGTGTAACGTGTCAGAAAGTCGCTGTAAAGATCGTCAACCGAGAGAAGCTTAGTGAATCTGTCTTAATGAAGGTAAGCCCTGTACATCTCTCCCAACAGAGGAAGAAGTCAATAAAGCCTAAACGGATAAAGGATATGAAGCACAATGAGATTATTTTTTTGGTCTTGGTTAGATTGTGGCTATTGGATTCAATGTTGAGTTTTGTTACAGTCTCAGCCACCTGAATCAGTGCAGACTAAAGGAGTGTATCAGACACCAGGAAGCATAAAGCTGTGGGGATGGGACAATTTTATTTTCATGTGGCCTGGATCAGGTGCAGAAATATAAAGATATTGCAAAATGAATGTTTATCCAGCCCATTTTCTTCCTCCCCCACAGCATTGCCCTGATGATTTTCTTTAACTTACAAATTTGTGAGCGTTAAATCAGCGACTTAATCAAGCCAAATGGAATTCACACGGTGGTCTGGAAGACAAGATTGCAAAAAAAGAGAATATCCTAGATCAACTGTTTGATAGCACACCAACTAATATTATAGCCAAATTAATGCACCATATTGTTAACAAATAGTCTTATTTTCTCCAGCTATAATATCTGTTGTTTTCATATTGTAAAAAGTCCAAAGTTAAAAGATTATTCGCTTTCTGCCCTTTTTAAGGTGGAAATTGTAGCTTGTGACAGCATTCTTTTATTTTAACCCCATTCCCAATTCTGGATATAGATCTACTCTATTACACAACAGTCACTAACCAGGAATGGTGAGGGCTACATGTACAACTTCAGAGACACTTGAAGCCAGCAACCGCTTCTTCACAAACTGCTGCTTATGCCGCTCATGTCAGAGCCACACACTCAGTCAAATGCCCTTTAGGAGCCCAATGTAAAATCCCAATTCTAGGATTGGAAATGTCTTTAGTTTACATGTAGTTCTAGCTTTTCTTATGGTCAGTTAGACTATAAGAATTTAAACCATGTTTGACTTAAACATATATGTTAACTCTGCAAAATATCTGGTTTCTGCATACCCACTGACACTGACTGAATCCCAAATATAACTTGAAGTAACAGTATTATTCCAGATCTTTCACAAACATGTATTTGGTCCTTTCTCTGAAAGGAATGCTGGGGAATCCATATAAAAACAAGCTCTAATGAAGTTTCTCTAGATCATCACAGGCAAAATTGAATCATAATTTATATGCATTTTTGTTCCATGTATTGAAAATCCCATTTAAATGACCTGCTTGTTATAGAATGTATTTTAAAAGCTGAATACTTTGTATAGAATTAGTCATAACTGCAGTCCCAGTGTCTACGATTGTGTGTGCGGGAGTCTCGATTGAAAAAAATTAAATCCTGTGGTGGAGAAAGAAACCCTGAACTGTGTATTTCCTGGTCTGGGATTTAGTATGATGCTGTTAAGATTTCACATAGGTGTGTTACTCACTATAATCCACCATCTACTCAGAGACTACATAGTGCCATCTCTCTCTCTCTCTCTCTCTCTCTCTCTCTCTCTCTCTCTCTCTCTATTTCAGATTGCCCCTCTTTCTTTGGCTCTGTCATCATCTTTTCCCATACCCCTGAAGTGGGCAATAAAAATGTGTGAATTTTAGGAACACAGGAATGACACCTCTAAATTTGCTGCATTATTTATTGCGTGTAAAACGAGACCCCTGCCGAAGCTCAGTCCATTATTAGCTCTTCAGATGGAAGTGGCCTTGGGAACGTAGTGAGTGAAATTGAGGGCGCAGTAACCTGATTAAGTATAATTGTCTTCCACAAGAGACATATAAAATGATGGGTTTCTTATTATTGGGTAATAGAGCCTCATAGTGAGCCATCCAGTGGTTTGTTTAAAAAAAACTTATTTCATGGTTGGTTATTAGTCAACCTTGCAGTGGATCCTCTGCTGCCTCTTTTCAGTGTTTAATTCGAGGCTGATTGGCCGTGGGAATGCATGATGTGTGTTTGTATTTCCTTGGCCGGAACTGGATATATTTTGGGTTGTTTTTTTATTTATGCTCGGGGAATCCAGGAAATGTATTTTCTAAAAGAAGTTTGTGTGAAGAGTTGGGATGTGAGAGAATTGTCAATAAAGTCATGACAGTTAGGAATGTTTAATTAAAAACCGGTATCAAATAGATAGAATTAAAATTCATGGAAGATACACTATTTGGAAAATGTATTGGGGCACCTAACCTTTCCAAACATATGTGGTTCTGCCCAAAAATGTTACCACAAACCTTTAGGAAACAATTGCAATGGATGTCTTGGGATGTGGTAATTACAAATTTTCCTTTATTAGAACTAGGAGACCCAAACTTGTCCAGTATGACAATGCCCTTGTGCAAAGCAAACTCCAGTAAGATATGCTTTACCTGGATTACATGAGTGGTTCTGCTATACAGTAGATGTCTGACCTCAACCCTGTTGAACACCTTTGGGATGAATTAAAACGCTGACTGCACCCCAGGCCTCCTCACCCTACACCAGTATCTGAATTTCCCAAATGGTGACTGAATGTGGAATGGGATGTTAAAAAAAGCAAATACGATTCTTAGGATTATTTGTCCACAAAATTTTTTTTTTTTTCGTATTTGTGTACGTGTAGCACTTTAGCAGAAAAGCATTATCAACATTATGTCATCATTCTTCTCTGCATTGATGCAATCTGTACTTTCCGGTAGACACATTGTATGACTCAACCTGAGTCTTTGATCAGGTTTATTTTGCTTCCTGGATAAAGTCATGGAATTACTACTGAGTAAGCTTGCTTTACCTTTTCAGTATGCAGGCAGTGATTTTAACTATGGTTGAACTAAAGACATTTTCTGAACTCTGATGTCATTCTGACAATTACTTGTGATTATGCTTTGAGCAAGTTGACTATTATAATTGAAAAAGTGTTACATGTCCTGTTATTCCAGTATATAATCCTGTTTTTCTCTACAAAAATTCTGATTTCTAGTAACATTTCCCAAATCATTGCTGACAGACACACCAAAACCTAACCTTAGGTTTAGGACCTTAAGACACATTTGTTATATCAGTATATACAGTGGCATTGGTTTATTATATTTTATACCACAATGGTGTTATTAACAGAAGCTCTGACTGTACTTTCAGCTGCAGGGCAGTTCTCATTTGTATAATAATGTGTTTGATCTACAGTAATATGTGTAGTAGTAGATCATTCAAAGGGACTAGTGTTATGTATAAGCCACGTAAATATACTAATAAAGCAAATTGTAATTGTTGATATAGTGATGGAAAATGAAAGGTTTTGTTGTTTAACAAAAAATAGCTTGTATTTTTGTCTTGTTATCTTAAAACAGTGAGAACAAAGGAAGATAGTGAGTCAGTGGCAAACATGACACATAAATGATGTGTATAGATGATCATACGACCAACCTTTCGTTCACAAACAACATATATTTGTATCATGGGTTAATAATCAGAAAATAGATATTTTTGGAAAATAAGGTAGTAGGAAAATAACCTTTCATTGATTCAGTCAGCATTTCATCGTTTTTAATACTAGATGATTATTTATCTTTGCATATTACTCATATAGTAAGTGCCATAATGTGAAATGAAAATAAAAAGCTTTATTAAATAGAGCTTTCTTGTGGATTTTGGATTGCTTCCAGCATTTCAATGAAACTTGTTGATATTGAATTCAATACAGTCTAATTAGTGTAGAGAGCGCTGGCTCTGTGTGATGTGATTAAAGCAAGGCCCATATAAATGGACCCCATGCTGGGAAGTTCCCACTGCCCGAGGGAGCACATGGTCCAAATATGCTGTGTTCGCTTAATCTACTTTCTGTACTGTTCTGTATTTTTACACAGGTATTGTTGTGAAATTATATTCACCCAGATGCACTTCTATGAGGTAAAATCTACCATATAGGTCACTTTGTAGGTCTAGAGGAACCGACTGTAGCCCATCTGTTACTGTGTACAATTTGTCAGCCCTGCTCATCCCCATCCATCATGCAAAAGGGATCAACATAGGAGCACATCTGGCCAGACCAGATGTGTCCAGATGGGCTACAGTTGGTATGTTAGTGTATACATTTTTTTACATACTGTATACATGCCTTCCAAATATGGTGTTTCCAATGTTTTCTGAGTGAGTGTATTTTTGTATATTCACTGAGCTCAGTCCAAACACAACTGGTATAATTGTGTGCTCATAAACATAATATCAGAATTTTGGATCTGGCCTTTTGCGAGGCCAGATCTTTGCGCAATCCAGATAGATGGCACAAGTCATACACCCTGCTTGTTTCTTCATTTTTGCACATTGCACTTGCTGAGCTCACCCCGGCCATGCAGGACCCCTTGCAGAGTTAACGAGCTCATCAGTGGTGTTTCTGAGCCTTCCTTCTCTTCCTACCACCGGGAAACTAAACACCCTCCCCCGAGAACAGTGATGTACTTTGGCGGTATGGAAGACCTGGATTATCGAAATGATTTTTGAGCTCGAGTTATTGTCTGTGTTGAGTGTATCAATGGTAATTATCCTGTACTGTAGTGTTTGTATGTTAATTCTTCTCCAGTTTCCTCAGAGCTGCTGGATTGGCTATGGTTGAACTAAAATGACTGCTGTTTATTTTTATTCATATATTTAAAAATTATTTTAGTTGATATAACTGGTTGCCTTAAAATATTAGCTTCTTGGGATCAGCATATGTATCAGTGACATAATTTACATATCACTTGGGTCCTAGTGGAGAACTCAGAATAATGAGTGGCTTTAATTGATTCCATTCACTCACATAAGGAAGGACAAAGAAGCGTCATGCTGCTTTTCCTTGCTTCTCATTGTCTTGTGCTGTCACTGTGTTGAACACGAGGACGTCAAGCACCTCACTCCCTCCCTTTTCCCTCCTCTCTAGCCCCAAATGTCACCTTTTTAAATGCAAATGCAGAACGGTGTGCGCCTGGCATCACAGTTGCTTGGGCAGCATGGCTCTGCTGCAGCGGAACAGAGGTGACAAGACTCATGGGGTCTCTGGAAAGCCCCCAACACCTACTCACTCACATTGGGGCACTGGTATTGTGGAATAGCCAGTCTAGTGTAAAAGCACATGTATGGTAAATGTGGTAAAGTAAGGCTCGGCAGAATGGGAATGGAGAAGTAGAGATGGGAAAAGAGATGAGTTTCTGGTCACTGGATGACTTTTGTATTGGACGTTAGCAGAATGAGTTTATATATAACTGTACGTGTCATCTGTATAAATAAACTGTATCTCACACACACACACACACACACACACACACACACACACACACACACACACACACACACACTCACTCACTCAACTGTGTGTTACCGAACTGTACAACCTGAACTTAACACACACTCAATGCTCATCTCAATCCATTCCACCACCACTTATAATTATTTATACTTAACCGTATTACACTGTTTACATGCTGTTTTTTGCACCTCTTGACTGCTGCTACTGCTGTTTTTGCACTGCATTGTGTTTGTTTACATATACTCTCGGTTATAGTTTTTATAGTCCTCTTTGCACAGTACTGTATATTCAGAGTATACATTAGGATTACTGGTCGGTGCTATCTTGTGTTACATATATTTTCCCACACTGTCTTGTGTTGTCTTGTCTGTCTGTACTGTTTCTTTCGGTCTGCATTGTCTGTCTGTACTGTTTTTTCGTCTGCACTGTTTGCACTAGGTTGCACTCGATGCACTTAATGTTATGTGTTGTAGCTCTATATTGTTTAGTGTAGCACCAGGGTTCTGGAGGAACGTTGTCTCGTTTTCACTGTGTACCACTGTGTATAGTAGAAATGACAATAAAAGCCTCTCGACTTGACTATATATAAATGTTCCTAACTTTCATTATATATGTTGATAAAGTATGAATGAAAATGGATTACACGTTTTTATAGCATTGTTGATTATGCTTTGAGTAGAAAATAAACCTCTTTTTAATTGTTTATTTCTCTATAGCTGTGAATCGAAATATTGTAAGTACACGTTACCTGACTTGAGAGTTTTGCATGGATTGATGATACGAAACACTATCGTTATATAATTATATTTATTAAGATATTTTTTATTAAGATATTATATGCTGGTACAGATGAGTTACAGATACATATATTTCATAATTAGTTTATTTATTTATTTGTCTTTACAATGCGTAGCACATATAATAGCATATATTATATAGTGAATTTTATACTATATATATATATATATATATATATATATATATATATATATATATATATATATATATATATATATATATATTTTTTTTTTTTTAATATATGTATGGTGTGTATGTCTGCTGTGAAGAGGAACAATGTGTGTGATTGAGCACTGCAGTGTGTGACGTGATGCTGTGTCAAATTGAGTCCTAAGGGAATAGTTAGCATGCGTGTGTGTGTATTTGTGTGTACATCAGTCCACACAAATAAAGCATACTCCTGCTGACAGCAACTAACAATCTAACCCACTGGGGTGTGTGTGTGTGTGTGTGTGTGTGTGTGTGTGTGTGTGTGTGTGTGTGTGTGTGTATAAGTATGTGTACATATGATGCATATAACCCTGTACTAATGAAGGCTATGAAGCAGAGACATGACAGTGTGTGCCCCGGTCTGCCAATCTACACGTCTCTGTTCTGATTCTGGTTTCTTTTTGCCTCAGGCCTGATTAATATTCATTATCCATGGTGACTCTGTGCATCTTTGAAGAGAGTCGGGACAGCAGAGAGTGATGGAGAGGGGGAGGGAGGAAGAGTGTCTAGAAATTGATAGTCTGTAAAAAGAATGAGAGAAAGTTGAAAGGTAGTGATTGTGTCAGTGTGACTGTGTTAGTTCTGACCGATGAGGGGGAAAATGGTCAGAAAGATACTGATATCCATTTAAAGAAGCTACAAACTGTGAATATCAATAAAACATATACTTCATCTTGAGCAGCAGATATATTAAATACATTTGCTGAGGATCTCAAGTCGTCTAACTGGTGCGATCATTAAGAGATCACAAGACTGAAATGCAAGAACAAAGATCAGCTCTATAGAATATTTGTGGGGTTTTTCACTCACACACAAAATATGCAAGCATGTGTGGTGATTTTTTTCCCTATACATTCACTTGAATTGTTTATATTTTTTAAACATCAGCTTTTATTCCCCAACCCATAATATTTCATGTCACGCCTTGATGACTGGGTCTACATTTACATTCATTTTTATGATTTTTTCTTTTTTCTTCTATACAATTTTTGCCTAAAAACCCATTTAATAACACTGTTTTAACATTACTTGATAACAATGTCTGAAAGAATGAATGCTGGACTATACACTTCTAACTGCATGAATTTAATGAAAAAAAAAGTTAATAAATGCCTGATGGAAATGACACAAATCTTATGATTGTATACATAAAACAAAAATAAGCAAGTTTTAGAAAAAGGCAGAAAGCATTTTAAAATCAAAATGCTGAAAAATGCAATGTCTGAAAGTTGTTAGCCAAATTAGAGTTCGCATGCCTGTATTATACTTGGATAAAATAATTATACTTAAAAAATATGAATGTAATTCACCAAAATATAGAAACTTTTGTATTGACTTTTAAACTTTATCCAGGCTTTCTTATTGTGTAAGGAGCCAGTTTCCCAAATGCAGCAGTAAATCCAGGCAACATCTAAAACTGATTTCATCTCACAGTGAATATCACGGTTTGTCAAACCATTACTATTATCAGTGAAAGAGATACAATTCAAATCAAGTCAGTTTGTTAATATCACAATGTCAGTGATGCTTTTAATGGAGACATGTAAACCGAGTCAAGTTTATTTAAGTTTATATTTTAATTTTAAGAGTTAAAAACCGAACATTTCTGCTTGCAGGTCAGTAACTTGCTTGCAGGTCAGTAACTATGTGTATGGGATTGTGTCGGAATGGCAAATTAGTAAGCGTTCCAAAAATGGCTGCAAAGAAAAAAAGATGGATAGAATAGCTTATTGAGAAACTATTTATACATTTAATTAATGATGAGCAAAGAGAAAATGGCATTGTGTTTTCTTCTTGTAATATAAATAGGTAGATGTGCAGTTTCTTTAAGAAATTAACCTTATGATGCGTTCAGGTTGAGAAATAAAGAAACGCTATTAAATAAACAATAAAACATTTAGCACATGAGACAAATATGATCATTGTAAGCTGCGGTAGTAAACAGCTGCATGATGGGAAAAAGAAGTTTTCTGTGAAACAAAAAAGCTGTAGGGAAACAGTTGCATATGAAGGTCCCACACTTTGTCACAGTGTTAAAGTTTTATAGCCACTGGACAGAAATAGTTTTGATTTTGCATAAAGTAGGTCATGCCATTATAAATCCTTCTTTTTACGCAGGCCTGTTCAGAAAAGATTAGAAAACGGACACTTGGCATTAAGGAGATTCTGCTTTGTTGCATCAAAAGCTTTGTGATCCAGAATAGCGAATTTGTTCTTTCACCTTGATTGGGAAATTTTCTGTCAGCCATGTTATCTTGTACATCAGTCATCACCTGCATCTGCAGGGCGACTCGATTCGATTTTCTTGTGCAGTGGCATACCAAATGACAATCTACTCTACCGCTGTTTCCTTAATCTACTGTGGTGTGAGTATTAGGCAGTGAGGTGGGAGTTGGATTAGATGCTCCCTGCTGCCCTCAATCTGCCTCATCTCCCTCATTTCCCCACTGGCTTGTCATCAACCTGATCAGCGTTGAGCAACCCCCCACCTAACGCTGAGATGGGAAAGCCTGACAGTTAGTGCTCTGCTCATTGTTTTATTCCATTGTTGCTGTTTATGGCAGCTGTTTCAAAGCAGTAGACAGGATAAGTATTTTAGTTTTGTCTGGTTGGAGGCATGGAGGCTGGGCTATTTGTAGTTGGTGGGGGTTCTTAGATTATGATGAATATCATAGAGCAGTAGGCAGAGATATGAACTAAACTATAATTAATTATAGGCAGCAGGGGAAGTATCACTGGCCCACATACAAAATATGTACATTATGGTCTGATCCACTGACAAGACAAATGTAAGCTGCTGATCATTCATAAAAAAATATCCTGTAACTGTCATTAAGTGTCGATGGAGACAAGACACTTAGAAGGAAGTAGTGAGGTAGCTGGTAAACACTGGGAGTACCAATAAAGCTGGCATGAAGTGTAATGTGATATGTAAATATCCCATTATACTGTACATAAATACATGTAAATATCACATTAAACACAAATACATGTAATATGTAAATCAAACCAAATATTTTCCCGAATGACTAGTATATTATTAATTGAAACTAGCATGTGTTTTGCTGTGGAAAACTTTTCATTTGCTGTTGTAAATCAGACGACTACTACTGTGGAGTCTCAGGGCTACACAAACAGGTGGCAGGATGAGCACATTGGAGCATTTGCGGAACATTCGCGTAGAATACAGTTTATAAGTTAAGAATAGAATACACTGGAAACCAGGTAAGACGTAACGCAAGATAACATAAGAGGGATTGGGAGGAGGAAAGAACTTAACCGATAGACAATGTTAATGTTGTAATGAAAGCAGAGAGATTGAAAGCCTGTTCTACATGAGAAGTCCACATCAAAAAGTTGAAAGGAGAGGTCTGTCGAGACTGAAATAATTGCCCCCTGAAGCGAATGAGTGAAACGAGAGAGCAGGATACGGAGCGAGAGCGAAAGAGGAAAATTACTTATGCTCTATCACCCCATAATGTAGTGTGGACCCACTCCTGAGCCACCTGTGGTATTATGGTCTTTCACTTAGAGTCACTCATACACACACCCACACACAGATGTGTGCGAAGAACCTGCCTCTACACTTGACAAGGGGGGATGAACCTTGAGATGGCCATCAAAATGCACACACTGACACTAGATAGACTGACACTGAAATGTGTGCGAGTTAGAGAGAGAGAGCGAGAGAGAGAGAAAGAGAGAGAGAGAGGACATGATGAGTGAAAAAAAGACATAACTAACAGAATTGAAATCCATTAAAAAGGGGGATGAAGAAAAAAATTGAGAGAGAGAGAGAGAGAGAGAAGGAGGGATGGTAAGATAGTGAAAAGCTTCAGGGTGATTTAGAGGGATGTGAAAAAAACGCAGAGGTTTCAGATGAAAGAGGAGCAGCCGTGGATGTCTCTAATCTGGTTATCCTGACACAAGGAGGACAGTGCAAGCACTTCTCGTGCGTTCATTTCTCTGCTTTCGCTGCTAAATGATTATAGATGGTGCGCGTTTCTCTTTCGGTGTCTCTGAGGAAGAGCATCCCTCCTCTCCTCCTCCACCATTACACGCACATGATGAAAAATCAGTCTTATACGCTTTTGGCTTGTTTCACCATCACATTTCTGTCTTTCCCTTAAAGTCTTTTTTTTTTTTAGTCTTTGAAATCTTTTGCGGTGTGCTTTTGATTATGCAGTACCCATAGATTTGTCACCGCATCTGATCACCTCATCGCGGCCAGCTACCAGACACGTAGCTCATCCTTTTTACACAAAGAACAGCTTGTTTCAACAATTCTGCCAACACTTATGCATTAAGTGTTCATCACATATTAGATATAATAGTTCACATAATACATTTATGTACATTAAATTAGGTTTTAATCTGCATACCACACCACACCACACCACACCATACCATACCACACCACACCATACCATACCATACCATACCACACCATACCATACCATACCACACCACACCATACCATACCATACCACACCACACCACACCACACCATACCATACCATACCATGCCATAGCAAAGCAGCTAAGATAAAAAAAAACTTAATTCTAGAGTTTTCAAACATTGCAAACTTATTATTCAGCTTTCATAACTTTATGGACTTCTCCAAGTCTGTATTAATCAATAGAAGGGTCAAGTGAATACATTTCCAGTCTAATTTCACCTTTAGGGTTTTTTTTTGCTTAAATCACCTTATTCTCTCGACAGTTGTTAAATTCAATATAGATTTTTATATTCTAAGCTAAATTGGTGAAAAGATTTAAGTAAATCGAAGAAGTAAATTGCTTTCTGGACTGTAAGGATTTTATAATATTGCAATGTAAAGCTTCAGAATTGCTCTGTAGCTACACTTAATATCAGTGTTAAGAATTTATGTTCTTAACTAACACATTATTTTTATTAGTGAGTTTGTTAATTCTTTAAATATTTCACACTGAACTCGTGACCTTAATTGCACATTCATAATATGTTTATAATTAATACTTATCAAGTTTTTCATACGCACCATAGCCATTGGCAAATATGGATGCTTTATGCAAATGTGTTTATTATTAGTAAAAAAACATACTCAACCATGCTGTGCTCATTGGGACATTCAATGCTGCAGAAATTTTTCTGTACCCTTCCCCAGATCTGTGCTTTGATACGATCCTGTCTCCGAGGTCTACAGACAATTCCTTGGACTTCATGGCTTGGTTTGCGCTTTGACATGCACTGTTAACTGTGGGAGGTGGACTCCAGTCAAGTTGTATTAACCTCTCAAGGATGATCGGTGCAAACAGAATGCACCAAAATATTGACACTGTGGATACAGTTTTGACATGTTCACTTTTGACAATAATGGGGGTTATTATAAGAGCAAATGGGGACTGAATGTGAGGTTTCCACAAACTTTTGTCCACACAGTGAATTCTACAGCTGGTCTCACTTGCTGAGTCCACATCTGGCTTGTATCCTGATACGGTTTTAAGCACATGCTAAATGCTGTCTGTACTTCAAATTGAAAGTCAAACATTCACATCAGCTCATAACACTTAAACACCAGCTTTGTATGTTGTACCCTGTTTCTAGGTGTTCCTGTAGTTTTCTTTTGTACTGGTGTTGACATTCATATATCAGAAGTGTTGGTTTGAACCTCCACACATTGAGGGTTGAAATATATTTTCAATTTGTTTTGGATGCAATACACATGCAATTCGCAGCTAATCAGACTGACAGCAGAGATCCCTGAAGCTTAAGGACAGAATGCAAAAAAAAGAGTGCTACGCCACCACTTGTCTCTTGACCAACTTTGTGCCCTGTCTGCCCAGCGACTATTATTGTCTTCATCTGCTCCGCTTCAATCTTCCTCTGGTCCCCGAGCATGCCACTCTTTCCGGCTCAATCTCTGTTTCTGACATTCATCAGGAGAAGTTTTTAAGCACATTAGAGTGTTGCACGTAGTGCTCTTCTCTTTCATCAGTACCCAGGCCTCACAGCAAGGTGTTGGCTGCTGAATATGGATGTTATCTCACATTGAGGAAGATAAGTGAGCCAAGCCTCCTGCAGCACAGCAGCACTAATAGTTCAGACGTGCTCAATTGCCAGCTTAGAGCAAGTCAAGTGCTACAATATTCAGAAGCACTGTGTTGACAGAGCAACAAGTGAGTCTCTGTCAGGAATGAGGGGTTATAGGGAAGTCACTTGGAACTGAGCTTCAAATGAGGAAAGCTATTTCACTTCAGGGTGTGATGTGATGAATTGGAGGAGACATATACTGACAGTTGTGTACTGATCATTTAGGATGCTAGAGCAGACCGATTTTACAGGAACCAGTCTGGAAACTGAGATACTGGAGCTTCGCTATTTTCCTTACCCAACACAAGGAGATACTCCTGCTTTAAACACGTCAAGGTACAACCACATCCAAGTTAAAATATATTGAATTTAAATAAATAAATAAATACATTAGTATTGCTAACAATTATTTTGATAATCGATTAGTCAGACAATTTTTTTTCTCGATTCATCGGATAAAAATTATTTGTTTTTAATTAGATGTTTTGCTTATTAAAACTATAAATAACCAATAACTATAATATACACTGAATTGGGGTTTTAATGTATAAAAGTATACTTAAAAAAAATTCAAAAGCCACATATTGTGTATAACCAGTGACGGGCCGTGCATTTGGTATCTGGGCCTTCAGTGGGGACTTACCTGACTTAATCCACCTCTTAATACCACCACTATCAAGTCGCAATTTTAGAAACCATCAATACTATACAAAAACACAATATAACAACGCGTGGCATTACAGAGAGAGAGGTATTTTGCATGTGGAGAGTGAATACCATTTTACTAAAGCAAGAAACCCAGTTAAGACTCCAAACCTCTACAATAAGATATACCTTTATTCGTCCCACAGTGGGGAAATTTCTCACTACAACCGCAACTGTGCAGCTACATCATCTGGAGCAGTTCAGAATCAATATTTTTCTAATAACATGACAAAAACATAAAAATGTAAATAAAATACAACCTACTCACCAGAGATGCAGACTCATAATTTGCACGGCTCCTCAGAGGCTGTAATTCAGTGGTACTGCTCGTAATCACTGTTCTGGAAGTGGTGAACAAACACTTTCCCGGGCTGAGACACGCTAGCTAGCTTCGGGGTTCGCCGACCTCTCCTCACGATGACTAGCTTCTCTTGAAAATGTATTTTTAAGTATGTCCAAGACCAAATCAATTTCTCTTCCTCTGTAGGCATAAAAAAGTCTAACTCAGACTCTAACCAATCAGAGGACAGAAAAATGCTGATGCTACTCTGGGCCAGCTAGCTAGTGAGCTAGCTAGCTAAAAAGAGCTATTTATTAAGGAGACAATGTTAAAAAAAAGGCCAGTAGTGCAGACTTTGAAGGCCCTGGTCAGATTAGATTGACATGGCAGCACACAGAGGCTGAAATCTAACATCCACATACACGTACTGGAAGCAGTGCAGCCAAGAGAAACACTAGGAAATGAAGAGAATAAACATTTGGGAATAAATAAATACAATTTCATGGAACAAATATTAGAATTTCGGTTGTAAATGTAGGTCAGGGCTTCTTAAAGTGTTTAGGCCAGCAAAGAGGGTTTTACTGGCCCTGACCGCCCACCACTGTGTTTAACTATCTTTAATTTAGATATTTTAAACCTTACAGTGGCTGCTTGTTGAGAAGTGTATGGGGGATTTTTCCTTTAACAAACTCACTCATGCTGGGGGTTTTTCTTTCTGTACAAAAAGCAAAAATAAATAATAATATTTATATTTTTTAAAACAGCACTTGAGTATGCAAGGTAAAGAAATTTGTGTAAATCAGTATTTGTATTGTATTTTGCAGATGGCAAGTTGACTACCAGGCTTAGAAATCAATATAAAATATAATACAACATTGTTTTGACAATTATTTGTGCAATAAATTCACAGATATTTTGTTTATTTGTTAAGATATAAGCATCTAGAGTATATAATTAATTTAATTTTGTATAATAATGAAATGATATATGCATAAATTAAACATACACAAATCAAAACAAGCATGTGAACGTAGTAAAGCCGCAGTAAATCATGTTTGAACACAGATCAGTTAACTGTTCTAGTAGACAAATGCTATAAAGAGAATGAAATGGAGAAACACAGCAGGGTAAAAGGCTTAATAAAAAAAAGGGATAAAAATGCAATGTTATAGAGGTGCATAAGCAATCACTGGAAACTACAGCAGTGACTAAAAATGTGATAGTTTACTGCTGCTGTTATTTGCTGCTTTTAGATTTCGTGTTTGTTCACACCGTTTTAATTGAATCCATCACTATGTCACGAGCAAGCTGATTGCACGGCTACAAGTTACAAACAGTTTACATGACGAGGATTCTACAGTTTTTGCTTAACGTGCGGATGTTTCACCTTCCATCCCACACATCTCCGCTTTGCATAACTTCTGGGTAGTTTTCTTTGTTCCTATGACTTGCGTTTAATATAAAATGCTCCTATAAATTGGATTAACGCAGTTTGTTCTCTTACTGTCTCGAAAACCCGTAACTTAAGCAGCCCAACTAATCGATAACGCCATTCGTTGACAACAAATTTCATTATCGATTATTATCATTTAGTTGTTGCAGCCCTAAAGTACATACATACATACATACACACATACACACATACACACATACACACAAACATACATACAATATGGCTCTATGGTACCAAAACTGTTTCACTCACTGAAGATATATTTTTTCAATAAATTATTATGTTAATGTTTTTTAGACCTGGATGAAAATAAAAAGGTTCGGCATACCATTTTCACCCTTTTTTGATTACATAATAAAGTTTTCCTCTTTATTTATTTTATTAAAAAAACTGCCTTTTTAATAAAATCAGCCACTGGTTTTGGTCAAGTTACATAATATAAATGCTAACCTGGTGTTAGCCAACTTTACAGTGAACATAGCTGCTGGTTTTTATTATTCATAATAGTTAGGCTTAATTACTGACCCTGCTTTAGTTATTGGATCACATAATAGAATAGTCTAAAGTTAGCTCGATTTGGAAACTGGGTTTGTTTTAAGTTATACATAATATTATCCTGAGCTCATTATACTTTGTGCAGAGTCACACCTTTTCTCTAGTCTGCTGTATGTCCATGTGGCTTTTTCTCTTAATTCTCCATATTTTCCTCCTGCTTTCGAAAACATGTCAGTGGGTAAACTGGCAACTCTAAACAGCCCTTAAGTGTGAATGTTTAAAACATTGTGTTCCTTTCACCCTGATTACGATAAAGCAGTTACTAAAGATGATTTAATGATCCACAGAACTGAGAAACTATAGCTATTAATGCCACATAACTACTGTTGTAGATTCTGGAATATTAGTCAATATTTGCCATATGTAGTAAAGGTTCCCTGGTGGTGTAGTGGTTAGGATGCGGTGCTCCCACCGCTGTGGCCCGGGTTCGATCCCCGGTCAGGGAACCAACCCCAGCATTAGGGTTGCACAAGTCTTAGTGCCGGTCCCAAGCCGGATAAATGGGGAGGGTTGTGTTAGGAAGGGCATACAGTGTAAAAACGTGCCAAATCAAACATGCGCTGTGGCGACCCCTAATGAGAGAAGCCGAAAGAAAGTTTTACGTTTATTTGTCATATGTAGTAATTAGCTGGTTGACATTGCACTGCTAAGGTAATGCTAGTTAAGTATTATATAAATAAAGGGAGTCATTTACATTTAGCATTTAGTTACATCTAGTGGTAATACATATTTGTTTGTTTAAGGCTGTAAATAGCAGTTCCCTTATATCTAATGCTATTTTGCAAACATAAGGTCCAATATATTTTTCATGATGGTTAGACTGTAGGGTCACTTGTGTGCATCGACCTTCTGGTCTCGTCTCTATTGATCATCTGGATGCAGTATCTCAAAAGCCCAAACTTGCCATCGACCATGCAGCCTGGTCAAAGAAGGAAGTGAATTTCACCCACCCACACCATTGATGGAATGCTGACATGGATTTGGCAGATAGTCTTCAATCTGTATTGTTTGGTTATGTAGAAGCAGCACAAAACAGACCGATGAATTTGCCCTGTTTATTTTAATCATTACGGGATGTAAAGGCTACTGTTTACATGGTGTGTTTTACACATTTTATCTAAAGAGACCTTATATGGTAAGAATAATGAATATTTCAATATTTACCAAGGCTTGAAGACATTTCACAACTTACGTTTGTGTAAGCACCAATATTTAGAATGACAAATGAAAGTAAAGATGTTTGGTGGGGAAAAAATGAACAGATCAGCAATTAAATATTTAGCATTTTGTACAGATTTTAAAGTGATCTGTAGCTTCAACTTAAACTCTGTATGGGGCCTAATCTTTTTAACTGCTACACAAACGTATTCTTTTTTTTATTAATAAAGTTTGACAACCAGGCGAAAAATAAGTGGGTATAATTGCAATCAAGTGGAAACTGATCATTAAAAAGTCAAATAATTAACTAAATTAATTGTTCAATATTTACTATTATCAACACTTTAGTCGGCATTACTCAAAATTTGTTGGATTAAAGTACCATTAAATTGTCATTAGTCTTGGTTTATTTCTTTTACTTCTATCTCAAGGCTCATTTCAGTTCTTATTGTAGACTTTGTGTGGGTTCAAGGTTACTCAGTTCTCTGACCTGTGGAACCTCTGAGTAACTGAGATTATGTTTTCGGTGTTGATAAAGTGTACACAAAATGCCTCAGTCTGCTATAAGGAGAAGAACCCTAGTAACCCCCAAACCCACATGCACTTCGTCCTCAACCATTAGACTTCATTATGGACAAGGTCATCACAGGACACGTCCATTAGCATGGAGTTATGTCTCTATTGTGCCATAACTCAGTCACATCCACAGGCCCAAGTGTCAAAGTGATTGATTTGTCACTGTACATTAAAGTAATGATTAGGATGAGAGTTGTCAGTAGACAGCATTTGAGCTCTGAGCTTGACTGACACAAGCATACTTTTGTCCTTGGGGTAGGAGAGACAGCACTTGTCAGGGATTGACCAAGTTTTTGCTATAGAATTGAGCCACTGTAAGAGACATAGCTTGTGGTTCACTCTGTCCGTGCTGGCTGGGAGTGTGCTGGTCACTTCATGGCTCTCTGATCGATGGACATTTCTGAGACATTGATTAGCCTCCCTTGTGTGCATTTTAGCTTTGGCATTAGAGGAGATGAGTGCTGAGATTAACTCAAAGCTGGAAACAGTTTGTGTGTGTGTGTGTGTGTATGTGTGTGTGTGTGTGTGTGTGTGTGTGTGTGTGTGTGTGTGTGTGTGTGTGTGTGTATGTGTAATAGAGAAAGCACAAGAGAGGAAGAGAGGATGAAAAACACTCCATTCTGGGTAAGGTCCAGATCAGCCTGTGGAGATTTTAGCTTTAAGTAAATATGGAACAGTGACTTTATTTTTGCCCAGTTGCTAGCCAGAGTGTTGGTCTTGTGCATCTCTTTCTGTCCTTCTCTCTCTCTCTCTCTCTCTCTCTCTCTCTCTCTCTTGCTCTCTCTGTCTCCCTCACTCTCTCACAATGTTAAGAATAGAAGGTTTACAGCTGGAAGTAAGGTTCTCTCTTTGTCTCTTATTCAAGGTCAGAGGATTCCATGTCTAACACTGTTTAAATTAGCAACTTAATTTTGAATTTATAAACTTTATTTTCTGTATAAATGAATGTGCCATGCATCACCATCCTCATCCAGCTGGAAATGCCTGTGGTTTTCAGCTTTAAAAAAAACCCTCACTTATTTTTCATTTGCTTTTTTTCTCCCCTTTTTTGCTTTTGCTCTTAATATTGCATATGCATGATCATTTAAATGTGTTCATGAAGCGTTTTCTTGCAGTTTAAATGTACCTGAATTCTAGAACATGCAATAAAAGCTGACGTATGCTAAATTGCTTTAAAATGGCTTTAAGGTTAAATAGAGCTGTTATCTGCAACGTGTCCACTTGCCAACATCACTTAAGGCTATGGGCATATATTTCCTGTCTCCAGCCAAAGTATTCCAGTTTGAGAAAGATGTGTCCTCCTGTATGTCTCAAACGATTCAATTTGTGCTCTTCAGCCTCTTGTAGTTGAACATCAGGCCTATCTCAAGCAATTTCCCAGCCAATTTCAGGCAGCAACGGCTCCTGTAGGCTAAGCATTAATAGTGCTCCTGAGATATGTCCGCTTTAAACTGAGTGGAGGGCGAGCAAAAAGTATTCAGTTTCTCCATCACTGGAATGTATTGATTATTGCAGCAAGGAGGGACCCGGGTGTCAGAGCAATTCAGAGGGCTGCTAACAGCCAGCCTGCACAGAGAGCACACAGGACTACAAACAAGCTTGCAGCAAAACTTTGTGAATGTAAATGTTTACTGTACAGATGTAGTACAGCTCACAGAGGCACGGCAGGTGCCAAGGCTCAGTGTTTTTTATTTACATGACCTTGAGACGGTCTTTGACATTGCATGCGTTTGTCTCAGGGGTGAGGATGTGGATTCTGCGTTTGCCTGGTGTTTTTTGAAACGGGGAAATAAATAGGAAGACAGAGCGAGTAGACCATAGAGATGACGGAAAATGCATATTGAATACATTTTATATAAACAACCTATTTGAAGTAGCTTTTCTCAGAAACCCATAATGATTGATTTGTAGATGCTATAAACCATTTCTGTGTTTAAGAAGTGCAAGTAAGAATGGAAAAGTCTGAAACTCTGCTCTTTCTTTGTTTTTTTTTTATGTGTGCCAGTTAAAGCTCAAGGGCATTTTCTCCACTATTGAGTGTCTATTGCAGCTTGTACTTTCTGCTGTCACCACTTGCCATCTTAGTAACTGTCTATTCACACAGTAGGGCTTCTGCTGTCTCCTGAAAAATGTTCACACTCAGCACATGTCTTAATAAGTAGCATACACTATGGCCAGGCCTCAGGAGACAATATGACTGTCGGTTTTACTGTACCTATAGGTGACTGTAATGCAATGTATCTAGCACATACTTTCTGAACTGTTTCAAGCGACTCACTTCACAGTTTTTTCCCACCATTCACTTTTGCTTCAGTGGTTATGTGAATCTTACCTGGACATGTGCAACTAAGAACTGCATCTGTAATCATAAATTCTTTTCTTGCTCAATTAAGAACTTTCCTGTTCCATTTGACAGGAAAATCATATTCATAAGATGATCAACCCTACTTTCAACTCAGTTAATACTGTTTGACTTTACTCTTGATTTATAATCCCATTATCCAGTGTCACCCAGAGGAGGATCCTTTTGATATTTAGCTCTCAAAGTTTTGTGTTCATGATGAATTAGAGTTTTTCTTGTCACTGTCACTATCTCTCATTAGTTCAATCTAAATCTATATACACATTTTCTGTGTGTGTGTTGTTTAAAACAAATAAAATTTAACTGAAGAGAAATTGAAAATTGGCTCTCAAGTAGCTTTTATGTATTGGAATAAAGCATTTAGCTTGCCTAGTTTGATGTATATTTTTGATTGAAACAGGTTCTCGTGTGTAATGAAAAGTTGTGAATATATTGTACTTATTCTTTCAGAAATCGACACAAACTGCTACACAGCCCTTTAGAAAATCCTGTAGGGTCTAGGATTCCCTTTAGGCAAAAATTTAATAATACTGTTAATTAGGAACTGATACCCTATGAAAAATCGACACACAGTTTAAAGGAGGAACAAACCTTCAAGATAATATCAAGATGTTTTGAGCTTTTGGCAGGAAAGATTCACACAGAATTGTGTTCTGCACTGGCGGTCTCTACACGGTCTCTGTCAGTGGCACGATGTCTAGATTTTCCGGAAAATTTATTTTTAAATATGTCCGACACCAAATCAATTTCTCTTCCTCCGTAGGCATAAAAAAAGTCTATCTCAGCTGTATTAATGTGTGCAGAGCTACACACGTGTTTTGCCAGTTGAACTTGGCTGTAACAGTTTCCCTCTGACCAACCAATCAGAGGAATGAAAAATGCTGACGCTATTCTGTAAGTCGAATATGAAATCTGATTGGTTAATGAAACAGACTCATTGATAATATTCTCTATGGTAAAAGAGCCAGCAGGACAGATTTTGCAGGCCCTGGGCAGATTAGATTGACATGGCAGCACATAGAGGCTGAAATTTGATTGGACAAAAAAAAAATATAACATCCACATACACGTACTGGAAGCAGTGCAGCCAAAAGAAACGCTGAGAAATGAAGAGAATAAACTGTTGGGAATAAATTAATAAATTAACCAAAATTAGAATTTATGTTGTAAATGTAGGTTAGTGTTTAGGCCAACAGAGAAGTCTTTACTGTCCCTGACCTTTTGCACAGGCAGTGACCCTCGTAAAGTCTTATTTAGTTACACATAACTAGTATGTGTACATTTTATGCATTGCTTATAATATAGAATGGTTAACAAGTAGGAAAGGGGAAAGAGAGAGATAGAAAGAGAGGGAAAGCGAGACTAGGGGAGGTGGAAATGCCATGGTATGTGCAGCTTCAGAAAAGAGTTTCTGATTGTTTCATCATGTTAAGGGCACATTCAATGTCTCTCTGAACTGGAGGCCTGGTGACCACCTTTAATTCTCATCAGAAATGTAGGCAGTACTGCCATACTATCTTGACATGCCAATTTTAGCAATGGCGATGTCTTTTAGATGCACTTCATGCCTCATATCTTTATCTCTGAGCCACAAGTCTGCCCAAGGCTGTTTTCTCTAACCTGACATGACCTCATATGACATTTAACTTTAACTACGACAAACTGAGAGATATAAAGATTTTCTTTTTATGATGGACATTTGGCGAAGTCCCAACTTCAAGCGAATCAATGTTGTACTGTATGCTTCAATGTAAATAATAATGCTTAGGTCAGCTGTCATTCGATAGCCAACCGTTTTTATAATTCAATTATTTTGATAATTCACTGCTTCATCACATTAATTTAACAGCAACTCTGTACCTGCTAGGGAATCATCAACAATAACCAAAAAAAGAGCTTCCCATCTATGTGGGGTCTAAAGTTTCAGCCGTTGAAATTGTTGTAATTTTTTCATTTGCATGACTTACAAATGTGAGTCCATTGTGTGAATCTTTTTAACGTGTATTCTAGGTAAATTAGCAGTGGTGAACTTTGTTCCAGGTCGATAGAGTACTTTGCACATTATGATTTGTTTAGATCTAAATAATACTGTGGTATTTCTGAAGGAAAAAAAAAAAGAAAAACACCACAGCTACTGCAATGTTGCTGTAGTTATGCTAGTAGCATTGCTGTTTGCATCTGGCTAATCTCTACTGAAGGCTTTACACATGCATTTTATGTTTTAATTTATTTTTTTACAATCTGTAACATATATGTTAAATTACAATATAACATGAATCTCCTGTTAAGTCAACTGTGTTAAAGACTGAACATTTCATATCAAACATATAGCAATTCATTTTCAACTATACAACATCCACCATGTGTACATTTCCTAAACCTCATTGTGTACAAAATGGACTAATGCTGCCACAGCAATG
Organism: Silurus meridionalis; assembly: GCF_014805685.1. Classification (NCBI taxonomy): domain Eukaryota; kingdom Metazoa; phylum Chordata; class Actinopteri; order Siluriformes; family Siluridae; genus Silurus; species Silurus meridionalis. Next base: position 15,079,670 of record NC_060893.1, on the reverse strand, counting down.
CATATTGCAGTGCTTGCTTTACTGCTTTACTGTACCATAATAATATTAACAATAAAATACTACTATTTTAATCTATTAAAATTTTACTACATTAAAATTCATGCTGTTTCTATTTTCCAGGTTTCTTTGGAAAACGTACTTTTATTAGGCCTGACGTGTAGCCTTAAAATTCTGTTAATAGAAGAAAACTCCCTGCTCGCACCAGTGAATCCAAGCACTCCATTTAAAGATTTTACACAGAAAATTTTTTAACTGACCTTTTTCAGGTTAATGATCACGACACAGTGATGATAACTGAGGTGATTCCAAAAGGCAAATTATCTTGCTGTTCTCGCTGTCAAATAACCAATTTGGATTAGTGTCAGTCCCTCGCACAGGCTCGACCTTGGCTTCGAGTGGCCGTGTGATCTTTCCAGGGTTATATCTTCACTGCAAACGAGCTACACGTTCTTCTCTATTAGCCCACGCACCTTTCTTACGTTATAGGTAATTATCAGGCAGCTAAACTCTGTGACCTGTGAGAGACAAATAGAGCACAATGAAGGGCACTGAAGTAACCCTCCTGCATTTTAACGATTTGCCCTGCTTGATTAGCTTTCTCGATGCTAAACCTCAGCGCCTGGATCAAACCCAGTCTCCCACTTGTGCTGTAGGATGAGGACTTAGCAGGCCTACAGTAATAACTTGGTAATGAAGCTGTATGGAAATTCAATGGATGCATGCACACAGATGTGTGTAGGTAATTAAAGCTGGTCTATTCATAAGAAAAGGGAGCACTGGGAGCTGGCTTGTTGGCATTTGAAACAAGTGGGTCAATACTGCAAGATGGAGCAGCAAGAAGTTCGACAGCAGTGGACTAACTCTATCTTAATGAATGTAGGAAAGGGAATGTGCTCATTTGCAGCAGGTCTACTAGAGCAGAGAACACTAATATGAATCTTAAAGTTTGCTGTCAGCGTCTTAAAGAATGCGGAACTCCTCTAGAAGTACCATATTGAAATGCTGGCCTTTTATGTGCCTGGATATTCTCCCTGGCCTTGCCGCTGGTCCCGCCTGGTCTCGTTTGGAACGACGAGGCTTTTCTGGCATTGAAGAAGAAGAAGATTTGGAGCTGCGCCATTTCTCTGAGCCTCTGTCAAGACAGTGGCTGTTGCATTGCCACTAAATCACTGATTCTCAGTTTTCTCACCCACAGGCCAAAGGAAGATGCCAGGTGAACAACTTGGCTCCGGTATGTCAAGGCTGCTGTTCATGTAGTTTATCATACTGATAGATTTAAAGCAGCAGATGAACAGCAATTAGTCATAACCATCCTCTCGGGTGAAATGATTGCTTTGGGTTAAATTAAATATTCTGCATGCTGAAACACACTGGATCTGCCTCAAAAACACTTCACCACCCAAGCTTGTAAATCAAAGTTTTCACTATTTAGGAGTTATTTTCCATGATTTGTATTTCGGAATGACTCACATTTTTCACCATATTCAATAATTTAATCAGGTTCAAGTCTCTTACTGACTGACTGATACAAGACACACTCACACAACCCATTCCTCATCCAAGTTTTACTACATTATTGCGAAGTATACAGACAGATCATTAGTCACAGTTAGGAATCAGTTGCAAGTTGAGCTTAAAATGATGGTTAAGTGTAAAATATTTAGACAACACCACATAATACACCAAAGAACCAAGCAGAATTTTGAAGGATGAAAGAACACAAGCACTATGAGTCCTGAAAAAAATATCACATCTGCTCAGAATTCCTTCTATGTTTGCATTTGGTCTTTGCCCTTTTCAAAAAAGATTCTCATCAGGTTCCTTTTGGTAAGATAAAGATAAAACAAGTAAGGCGCAAAGTTTGATTCGTTGCTGAAGGCAAAAAAAACAATGGTTTGCTTATTATTTTATGAAGAGCGAACAGCCTTGCAAACAAATCTCGATTTAAAGATCAGATTTGATCCATTTATGTAAATAAAAAATAAAACATGTTAGTCCTGCCTGCTGGTACATCATAGCTTTAAACAGTCCATCCCTCTCCAAACTCTCATATAGCAAACTTTACAAAGTGAAACAACCAGTTACAATAGAAGGGGTAGCAGTTTAAAGAGTGAATTCACATAAACTTGTGAATTTTAAACTTTCCACCTTGTTTTTGGGTCCATTTGAAGAATATTTGATAATTTACCAGCACTGTACAATTAATTAGTTGTATACCCTGCTAGGTGAAAAGGATCTATAGAGTTTAACTCTTATGCATACATTATTATCTATTTTTATTGTTCTAGTTGTCATCTACACAGTATACAAATATAAAATATAGTATATAAAAGACCTGATTTATTAGTAGCTGTATAACTTCGGCCTGATGCACAGACATAACACAATCTGGTCTCCATTGACAAGCCATGAGCAGGAAGCTACCTGAGTGTATACCTTTGTGAGATGATTTGTGGAAAGATGACGTGAGGCAGGGTCGGAAGGGTAGAGAGAATATCTCTTTTTCTGTCATGTGATCATATGTGACAGGCTGTGCATGCTGGAACTATTCCCAAGACACTGATGTGAATCAGAGTCGAATGCTGATCGTCTAACAGGCACAATCTCTGGCTTAGTTTAGGTTTCTTAAACTCTACGTTGTTTGAGATTTGGACTAAATCTGTGTCCTACCTGCTGGCTCAGCTGGATATGTCAAAACCACTTGCTGTATTAATCCGTAAAACACATTCAGACGGTGTACACTTTAGTGCTGGCTATACATGTAACCGGTGCTTACATGTGCATCTGTGTGCAGGATGGAGACAAATCAATGTTGCACAGCAGTGTCTGTAGTCTGTATAAAATGTCTATACCGGACTTTCTGTTGCTTTACTCCTTTACTTTTGAAGATAGTGCTTAGTAAAGGGATAAACAAAGAACCATCCCCATATATTTTTTTAGATAACAAGCTGTAATTTGTTAGTCATTTTTAATTCTTTGTTTTTGCCATTCACATCTCTCTAACACCTGCATAATTTTTTTAATCTGATTGGTGAGAATGTATGGAATGTTTATTTCTATATATAATTTATACACTTTATATCTAATACAATCCAAATCACAAGTTCTAAATCTATTTTAGAATTTACAATCTAAAATGTGTTGTTCAGCAAAGAAAAATGTATAATCTTTAATGTGGACAAGCTTTCTATTAGTAAAAAAAATCCCCACACAGCAATGCTTGATGGTTTCTATATAACAAGTTATCAAGTTGGTACTTGAACTATTGAAAGAGTGGAGACATTCAATCCCATGGGATCAGCAGTTTAAGAGCCATTGGGTACATCCGTCTGACTGTATTGCCATATCACAGTAGGAGCATTTCCTGTTTTGTTTTGAATGCATGGGCTGTAAAAGACTTACTGAAAAAGAGAGACGTGTGTGTGTGTGTGTGTGTGTGTGTGTGTGTGTGTGTGTGTGTGTGTGTGTGTGAGTGTGTGCAACTTTAAGAGAGGGAAAACAGGAGTGGCTAGGAAGGGAAATTAATAGTGGTATATAAAAAACAGGATAACAGAAATGTAATTCATTGATAAATTAAAAGATCTTTGTCCATTTCTGTGGTTAAGAGAAATAAAACACTTCAGACTATGTTGTTAAAAAAAGTAATCTTATTTGAGGTAGTAACCATATCACACCACCCCAGAGTCAATTATTTTCATATAACTGCACAGTCTGCCATTTGTCTATTTAGTTTTGTGTATTATTTTTTAATAATCTATCTTGTTTTATGTAGATCAATGGCCTTGTATTGGACATTGTTTAATTCCCCTGTGTCCCTTGGTTCCTAAATATTCCACATCATTAACTGTAGCTATAAAAGAAAATAAATACCAAGGATAACATGTTTTTTTTTTACAATTAATCAGTGACAAATCATTGTTGTATGCAATTATGGTGATTTTTCTATAACATTGTATCACATCCGCTTTTGTTTTATTCCTCCTGACCTTTTCGATAAAAGTCTATAATGTAAAAAAGACCAGTCTAACACATCAACCTTTTGAAGATGTGTTCCACCAGCATACATAATTCCTCATTAGAGTTTAATCAGGGACTATAGAGTCCTGTGAAAAAAGGCCAAGTAAAAAAAAAAAGGCAAATAATATGTTTTTAATGGTCTTAACCACAATTCATTGGCCAGAAAATTAGCCAGAATGAAGCAAATGCACTCTTAAGACCTCCTGTGCCACCTTTCTCTCGTTTACTCTGCTGCAGTGAACTATTTGGGGAAATGCTAGAAATAGGGAAAGTTGCTTATATAGTCTCTTGTACACAAAGGTAAAGCTTAATATTTGCCCCATTTTGGGTTTTGCTCTGGAGTGTATAAACATTTATATACAAATGGGTACAGCATTTAGGTGCTTTATTGATGTCATCAGATTAAGGGCTGCACCTGTTTTGGTAGAGGCATGTAGTTGTTGTGGCATGTCAAGTAGCATTGAGAAGTGTCCCAAAACTCAAAGAAGTAGCCACTTGATTTAATATATGAATATGTGAGTGTTTGCCTAAGGAGATGTCAGTCTGTACCATCCAGCCCTTTTCCTCCTGATAATAGAGCTGTATGCAGTGCAGCAATTTTGAAGCACTGAGTTTGGATCTGTGTCTGTCTGGGTCTGTCTCTTAAGTGTTTTTAAAAGCACATTACTCAGGAGCCATCATGGCCTTTATAATATTTCACTCTCGGTTGTTTAGAGAAAGTCGACAACATTTGACTTCTTTCGAACGTTACAGTGTGATGTGACAGTTAAATAGTTTGCTGTGTCATTCACTCTCGACTTAAAAAAAAAAAAAAAGAAGTTTGCATTGTTGAACTTCTGAAAAAAGTTTTCTCCCCTCCCCCACACCCCCTCTCTCTTTTGGAAAACTTTTGTGGAACTTATCATGATGAGTGGTGATGTAATCCTTGCTTCACGCTGAGAAGAAATTCTGTTGTAAGATCCACTATACCAATTTTATGCACATGTATACAACGACAGCATGGTTTTGTGAAACGCTGACACATTAATTAAAATGCACAAAACTGGCTATGAATCTCAGTGGCTTTTTTCTTCTCTTCTCTACAGGTGGAACGAGAAATCGCTATTCTCAAGCTAATAGAACACCCACACGTCTTAAAGTTGCACGATGTCTACGAAAACAAGAAATATTTGTAAGTATTGCATTTTTCATTTCTCAACAATTGGAGGTGTTAGTTTTTGCTAGCAGTGGTGGATGAAGTACACAAAGCATGCACTTGAGTAAAAGTAGAGATACAGTAGGTAAAATATTATTTCATTAAAAGTAAAGTTGCTCACTTTAAACTTTCACTTAAATAAAAGTACAAAAGTATTTGACTTTAAATGTACTTAGAACTATGTTGAAGAACTATGATTTATTATAGCTATTATATCTTATCATTTTTATCACAAGACTCTTTCTTAATCAACTCAGTTTATTTAAAAAAGACTCTAATGTTAGTCTTAGGACAACAATCTATTCATAGAATGATAATAATGAGTTAAACACTGGTTGATATCTGATAAATGATCATAAGCCCAAAATTTTCAGAGACTCAAAAAAAAAAGGCCACGGGTGCTGTGGAAAGTTAGAATCAGGAGTTTCTTCCATCATTTATTCCTTGCAAAATGTTTTGCTTGATGTTGAACTGATACTGAACTGTAGGTTGGTGCTAAGTAGGTACCACCAACCAGCAATGGTGGTTCTAGCTTGACCCTGGGTGAACCACGCCATGTCCCAACGTCTCCCCCATTGATTAGATCCAGCTTTAAAAAGCTCATCTCTGCAACAGCTACTGTCACTGGATGTGTAAGAACATATTCTCAGAGCAGTCCACAAATTTGGATACATTTCTGAGAGCTCAATTTCATGTAGAAATTTCACCCTAAATGCATTTATTGCACAATTATATACACATCATTGTGCACAATCCATCATACTCTCAGAACCAAGAACCAAACAACTAATTGGCTAATTGTAGCCTTAAGATACATACAAAACCTATATCCTTATAATATACTATGTCTTTTAAATTAGCCTTTTAAGCTGCACTGGCGATTCCCTTTACTGAACTCATTACAGGACCTTTTCGGTACAATCACAGAAAACCTTTCTGACCACCTCATTGGAAGGTAACCAAATCAATAAGTGCGACTTTAACTACAGTCCAACAAGACTAGCTGGGCTGTAATTGTTTTGTGGCTACACACCTTATGATAAAATACATACTATAAATCATAATGTTATGCAAGCTATAAGAAATGTTGCTCTGTGCATAAAAGCATAACAGGCAACACAGCATAACCTAAGTAATATAGTTATTAGCCTGTTTTATTAAATGCAGTAGCCTTTACTATCCTAAAACCGAAATGAGTAAGAGCTGCATACCCCCTTCTTTTTTCCTCTTTTTTTCCGCATTGGGTTCCTGCGGGTTTAGACCCTTTTTTTGTCATTTATAATTTTAATTTGGATTCAGTTTTCCTTACTGATACCCCACCCATCCTTTCTGAATGTATGAACTTCTCCGAGCAGTGGGTGCAGATTCCAAGTCCTGACCAGGTTCATTTATCGTGACATGATATAATTAATTGACGCGACTGTGCAAATGAGTGGTAAAACAAACAAACAAAACAAAAACAAGGATCGATTTATTAATTATTTTTTTGCTTGGACGCCCAGTGACGCCCCCCGGGAAGATGCACATGTCCCTAAATCCGCCACTGCCAAGAGGCAATCAAAACAAGTTTAAAGCAGCACGCTTTCCCCTGATTGGTGGCTTACTGCGTGTTTGACCAGTTTTGACCAGCGTGTTTAACCAGAACATTTTTATTTACTTAATAATGAAAAGGAACGATTGATTTTGCGAAATGTAGTATATATAAGTAAGATATTTGACTTTGAAATGTAGTGAAGTGAAAGTTTCCCCAAATGGAAATATTTGAGTAAAGTACATATATGTGAAAAAAACGACTTGAGTACAGTAACGAATTACGAATTACACTGCTTGCTAGCATGGACACACAGTGCTGAATTCACTCACAGGACCAGATGACTCAGCTGCTCTATTTATAGTAGCATTAATTGTGATAAAGCTGAAATCTGTGTGTGTTCTTTCCCAGTCTGAAATCCACTGACTGTGTCTACAGGTGATTGGTTATGTAAACACCACGATAATGCACCTGACATCCAACATCTGGTTGAAATCATCATCTTCAAATATTTGCACATCCTGTTATCTTTATAAATGGCCCAGGTCAGATAAATAGAAAAATATCTCATTTGCTCTGAATGTTGGTAAATCTATTAAAAATGATGTCCTAAAGCCGACCTTGTGGATCTGATACATACGATACAAGACAAGCCGAGCAAACAGAGCATGTTTAAACGTTGATAATGCTCAGGCCTTCCTGAAAACAAGAACAACATGTTTTGTTTGAATTAATTTGCTATGAATGCTAATAAGGATCTCTCTTCAAATCACATCTCTGAGAGTTTGTGCTGATCTGACAGGTAATTGCACAAACAAATCCCTCTTACAATGATTTGGAACAATCAAATAACATGATGTTATTTTGCCAGATAATATTCTCGGAAATAACACCCGGTCCAAGTCAGCATGTGTGCGTGCGTGTGTGTGCGTGTGTGTGTGTGCGTGTGTGTGTGTGCGTGTGTGTGTGTGTGTGTTTGTGTGTGCGTTTGTGTGTGTGTAAGCCTTGAGGCATTGGCTGAAATGGCTGGGGTTTATTGTACTCCTCCATTCAAACAACGCAAGCAATTAAAATAAGCATTTCCTCTGTGTATCCTCTTTATTTAATGTCACTTTAAGCCCTTCATGCTCTGTGCCTGTGCTCTCAGTAAGTCAGAGTGCATTACCTCTGTTAACCTCTAATGGCTTAGAGGAGTCATTAAATTCACCGAAAGGAAACCAGTTGAGACAATATTGTATTAGAGTGACAGAAAGCTTAGGACGGCCCACCGGCAGAACCTATAAAACTGCTTAAGACATTTATGGTGGCTGTGTGACTTACAGACCAGCAGGAATTTCTGGGTGGAGAGACAAAAGGCCAGAGGATAATGATGAGATCAGAGAGTGACTTTAAACTCCAAAGATTCAATTTGCTGGTGCAGGTGCGAAGGAGAATGAAGAAATCAGTTCAGCTGGCAATAGCTGCTCTGGCCACACACTTGTCTGTCTTTCCTCCAGCAGGATGAGCAACATTCACTAATTCCACTATCTCTCCTTTGTCTCTAAAACTGGGCTTATATTGCATTTTTTTATTTTGTGAAAGATTTTGTAGGCAAAAATGACACATTGTACAATATTAATTTGGGTGTGATTGGAGATTTGTACCCATGGCAGATTTATTTCCAGAATGACCAAACAAAGTTATGAACATTTTAGGAATTTTGGTGCTGGATGTGATAACCAGGCTTAGCATCAACCTGATACCAGCAAAAAAACTAAAATATTAAGTTTAGAATAGGATTTGGAATTTGTATGTATGTATGTATTTTGATTTGTATGTATGTATGTATGTATGTATGTATGTATGTATGTATGTATGTATAAATAAAGAATATTTGAATAATCTGAAAATCTTAAAATACAACAAAAATATTAAAATACGGCTTAAATATTTAAATACTGCTGAAATTCAGCTTAGGACACTTTATCATACTGCCATAGAACAGAAAGCTGTCTATCTTGACTGTTTTTTCAGTGCAGAAAAGACACTCGGAGCTAAGAAACTTTATTTTATTGTACCCTTACTAGAAGCAAACCCAAACCCAAATCCACTAAAACTTTTATCCCAATGCCTCGCACTGCTGATTCCCAATGCTCCCCACTGTTGATTTCATTTCCTCCGTTTATCTTGTAGTCATAAGGCTCCTAGAGAGGACATTATCTGATCTGATGAAAGACATAGCACTCTTCTGTCCCTGCAGAAATGAACGAAGCATTCTTGTAGTTTTGTTTCTCGAGTTCATTCAAAGATGTGACAGCTCTGGTGCTGAAGACTTCAGGGAACTGTTCTGTTTCCTGTCTGCTTGCTTAAGTCAATCAATTTCTCTCCTCAACAGGTGGCTGATATAATCTTCCTGATAAAAAAAAAATATATATATATATATATATATATATATATATATATATATATATATATATATATATATTGGAATTTCTGTGTCTGTCTGTCTGTCTGTCTGTCTGTCTGTCTCTGTCTGCTCATGCCTGTGATCATCTTTCTGTGTAGTTGTCCTTCTGTCTGTCTCTTTGTATATATGTCTGTCTTTTTTGTCCATTTATCCATCAATGATTGTGTCACTATGTCTATCTGTCAGTCTGTGTCTCTTTCTGTGTCTCTATGACTGTCCATCAGTTTCAGTTTGCAATGATGATGATCTTCCTCAAATTTTTTTTTTCTCTCCTTCATTCTGCTTCTCATCACTCTGTAGGTATTTGGTTCTAGAGCATGTGTCTGGAGGAGAACTGTTTGACTACTTGGTGAAGAAGGGGAGATTAACACCCAAAGAGGCACGCAAGTTCTTCAGACAGATCATCTCTGCTCTGGATTTCTGCCACAGTCACTCCATATGGTGAGTGTAGTCATCTAATTTCTTAGGGAAGAACATTTAAGGGAAGACCATCAATGTGGTCTGATTGGGATTGTCTTCCAACCCCTGTCTATTAACTCTGTGTAATAGTTTGAAAAGAAAGAAAGTCCTGAGTTTAAAATGTTCAAAATCTGACAGTGAAAATACTTTTTTAGATTATTACAACAACTTAAATTACAATTATTTTAATGACAGCAACTTCAGTAAAAAGTAGAGGGTTTTTTAATTGTATGTTTCTAATTATGCTTCGATCTCACTGTGAACTCGAGCTGCCACTGACTGCACACGTTTGTTGAAAATCTTATGATCTGTTTAAGGTCAAATTCATCAGAGTCTTTTTCATCAGAGAAAAATCTGACCTTTTGCACAAAGCAGTTATCATGTTCACTCATCCGCTTACATTGTAAATAGGGAGCTAGAAATAGTACAGAATTTGTATAATTAAATCATTGAGCATTTACAGTCTTTATTTTTTAAGTTCTAAAACCTTAAAACTGCTGTTTATTTCCACTTTGTGAATGAAATGAAAAAGGTGGAAAAAAAAATTGTTTTAATCACACACCCCACTGTATACACACCAAAACTGGAATAGAGTTTGGATTAAGCAGATCTAAACTAGAATTGAATCTATTTACGTAAACTGGGTTGTCATCATGTTTGTTGATGTTAATCATCAAAAATGGAAAAAATAAAGTGTGACCTATCTGTCTAACGGGGACAAAAACAGGTCATATTTTCTTGAGTGTTGAATTGTGAAATGAAGCTAAAATTTTAAAGCAGAATGATGCAGGACAAAATGTCCATATTCCACCCTCGGTTCAATAAGGACATTTTCACAGCAGATACATCACAGCTGTGTCATGACCATCTATTCCATTTACACCACCCACCCACTGCACACCTTACCCTCACAAACACGTTACATTTTAGTAAGAAACCCAGTACCCACAAAAACATATTGGATCAAGGTTGGACTGGATGTAATGGCAGAGGTAGTAGGGCAGGAAAGATGCTGTATATCTTTTCCTTTGATTACCATAGATATATTGTTTGGATGAAAATAGAAGTTGCACTTTTGTGATGTCTGTGTGTAGCATATGTGTAAAGTGGAAAGCATGTAGGAAGTGTTTGTGTGATTTAAGTGGTGTTAATGCTTTATGAGTATGTACTAGTGGAGAGAGAAATGAATAGGAAGTGCAAGGGCAGTGCAGTATATAGGCATTCATATAAATATTAGCATTTTGTTCACATGTTCACATATTCTTTACATATTTTTCTTAACACATGATAACAATAAATCGACACTGTCATGTGGTTTTAATCATAGTTAAGCTACTTGTTACAATTAGACAGCATTCATCTTTTGATCCATTATGCTAAAAGCTGAGGCTGATTTCTTGTGAATCTTTGCATGTAAATCTAGTGTGTAAGATCCTCATGTTAAGGTATCCTGGATTTGGCAGATCCCAGAGTGGGTGAGGTGAAAGTACAGTCACAAGTTTCTCTATGCTTGCTCCTGTTCTCTCTCCTTGAGGACATCCCTAGAGTTAGTATAAGACTCTTGTCTTCATTCGAACGTAATGTCCTGCCCTCAGTTTTATAATCTGAAATTCACTTTCCTCCAACTTCCAGCTTTCTTTTATTAGACACTCTTTAACTTTTCATCATTGTATACTTTTAATTCGTTACATCTTGGAATCTCACATCATGTGTGAAACCAAAACTATATAAAAGCATGCCTGGTCTGTGAACATTTCAGTCTATCAGTTAATTGTTACAGTATAGTAAGACTAGGTGTGATTAATGTAATACAATTATGAATACAGTACATGAATCAAGACAGAACGTTTCACATAGTTTCTGGTTGAGACGAAAGACATGCATGAGGACTTGGATGCAAAACATAGTGGGAGCATTTTACATGCATGAACAGGTACATGGTCAGATATGAAGCTTGTAACGTAAACATGCAGCATTCGTGCATTTCAGGACTCAGGGCTGCAATGGTTAAAATGGGTTTTGGCAATTATGTTAGAAATGATCGCAGTTAGTAATAGACAGTCATTTTAATTGTGTAAAAAGGACCAAAGACATACATTTCTATTTGCCTTTATTTCTGAACTTCAGTGATGTAGCTGAGATTGAAGAACTTTCAGCATTGACAAAAGTACATTTTTATCTTGGAGAATGTTTTTCAATATTTTCTCTTCTAAAGGGAAATTCAGAGTCTTAGAGCGCCTGAAAAAACATAGCCCTTCAGACTTCTTGACATTTCAGTATTTGGTCTAGGAGAACTGATGGCTCCTCTCAGGAGAGTGTTATAAACAGCATTATAATACAAGTTGGGTAACTATTACTATACAAAGTGTGTAAGGGGTTTCCTCAGTCAGTAGAAATATCAGGAGTCGCACTGATGGAAAGTCAGCATGAACACTCCCCATCTGTGCTCACTGCTAATGCATTCATACCCAGGGGCTTTCAATTACAATTCCATCAAGATATCCATAAGCTTTTTTTTTATGAAGTAAGCCATGGCAGTGTGTTTCTTCAGTCTCTGGTCTCTCTCTGCTCTGCGTGTTTGCTGATCTTTCTGTGTGCTTTCCTTGCGGCAGCATCTAGGTGGAAGAGGCTACCTTTCTGTTTTATAGCATTGCTAGGTGTGAAAGGCTTCCAGCATATGTAATTCCTGCCCTGCCCATGCCCCTGCTTTTTTCATTCTTTCATTCTCAAAAGTAAAATCAGATCAGTGTGTTCAGTTTGGAAGCTGATGGAAAACGGAAAGGAAAGCATTTGAAAAAAACCTTTTAAAAGCAGTTTCTCTTGACTATAGTGAGGTCAGGAGTAATTTCTGGATCACAATGTGAAGTGGTGCATCAAACAGCGTTCTAAAATAACAAAATGTTCAAGAGAAAATTTTCCTCCGTTCAACTACTTTCTCATATTGTGCATTCCTTTTTCTCCTTTTTATTCCCCTTAATGAGGTTTTTACACCCCACCAACTCCTCATCCCTAAAAATGCTCAAAAAATGGTTCCTTGTGTGTTCCTTGGCTGGTTAAGGGTTTTAGCTTCCTAATGGATCTCTAATTATAAAGTTTTTATTATTATTTATTTATTCTTTTTAAAGGGGAACACTCTGTTCTACTGTTTTACATGCAGCCTTTAAAGACTCCCCCAGAGGGACAAACTAAAGAAACTAAAAAATGGTTTAAAGCTCTCCATTTGGGAGTTACTTTCCATACTGTGACTTGGAGCTGTTGCAAAGCAGTAGCATGTGCAATGAATACACATAGAGATTCAGAAGCCTCAGATTTAGACCAGTTAGATTGAAGCTATCTATAAAGAATGTCATGTAATCAACTAAAATTGACAATGCTTCTATAGAGAAATAAACAGAAGGTGGTTCATGTTCTAGTTGATTTACCACCAGCAGGAAGCATAGTGATGAGTAACAGCGGCAAGATTGTCATAATGGTATAAGTCAATACTTGAATTAACAGTGTTCTTTTATTTCTCATTGCTTATAATATATGCCTCAGATGTAAAACTATCTATCTATCATCTATCTATACATACAACTATCTATATCTATACTATACTAAAAGTGGGATATTTCTCCTTCTCCTTTTTTCATTGCTTTTGCATTTTCCCCATCCATGTTGTCATTAACCTTGCTCTCTCACACTGTGGTGTTCTGACCATCCTAGTAGTTTTAGTTCATTACCCAGAAGCTTAATGACCACAAAAAACATGAAAACAATGCTCTCACACAGGCTGCCTGGCCCGTGACTTTGTACTTTGTGCATGTCTATAGTTATTGTTGGTTTTACAACTTAAACATAAATATTGATTTCTTGCATGTGCCATACTATACAGAACAATGTCAAAGTTAAATGAAGTTAAAATACTTCATTCTAACCCTAAACCTGATGATGAAAAATAAACAAATAAATAAATACAAATAAATAATAATAATAATAATAATAATTTGGCTGTCTTGGAATCTTGGAGATCTTATGACGTTTAAACAGATACTTTTCTTCCTTTTTATGCAACAAATTGAAATGTCACCCATGTCACAGGCCTTTGTGTATTATGTATTTGGTATGTATTTTATTTATATATTTGTAAACAAACCACTTGTATAGTATCATAGCTTTCTGCTTAAGAAGAAGACCAATATTTGCTAATATTACTTTGGGTGGTGTTTTGTTGTTTTGTCACAATGTTTTGTGATGAGAAAAAAGTTATTTTTGAGGTTTTTTTGGGGTTGTTCTTGTTCTTGAATGTACAATGGAATGACACTCGTTAGATGTGCAGTATATATATGATAGGCTCTGGTGGTGTTACTGTGGTGGATGGATCAATATTAGTATAATAATGTTTAGACAGTGTAATGGACATGTTCATACAGGCCACATAATGGACTATTTTACACTTTAGGACTGGCTGTTTTCTTCAGCTATTAAGACCCAGAGATAGAGAAGGAACTTTTACTACATCACCCCATATCATTGCTCCTTCCACTGGCTCTATCCAGCTGCCTACATCAGATTCCCTGATGATTGTCTACAAAGCTGAGTAACCAACACTTAATGTGTACCAGCCCTTAACCTTCTGAAAGCACTTCACTTTCTACACTGCACAATCTTTATCTTGAGCATCCAGCATTGGTTCAACTTGACACACAATGCATTAAGGTACATAGGAAGATGGATGACGTCATCTCTGTCCTAGTGGATTGAATGAACTTCTGAGTCACTAGCTTTCATTAAATATAATCCAAAGACTCCATATCACGTCACCAAGCACTTAATTGAGCACAATTTTTTTTTGTGGTTGTAGTATGAGTTTCCCCACTAACAGGGTTATAGCTTGAAAGTTTTCTCTGACTCAGATCTAGTGAACTACCATAAAGATATATTTTTTGTAGAGACTAAAACACTTTTGTATGTCACACTGGATAAGAGCTTCTGCCTTATGTAAGATCTGTCGCTAGCATTACGTCATTTTGTTTTACAAAAAAAAAAAAAAAGTGTGTATATGTGTCCTGTACACTGTGCCTTAAATTAAGGAGGTTTGCCTGAATAATGTTAAATCACACACAGAGTAAACAGATACCTGGTGTGATCTCTTCAGCTACCTGGAACAAAAGTGTGATAAAGTGCAAAATAGACAGGGATAGATTTTGTACAAAGAGAGCTCCTGAGCTGAATGATGAAAGACATGAACGTATTTGAGGATTCCTCTGAGCAGCTGAGACGGCCTGGTTATTCTCACTGGTGAAATAGAGATGTGTTCATATCGATTGCCGCAGGTGAGACTCATCACGTCCACTCAATGAAAGCAAGCTTCTCCTCCTTTTTCCCCACCCATTTCCAGCCATTCAACTCACTGGAAATGATCAATGAGCTACTATATGAGCGTGTGCCACCGCGACCCCTGCTTATGTAGTAATTATAGCTGCTTGAGGACTGATAAGACATGGTTCTCTCACGCGGCCAGTCAGTGATTGGGGTCCTATGGCACATGTGGGGGTGAGATAAAGAGTGTGCGTCACATGGAACGATTTGTGGCAAACAAGCATCAGAGTGCAGATTGCAGCAGGCTGGATCAGACTCTTTAGAAACCAGCCTGTGACTCACTCTCCACCCACTCGCTTCACTGCTGAATGGGCCATGAAACTACCGTGTAGATGATCTTCTTGGCACCCAAGCTGCAAAGATAGCACCGAGTCGAAAATAAAGTTTGTTTGTAAAAAGTTCCCATATTGTGGTTTTCATCAACATAATTGAATACTCATGAGTCACTACTGTATACCCAGTGCATCTCCTAATCACAGCGTCTCATATTACATACATACACAACGCATGTTATTCATCTGTTAACAGTGTATACACAGAAATCTAAAAGACATATATATATATATATAAGACATTATATGTACAAATCATTTGTCGATATATTAAAAAATGTTTATTATTTGGATAGTTAGCATCAAAGGAACGGAAGTCACGCGAGAGGAAAAACTAATAGTGATATTGTTAGTTCCATGCGTAGTCAATTTCACTGAAAGTTGAAATGTTGGAATAATGTTAGTTTTCCATTTTATTATGTACAGTGGTTGAAGTGATTTCTATTTATAGGATGTATTTGGATGAGGTATAATAAAACTCACTTGAACTTAAAGACCCAAACCTGTTCCAGAATGGCAATGCTCCTGTGAAGATATGGTTTTCATGTTTTCGAGAGGAATGTCTTGGATTTCCTGCTATAGAGCTCTGATCTCAACTCTACTCAACACCTTTGAGATGAATAAGAACACTGACTCCACCTCAGGCCTCCTCACCTACATCAGTACCTGACTTTACAGACACCCTTTGTGACTGACACACAAATGTTCACAAGCACACTCCACAATCTAGTTAATTATCTTCCCAGAAGAGTGGAGGGACTTATAAGAGCAAATAGGGACTAAATGTGGTATGCGATGGTCAAAAAAAGCACATATCATACATATAACTAGGTGTCCTCAAACTTTTGTAAGCTTAATTTGCTTAAGATATTTCTGTTAAAATGTCTTAACTTTGAACTTTTCTAGCTATGTAGATAGATAGATATAAGCTAGTGTTTGGGTATATTTGTTTTAGTTGCCTAGCAGCAGAGTTCCCACATTTTCAGTACTAAGGATGTCCATGTTTTCCACTAATGTTTAAAACATAATAATTAGATATTTTAATTCTTCATGCTTGTTCATGGACTTTTTTATGGGTGAGTTGTAATGTTCTTTTTCTGTTTTTTTTTTTTTATTTTATTTTATTTGACTTTTTTATTTTTTTGTGGAACTTTAGATCTCTGCCCATCTTTGTGACTTTCAGTTAAAAAAAAATAAGCATTAAAAATTAAATATGTATAAATGGAAAATAACTACATATTTGTTCGACGTTGACAAAAATGTCCATTTGAACATGAGAGATTCAAAGAACAAGGGAACAGGTAGACGGAAAAAGCAAACTTTATTATAATGACACTGGTGTGATGCAGGAGTAGCACGCCATTACCCCAATTAATGTCCTGTCCTTTGCGCTAGCTGTTGTTTATCTGCATTAGAATAATGGCACATTTTGGATGGTTTGTTCAAGCTGCAACTGGGTCAACAGACCCTCAAGTCTTGAAGAGGAAAATGAGGGAAAATTGAGGGGGTGATGAGAGGACAAGAGGAGGTAGGCCTTTTGATTTTTTTGCTTTTTGTTAATGCCAGCAAAAGCACGTCATCTCAGCTGCTCCTGACTCCAGAAAAACTGTTGCTCATTGTGGAGTGTTCATTAAATAGGAGGAATAAATAGCTAAAAGAGGTTTGATGGTGTTAAACAGATGCTTACCATATTAACAATGGAGGTCGTACATATTTATAACCTGGCAAAGTCACCTGAGATAAAGCCATTTGCCTCCATGGATGGTTTTATACATAGATAAGATAAAAAGCTACTCGCTAATCATGCGAAACATCTTCAACATTGCATGTGAACTCAGGATTAGTGACTGCAGACTGAAATCTTATCAAAAGGAGACAAACATACTGTGATTGTACGCCTTCGTGACACCTGATAGTATCCGATAGCCGGAAAACTGCAGGAATGCAGATTGTTGCCCAAAATTCATATTTTCCCATCTTCTGCTTTTAATGATTAGAAGCAGAGGATAAAGATATTTAGATGAAGCTTCAGTGAGAATTGATAATCAACCGGCAGAAAGATAAATGTGGAGATGTTGATGGCAGCATGCTTCGGATAAAGATTAGGTGATGATATATTACTAGAGGCAGTTTTTTTCCCCCACCAACAGCCATTATGCTTTAGTTTTGGCAACTAATAAATTGTGCAGCTGTTATTAGTCTAGTTAATGTCAGTGTTTGTGTTGAATTGTGCTTGAATGGCCTCATGTTAGAAACATGCTGTTATTAATTTACTTGTTCGTTTATGTCATTATTTAATTGGCTTGCGCCTCGCTGTGTTATTACCCGATTTATTCAGCGCAGGTGATCCATGTGCATGTCAGCCATTGCGGTTCAACTCCATCTGTAAGCAGTGCCACTACAGCTGTGCCACTACTGCATTATCAGGGAGCTGGGAGTAATGTAGGAGGCCAGAGGAAAGCATTATTATGTAGAGCAGCTCATCTGGCCTGTCTGTGGTCATCTGCTCTGTTAACATCAGGTCCTGGAACAGCGGGCATCTGTCATTCTTTTCTGCCTTGCTAGCCAGACAGCCAGTGCTCAAGAGAGTCATAGGGGGGAAAAAATACTGTCATGAGTTGCTAGGTCTGCCTTCTGTCTTCTTTAATGTGGACCTGTTTTTTTTTTCCTCAAACTCTGATCATCATATTTTATGCTGTACTCCAGCTGAGCTCTGATTCTACAATTTCCACTTAAATAACCCCTGTGCACAAAAAGTGAGGGCTATGAAGACATGGTTTGCCAAATGTGGAGGAACTAAAGTGTTTGGTTCTCCTAGTTCAAGTGAAGGGAAAATGTAATGCTTTACAATTAAAGACATTTTATATAATTGTGTAATGAAAGTTTGTGGAGGAACCATATGGCTAGAACAGTCAGGTGTCCCAATATTTTTTCCATTTAGTGTATGTATATTTGTCCATATAGTGAAACTTGTATGTATGAAATTGCATTAATCAGGTTTGTTGGCTTTTGGTAAATTCTTTTGCATTTCCTGATGGATCTCATGGATGATGTTCCTCAGTCTGGCAGAACCCATAGAAGTGTAGTAAGCAATCTATGCTCAGTGTAATTTAAGTTGTTTTACATATTTTCTGAGTAAGCTAGAAACAGGCCTGAGGAAATGTTAATAATTGCTTATTATTTGGTTTTGGGGTTTTGTGTCCAATGTCTGTTTATCTTTACATTGCAGGTAGCAACATTATTGATCCTATAAATCTATTATTGATGATTATACATTGATTCTCTGCAGTAATGTGGGAGCTTTAGTAGAAATAAATCTTACTAGTATATACATAGCAAATAAATACAAAATATGTACACACTACACGGATACATGGTACAAATACAGCCATAGAAAAAACAAGACAAAATGCAAAAAAAGGAGAGTGTTGTATAAGATGTGAATTTATTTTAAATATAATGTTCCCACATGCTGAGAGAGGAGGCATTGTGAATGTGAATGGCCGACGGCAGAAAAATTCCCAGTAGTGCTTCTTACAGCCAGCACTCTGTGACATCTTTTTTTGTTGTTGTTGTTGTTGTTTTACAGCCACCGGGACCTGAAACCTGAGAACCTGCTGCTAGACGAGAAGAACAACATCAGGATAGCAGACTTTGGCATGGCTTCCTTGCAGGTGGGAGACAGCCTCCTGGAAACTAGCTGTGGGTGAGTAGCACTGACTACTAAATAGCACTCACAAGTGACTAGCGTTTGTCCAGTGACTGCCAGCGATCAATTATGGATAATCTTATTGACTGTGTACTTAAGGTACTCTATCTACTTGACATATGCTGCAATCTTATTTACAAAATGTCAGTCTTATTGGTGACCGTGTTGGTTGTTATTTTTCTTCAGTAACGTCTAGTGCATATTCACAATGCACGTTTTATCAATGACACTCAAACACAAGCACTCTGTCACTTGTCTTTCTCTTTCTTACTGCACTGAAATGAGCAGATAGCTTTTTCTTTACATTCTAGTAATAAGTAATAATAATTCCTCGGAAGCAAAACTACACTTTTAAAAGAAAAGTGTATTTACAGAGAATGGAGGTCAGATGCACTGCAAATAATGGCATATTATCAAGTGAAAATATTTTTTAAAATAGTCAAATTTATCTAATGTTTCTTACATACGTTTATAGTAAGCCAAATATAAAGTCATATATTATTATTACAAATTCTCCAAGCCCTTTATACTCATTTTAATCATTAAATAGTTTTACCAATTGCTCATTTTAAGCATTTATTTCTTGAAAAAACAAAGCCATCTGCCATAAAACAGGATAATTGCATGCTTAACATGAGTAATACAATTCAAAAATAGGTTTAATGATCTTATATTAGGCTTATTGTATTCTTAATATTAAAAAAAGTCGATACATCTATATTCAAGCCTTTTTTTGGAGACACATGTAGTCTTTTTTCTGTACATTTTGTACATTTCCCAGTACAGAACATAACAATGAAACACAAGCTGTGCTTTGGATCAGGTTTTGTGTATTTAAAAAAAAATATTTGTGTCTGCATTTCGAAAACTAATCTTCGAACCAGCCAGAGAAACAAGTAAATTGAATAAAGATGTCTGTTATAATGTATGAGGTGTTTCCAGACCTGTAATAATCACAGAATTTCAGAAATGTGCACCTCATAGAAAGATGAATCGCAGTACAATAGATATGCTAGTTACTGGCTTCCTTTCCTTTTTGTTGACGTCAAGCACAGACTTGATCTCTACCCTCTGCAACTTTTCCTTAACAAGCATCTCACCTACTCTCTACAAAGGATTTCATTTGCAGATCAACAAGAGGGCTCCGAAAATAATGAACGGCCCCTTTATACTACATATGTTACCGGATATGAATACAGTGAAGGAGCAAAGTTATTAAAAATTCTAAAATTATGCATATAATTTCTAATATAAGAAATCAATTTGTATGTGAGTGAGTCATGGCTGCACACCATCTTACTAATGAATCATCACACATTTACTACATATTAAACAAATGATTTAAGTTGTTATTGACAGAGTAGAGAAAAAACCATGACTAATTATTTCACCAGTCATGAATATTACTGGTTTTCTTTAAAATATAAAAGGATACACTGTGCTTGTTAGGGAACCACTGGCCATGTCTCCCCTCGGCACTCAGCATACCCGCAGCGTCATACTAATCACCTTCACCTGTCTCCAATCATCACCCTCCCTTTATAAGGGATAAATATATATTCCGAAACACAGGTAGTCCAGAGATGTTCGCCAGAATGACCCGTAGATCGGATGGTGACTCAGTGAGAACGGGGGGAGGCGATGCGCTGAGGGGGGCGTGGCCGGTGGTTCCCTGACAGTGCTTTTGCCATTTTAATATACAGTAGTAAAAGTGCTTTTTTTTATACCCTGTTGTTTTGGCTAAGGATTTAAGCCATTAAATTACAAACATGCAAGTTGAATATAAAGCAAAATTTTAAACAACTAGAATTTATTAAATTCATATATATATATTTTTTAATTGCTTAATGAATTGTGAGTACGAAATGTGATCTCAAGTGTTGGCATGCCCAGCTAATATAAAAGGAGAGGACTCCAGTCCTGTATTTGAGGCACCATTGCACAGCAAGTAATCAAAATGACCTTGTTTGCATAATCAAACACATCATTGTAATTTAAAACACTCTTTTGGCATACTGAAAGGTTCTATTTATGGTACATTATTGCATATTGGGAACCAATTATAGAACTGTAAAAGCTGCTGACATCACACCTATAAAGTTCAGAGGAGTAATGCTGATATCATCTTGTGAGTCATCAGCTATTAATCCTGTTCCTCATCCAGATAATAGCAGTTATTGTGGCATTATATAGATGATGTCTGTAAATCTGTACAAGTAAAAAATTCCTATTTTTATCCACAAATATGCATTGGGGCATTGAATATTTCCATGTTGTGTGGCACTAAAATGAAACACTTTTCTACAAGTCTTCAAAACATCTTATATATTTTCTTTTGCGTTATGGGAAATGAAACCATGTTGGGGTTCTTCAGAGATCTGGCGTGTTTGAAGCAACACCTGATTCTAAGAAAAATGGATCACAGTATTCATTAAATCCACACTACAGGTGTCTTATAGCTCCACGGTGCGCTATGTACTGTGCACTTCAGGGCTTCTGAGGTTTTTGTACCATTTTGCTAACAGGTCCTTAAGGATCTGGAATGCAGAATGTGTAAGGGAAGCCTCATACATAGAGGTCTGGGATTTACCTCCTCAGCGAAATGTAAATATATGTTATGACAGCAAAGTAATACTACTGAGACCTTGTTTACACCTGGCCATTTTCTCTGTTTTATTTTTCTGGGTTGCATCCTAATAAACACTGTGTACATTTCTAATCAACTGCATCTGCAGGAGATCTGCAGGAGATGCAACCTGAAGGAGATTGAAGACTGTAAGGTGTTGGCATGGGACAGTGTAGCTAGACAGCATCAGATGGTGGTCTGTAGGATGTTTTGGAGGTGAAAAAGAGGAGGAAAGTGAGAACTGAAAAAAGTATGAGATGGTGGAAACTGAAGGAGGAAGACTGTAGTAGGAGATTCAGGAAAGCTGTGGCTTGGTGGTGGTAAAAAGGTTTTGGATGATTGGGCAACTACTGCAGAAGTGATAAGGGAGACATCATACAGATACTCAGGATGACATCTGGAAATAGAAATGAAGACAAAGAGACGTGGTGGTGAAATGAGGAAGTGTAGGAGAGCATAAGGAGAAAGAGGTTGGCAAAACAGAATTGGGATTCAAAAGCCAAGGAAAAGGCATATGAGGAGCTGTATGAGAAGTTGCACACTAAGGAAGGAGAAAGGATTTGCACCGATTGGCCAGGCAGAGGGACCGAGCTGGGAAGGATGTGCTGCAAGTTAGAGCAATAAAGGATGGAGATGGAAATGTGTTGACTAGTGAGGAGAGTGTGTTGAGAAGATGGAGGGAGTATTTTGAGCAGCTGAAGAATGAGGAAAATCCAAGAGAGAAGGTTGGATGGTGTGGAGATGGTGAAACAGGAAGTGGATAGGATTAGTAATTAGTAAGGAGTAAGTGAGAACAGCGATTAAGAGGATGAAGAATGGAAAGTCGGTAGGACCTGATGACATACCATAGAAGCATGGGGATGTTTAGGAGAGATGGCAGTAGAGTTTTTAACCAGATTGTTCAACTAAATTTTGGAAGGTGAGAGGATGCCTGAGGAATGGAGAAGGAGTGTGTTGGTACCAGTTTTTTAAGAATAAGGGAGATATATACTACAGACCTGCAGTAACTTCAGGGGTATAAAGTTGATCAGTCACACCATGAAGTTATGGGAAAGAGTAGTGGAAGCCAGGCTGAGAGAAGAGGTGACTATCTGTGAGCAACATAATTCATGCCGAGAAAAAGCACCACAGATGCAATATTTGATTGGAGAATGTGGAAGGAGAATGTCAGAATGAGTTGCTTTGTGTGTTTGTGGATTTAGAGAAAGCATACGACGGTGCTGTGAGAGAAGTTGTGGTATTGTATGAGGAAGTCAGGTGTGTCAGAGAAGTATGTGAGGGTGGTGCAGGACATATATAAGGACAGCGTGAAAACAGTGAAATATGCAGTAGGAACGTCTGATTCAAGGTGGTGGTTGAATTGCATCAAGGATCGGCTCTGAGCCCTTTCCTGTTTGCAGTGGTGATGTCAAACAGGAGTCTCCATGTACTATGATATTTATGGATGATATTGTGATTTGTGGTGAGAGTAGGGAGCAGGTTGAGAAGACCCTGGAGAGGTTGAGGCTCGCACTGGAGAGAAGGGAAATGAAAGTCAGTAGGAGTAAGACAGAGTACATTTGTGTGAATGAGAGGGAAGAGAGTGGAGTGGTGCGGTTGCAGGGAGAAGAGATGGAGAAGGTGGAGGAGTTCAGGTACTTGGGGTCAACAGTGCAAAGTAATGGAGATTGTGTTAGAGAAGTAAAGAAAAGAGTGCAGGCAGGGTGGAGTGGGTGGAGAAGAGTGGCAGGAGTGATTTGTGATAGAAGAGTATCTGCAAGAGTAAAAGGGAAAGTTTATAGGACTGTGGTGAGACCTGTGATGTTGTATGGTTCAGAGACAGTGGCATTTAGTAAAAGACAGGAGGTGGAGCTGGAGGTAGCAGAGCTGAAGATGTTGAGATTTTCATTGGGAGTAAAGAGCATTGACAGGATTAGAAATGAGTTTAATAGATGGAGTGCGCATGTAGGACGTTTTGGAGACAAGGTGAGAGAGGACCGGTTGAGATTTGAACATGTATATGGGGTATATCGGGTATATTGAATGCTGAGGATGGACCCACCTGGAAGGAGGAAAAGAGGAAGGCCAAAGAGGAGGTTCATGGATATGGGGAAGGAAGATATGCTGGTAGTTGGTTTGAAAGAGGCAGATGTAGAGGACAGGGGGTATGAAGACGGATGTTCCGCTGTGGCGACCCCTCAAGGGAGAAGCCGAAAGAAGAAGAAGAAGAAGATGAGACCCACATACCCTATTTCTCACAAGTTTGTTATCCCTTATTACAAAATAGTTACCAGCTGGAGAGAGAAAAAGTTAATATATACAATCATGCATATAATAACTTCATTGCTCTTCAATGCTCTCTCCACTTTTGCATGTATACTTACACATGACTTGCTAGCAATGCTCTGACAGGTAAGAATGCAATGCTTTCCTTTCTACCCATTGCTTTTCTTTTGGACTCTCAGCCACAGAAACTGTAGTTGTGGCACTGTCAGGATATTTTTTGTCAGGCAGTGATCTAATATAGCTGTGGTTGAGCTTTTATTGTTAGACTCGGTGAGAGGAGCCAACTTTAGTAATAGAATTTTAAATGGAAATGGTGGTTTAGACCGATTTATTTATTATTGATTTTATTGTACTTTTATGTTTCTAAATCTTTTCAAATTGCATGTACTCTCCACGGATCATTTTGGGCACTAGTGCAATGTGGCAAATATCATATTGGGTGATTTGGATAGTTAAATGTGTCTTGAATAACATCTGGCTTATGTGTCTACTGAATCTGCGGTGCATTGTGGTGCATTTTTATATGGAAGATGACAATAATATCCAGATATAATTCTGACCCCCAAAAGAAAAAAAAAACACTTTAAAACAATCAACTGTAAACAGGGCCAGAGACTAACTACCATTTCATTCTGATGCTAATAACAACTACAACAACTACTACTACAAACAAATCTGATTCTTTAAAAAGGCAAGTCATGGGAAAATTCAGACTTTCTGCTTGGTGTTGTTATTGATGGCTGCTATGTAAATGAAAAAGGAAATGATCTCTAGCGAATAGCTTGGGAGGGATTAATGCTTCGACACGCTACCCTACAGGCACCCCCTTAAAGAACTCATAATATCTCTCTATTTATTTCAATTTCTGTTTTATATCTGACAGAAATATGGGAGAAATTTTCTAATATTCCCAACCTTATAGGAAAGAGAAGCACTTACCCAGGCGGTGATTGTTGCATCCTATAAATGCCAAGCCACTTAAAGCCTGGTTGTTTGACTGTAATTATACTGTAGTGGCAACATATCAAAGGCAATATGACTGGGCTTTACAGCAATAACACAGAACAAAATATAGTCTGCATTTCAAAGTTGCAAACTAAATGTTTTTTATAACTTTTTATTAAATGGCTCATTTTTTCATCATCAAATCTGACTCACATCTAAAGTCGTTGTAAAATCCTCAGTATAACTGAATTGTGTTTTAATGCACCGTCCTCTTTTTAAACCAATAAAACCAATAGACTTACATTTCTATTTTCTCAGCATTATACTCTTATCTTTATTTATTATGTTGCCTAGCAACCAAAAGTTTATTATACTTTTTATACTTAGACTATTTATTGCATTGCAAAATAATTTATTATAGAGAATATTATTATTAATGAATTCAAATATTGATTTCATTTTGTCTACATTTTATATAACCAATCACAACACCCTCAATTCACCACACACGTTCTCATGACTAAGTTCTTGCTGGACATGTTTCTTTATGGAGGAAGTGGTATTTCAGTGGTTAAGACTCAGGCCCCAGTATCACCAAGCTGCCACTCTTCGTCAAAACACTTTACCCTCTGTGCTCCAGGGGTGCTGTATCATGACTGCCCTGCACTCTCACCACAACTTCCTAACATTGCTAAGATACGCAAAGAAATAATTTTACTGTGCTGTAACGTGCATGTGACAAGTAATATAACCTCTTAACCTTTAGTGATGATGAGGGATAATTGAATTTCTATAAATGTGTTGGTTTGGACAGTTTATATATGATATAACATAAAACACAGTGTATTTTATTTAAGTACAAACAGTTCTATAAAAAATACCGGCTAAATGTATTCTGACTTAAATCCCAGAGATGCTTCAGTAATAATTAAATGATGCTACCGCCCACCTGCCCAATCGGGCATTATTGTCTTTTTTCATTAGTAATGTAGCAGGAGCTCTTTTTGATTTGAAAGAATATACATTTGTCATTGCTTTGCTGACTAGGTGTAGCTAATGTTGAATCTATTTGTATAATGAGACATCACTTGCGAGCACAAGCTTATATTAGCATAACCTTCTGCTTATGTGTGTGTGAAGTTGTTAGGAATGTCAGCTGGTGCATTTGTTATCATGAGCCTTGACAGCTCGCCAGCAACTCGCACATTATCGTTATTTCTCCTGAAACGGGTCTGGCAGAATTCTGTCTGGATGAAAGCATTTTTTTCTACTCATAGTGTTAACAGGATCTGATCAGTAGAGCACCCTGAATCCGGGATCCACGCTTTCTTTAAGACAGATAGATGATCTATGAACACGGCAATGCATAATAAAGGAATTACCCCGTACGTTTCTCTCACTGTTCGGCTCTGCAGCAGTCTGAAAACAATCAACAAGATGACGGGTTAATGGTAAACATGTGACTCATTTTCTCTCCTTCACTCAACAGGTCACCTCACTACGCCTGTCCTGAAGTCATCCGGGTGAGTGTGTGTGTGTGTGTGTGTGTGTGTGTGTGTGTGTGTGTACTGACTGGCGAGCTAATGTCATTATATATTTATTTACTGATTTATTTGACAAAAATGGAAAACATCTAATTACTTATTTTTATTAGGGGGAGAAATATGATGGAAGGAAAGCAGATGTATGGAGCTGTGGGGTCATCCTGTTTGCTCTGCTGGTGGTGAGTTCAATCTTCAGTGCACCATTTTTCTTAAAAAAAAAAAATGATCACAGTGAGCTGAAGTCACATTGAAGGTTTTACCTCTCCTTTCATTTATTTTAATTTAATTTATTTTAAATTAAATTCTTTTCCTTTTCTTTCCTTTCATTTCAGTTGATTTTATTTTTTCATTTCATTTCATTTCATTACTTTCCATTCTTTTTTGTTTTCCTCATCTCTCTTCTCTAAATTTGAGGTCTTTTTGATTGTATCTGTATTACTGTATGGCGCTGATGGTGGATTCCCAAAAAATAAATGATTTCCTGCTTGTGCCACTGAGATGGGAGATTGCGCAGTCAATTTAGCTGCCTGATTTTATCACTTTTCATTCCTTTACCTCTCAAAAAGGTCAATTTCTCTAAATATTTATATAAGTGTGAGCAAAAATGTGGAGGAATGTGCCACTGAGCTAGTTGGTTCAAACACTATTTGTCTGATTGTGTTTGACAGTGTCTTTTCCCTGTAGTTAGGTCGTCTTCTGATCATCAGTTATATGAGCTCGGCGTAGCTACACAGCAGCTATTCATCAAACACACACGTCTGTAGGGTGTTAGTGCCACTGATGAACTGCTCACTGAACATGAGCTGTGCCAGGCTAAGCTAATTGTGCAATGCTTTCACAGATTTAGAAGGGTTTACCACAAATCTGACTTTTGGGTTGTGTAAGTTCCATATAGCTCTGTGTTTTCCCAACTTGATATACATTACATTGTCCCAGTGTCTATAATCATTGGAAATATAACAGGACCCTAGAGTCTTTTTTTTTTCCCCAGTGCTCCTGAGTGATATCTTAATATTATCAACTGACTTCAATTTGATCGGTTATATTTACTGTTTCCTGCAGGGAGCTCTGCCATTTGATGACGACAATTTACGAAACTTGTTAGAAAAAGTGAAGCTGGGAGTGTTTCACATGCCGCACTTCATTCCTCCAGACTGCCAGAACCTTCTGAGAGGAATGATCGAGGTTGACGCTAGCAAACGGCTTACGGTGAGACGTTCCCTTTTGAATGTCAAACAGCACGATCTACACAAAGAATATAAATGTCTTCCTTTTTGGGTTGCTTTTAGGTCGATATGCGGTCTTGCATCCAGGTTTGAATTTTGATATCCATTTCCAAGCTAGAGTTGTGTATGTAAATGGAGTATGGTAATAGTAATTAGGTCATTTACATGTTAATTAGCTTTAAAAAGGTGCCGACAGAAGCTTTAATAATGCAATGTATGCTGAACTGGAGTCCTAACTTTCACACACATGTAATTATGATTTGTCATGAAAACATAATATGATTAAGTCATTAAGGATCATATTACCCAAATGCTCGAGTGTAACTCTCAAATACATAATGCATGCAAATGAGAAAACTGCTATTATCATCCAAGGTGGATCAATCTTGAATTCATTAGCTAGCCCACCAGGCAAGTGAAACCTCCAGTGTATGTGTACGGAGTGTCATATATTGTGGGGGAAACCTAACTGAAAAAAGTGTTAGCTAATGTAATGCAATGATGTATGGCAAGAGCTAGACTAATACAGACTAAGGAAAAATAGCATGTATACAGTTTTATAGCATCTCATGTTTATACTCATAACAAAAAACAGCAGGTCATTAACTGATTATTTCCTGCCTATGCATTGCATGTAAATCGTTCATGTTTGAACAATTGTAATTGTAAATTCTCTCAATATGTTTAGGGGAGTTGATATAGCCTGTGTTCCTGTGTTCCTGTGTGTGTGTGTGTGTGTGTGTGTGTGTGTTTTGATCAGTCTCATGTCTATGTTGTAGTAGTTATTTTATTCCAAATATTTTGGTGGTTACTAGGCAGTTGATGTCATGTGACATCAATGTACCCGTAAATTAATATTGCTCAGTAAATGGAGTGCTTGGATAAGTCACATGTCTGTGTTGCATTTACATTTATGGCAATTGGCAAACAATGATCTTGTTCATACAAATGGACAGTTGAGAGTTAAGGGCCTTGCACACGTGTGGGAGCTTGGTGGTGCTAGGAATTAAAGTCACAGATCTTCCAATCAGAAGTCCACTATTTTAAACATTGAGCTACCACCGCCAGGTAAGGGCGTGTTGTAGTACGGACATGTGATGAGACGTCACTATAATATCCAGAAAGCAATTCTCTCCAATTAGCTGATAATTCTGGCGTGTGTAGTGCGTCAGGCAGTGGGATTGACCGTGCAAAGTAGCAAAATGAACTGTATTAATAACAGTATTTTAAAGCATACTTATTAAAAGAAAACTTCTGTTATAAAAATGCAGAATTTCTTTTTTATATGCAGCTAATATGGCTTTCAAATGCAGATACAAAAATGAATTGGAAGTGAGAAACAGAGCAAGACTCTAATACTTGCCTTCTGACTGGCTCTCCTTGTCCAAGCTCTGTGCATACTAGATAGAGTGTAGCCTCCTGATACACACAAATACACAAACCTCAAGTGACTTTCTGACCCTTTGTATCTTTGTGAATACACAGTGAATGCTGAGATCACAGAGTTATACACTGCTGTGTTGTAGGGTCATGGTGGACACAGCTGTTGGATGTATGATGTGCAATAAGATACAGAAAGTTGCCTAGCAAGATGAATTTTTTCTGGAAATTGACCAGTACATTGGCATTTGAATGACCATCTGTGTATCTCAATAAAATCTAGCACTGTTAAGATTTTGATTATTATTATTTGTTCTCCAGGAACGAAACAAAAAACATTTGTGTGAATAAATATAAAACAACTTAATACATTTTTAGATTCAGATAGTTCAGACTGCATATAACAGACACTTAGAATAATCTATTTGTATACCTTCTGATCTATGATAATATGGGCCTAATCAATTCAACAAATAAATAACCATGGTGGTAGTATGTGTCTTCAGCAATGGAAATCCTCCAGGACATAGAAGACATTGACTTAGCTTCTTTAACAGGACAACATTTGTAAGTAACTATAAAATAAAGTATCATGTACCATAAACAAAAAAAATGGGTCACTGACATACACTTCAATTCAATTAAATTCAATTCAATTCAATTAATTTTTATTTGTATAGCACTTTTAACAATGAAAATTGTCTCAAAGCAGCTTTACACAAATAATGTGGTGATTAAAAGTGAATATGTTCTTTATAAGTGTTTGTCCCTGATGAGTGAGCCGGTGGCGACTGTGGCAAGGAAAAACTCCCCGAGATGGCATAAGAAAGAAACCTTGAGAGGAACCAGACTCAAGAGGGAACCCATCCTCATTTGGGTTGCACCAAATGTTCATTTGTAGCAGATATACAATGTTGCGGGGTACATTGATGATGATCAGAAGCGAAAAGTAGTCCTGAGTCAATGTAGGAGACTGTTGACATTAACTACAGTCCAATCCATCCTCAAAGCGTCCGTTCTAACTCCGGAATTTCATGGAACCACCCAAGGCGTTGATGAGAAACCGTCCCAAGCACAGAGTGGCCTCCAGTCGAAGAGAACACTTTCCAGAGGCAGGCCTGGACGAAGTGGGAAGATCCACGGAGGGGAGAGGGGCAGGAACAGTGGTCACTGGAGCCTCATGAGCATGTTTAACTCGACCAAGAGAGAGAGAGAGAGAGAGAGAGAGAGAGAGAGCGAGAGAGAGAGAGAGAGAGAGCGAAAGAAAGAGAGAGAGAGAAGAGAGTGACTGGAAGAGAAGGATATGGATTATCAAGTGTCCTTATTGTTGTATGAAAGTTAATATCACTTCATGGACAAATGTTTGGGTAGAACAGACCATAAGATTCGTATGCACTATTTGAACATTACATTCTACATTTAGACTCGATTTGTTGTTATAGTGTTCTACTCGATTTAAGAGTGTGATTGTGGCTGTTAGTAAAGTCAGATACTGATGTAGTGTGAGGAGGCCTAGGGTGAAGTCAGCGTTCCAATTCATCCCAAAGGTGTTTTTTAGGGTTATGGTCAGAGCTCTATAGCAGGCAACTCAAGATCATCCATTTCAATTCATGTAAACCATATCTTAATAGACCGGGCTTTATGCACAGGGTCATTGTTACGCTGGAACAGGTTGGAGTTTCCTAGTTTAAGTGCTATCCTATACAGTTGTGTGAATCCAATATTGTGGTAACAGTTTGTGGAGGAACCACATATGGTGGTATGTCTCAATACTTTTGTCTCTAGTGCATTTCTATAGAAAAAGAAAACAGCTTCCTGTTGTGTCTACATAGAGTAAACATCACATACGTCTATATCTTAATGATATGAAATTTAAATAAAATTTGCAAAGTTTTGCCAACAGGCCAAGTAATGTAGAATTAAAGTACAAACATAGCATAATATAGATGATTGTTTGAGGGTTCAGGGTCTTACTCAAGCATCTACAGTGTCTCACTGACATTTCAACACACAAGCTCATAGCCTATACCAGTGAGTCATTACTGCCACACACACCACTATCACCACTACGTGTATGTTCTGAAAAGTGGTGCTTATGAATAACGCTGCACATCTACTCTTTAGGTGAGGTCATGCAAATGCTGATTGGACATCTTCAGTGCTTTCATATTTGTGCTGCACATCATTTGTCACAGCAGCTTTGATTGCCTCTCTCTTTGTCCTGATTAGGTTCTTATTTCATCTCTTTTCTGTGCTCTTTTTGACCTCTGCTTATAATTTTAGACACTTTTTGTTTCCGAATGCCTTTATTAGCATGACCCCTTATGCCTTGTATTAAACACTGCCTGAAAATAAATTCATGTGATGGTAATACTTGAATTTTTTGGCTGATTTTGCTTTGTTTATTCTCTTGCAGTTAGAACAGATCCAGAAGCACACGTGGTACATGTAAGTAAATCGCAATGTTTGAGTATGTGTGTGTGTGTGTGTGTGTGTGTGTGTGTGTGTGTGTGTGTGTGTGTGTGGTCAGGGACAACACTGAGACGGTTAGAGAATTTGCTAAAAGTTGCGAGATTGATTTGAAACAGTAAAATCAGGTTTAAAAGTAATAGTGAAATTGTACATAGTATACTCAGTATAATGCAACTCCGTGTAAGAAAAGAAGTGTTTGGGGAAATAGAAAAGTGTGTGTGTATGTGTGTATGTGTGTATGTGTGTGTGTGTGTGTGTGTGTGTGTGTGTGTGTGTGTGTGTGTGTGTGTGCACGCACACTGGGGAGATAAATGGCACAGCCACCTCATGTCTCCAACAAGGACAAGGATCTGTAGATCCAGGGGGGGTTTAGCTGTCTGCTCATATGCCTATGATCCTGTTTTGTGTGTGTGTGTGTGTGTGTGTGTGTGTGTGTGTGTGTGTGTGTGTGTGTGTGTGTAAGCAAGCGTGCAAGAGAAGGAGAAAGACATCGAGCGTGTGTGTGGTCACAGCAGTAGGAGATGTGTGTGGTTGACAGGCCTCCTCCTGACTCTGAGCCTCTCTGGGGTCAAAGACTGTCACAAGGCCTCTAGGTTCTCCTCTAGACAGATCTCCAAGTCACAAACAGTTTCAATGGAATGCGTATGCTTTTGGCTGATGGATCACACTGCAATGTTTTCTCATAGATGACAACACACATCCAAAAGGTTCTGCTGAAGAATATTAAAGACTAACTCTGCAAATCTATCTACTGTGCCTTAAATTGTGTTGCTACCATGATTACCTCAAAGGTAGTTAAACCTAAACTTAAACGAAATATAAACATCTGTTTCATAGATTTATTTAGCCTTGTACCAGAACGGTGACTCCCCTGAAGTAAATTTAAGTATTTTCCATTAGATTCTTTCCAAACTCTCACCGCTGCGGCCCGGGTTTGATCCCCTGTCAGGGAACCAACGCAAGCCATTAGGGTTGCACAAGCCTTAGTGCTGGTCCCAAGCCCGGGTAAATGGGGAGGGTTGCGTTAGGAAGGGCATCCAGCGTAAAAACATGTGCCAAATCAAACATGCGGATGACTCGCTGTGGCGACCCCTAATGGGAGAAGTCGAAAGAAAGTTTACATACAGCTGAATGCACCAGGTTGTGTTGCTGCTTCACAGCTTCTGTACATTTTTGTCCAAACATGGGCATTATTTACTGTCTGTGAGATGTTTTTCACATGGGTTTCTTCCAGGTTCTCCTGGTTCTTCTTCTAATAATAAACCTTCCAATAAACATGGCAGTGTCTGGATAGGCTGCTCTAAGATTACTTTCATTGTTGATAAATTTGTGGTATGGAAAGTGTGAGGAAAGTGTTTGTGGTTCATGGTATCCTGCGATCGAATGTGGTCCCATTTAATGTGTATTAGTGCCTCACACTATATATATATATATATATATATATATATATATATATATATATATATATATATGTATATGTATATATCTGAGCCCTTTCCTGTTTGCTTTGCTGGACTATGATGTTTGCGGATGATATTGTGATTTGTGGTGAGAGTAGTGAGCAGGTTGAGAAGAGCCTGGAGGGGTGGAGGTACACGCTGGAGAGAAGGGGAATAAAAGTCAGTAGGAGTAAGACAGAGTACATGCGTGTGAATGAGAGGGAGGGCAGTGGAGTGGTGCGGTTGCAGGGAGAAGAGGTGGAGAAGGCAGAGGAGTTCAGGTACCTGGGGCTAATTATAAAAAAAAAAAAAAAAGAATTGTAAAATGTAATCTGTTGATGTTTACAAATGTTAAATTACATGCTATACAATTGTGTGGTCACAGTTTAAGGAAGAACCACAAATGGCTGTAAAATTCATGTGTCCCAATCATGGTATGGGAATGCCATGCTATAGTGCTAGATGTATGACTACTGGTTTATAACATTAGAAACAGTTAAGGTCTGTTCCGGGGCTTTTCACGCATCATTTTTCTAAGCCATTTTGATCGGTGGGTAGTTGATCACCACTGTGTATTTTGTTCTGTTTTGCAGCGGGGGAAAGAACGAGCCAGAGCCCGAGCAGCCTGCGCCTAGGAAGGTGGCGATCCGCAGCCTGCCCTCAGCCGACGACATCGACCCAGACGTACTGGAGAGCATGCACTCGCTCGGCTGCTTCCGAGACAAAAACAAGCTGATGAAGGACCTGCTGTCAGACGAGTGAGTGGCTCAGCACTGACCTGGAGACAGTTGACTCTGGCCAATTTCTAACTTTAAGCCGTACTAGATGTTTAAGTTTCAGATCAAAATTATAAATGTGCCCTGGTGTCAAAGAAGGAGATGCAGGAAATATAAAAACAGGGTTGGTCATAGGAACAAGTGGTGGCTTTTCTCAGCCTTATAAACCCATTTGCACACATGGATACATGCCATCACCTACACACTACTTGTCCTTTGCACAAGTCATTTGTCAAACTGCAGTTACATTATGATGGCCATTGGAGCAGTGCTACTGTTATTTCCCTTGCCTCTAGTACCACTATTTACCTCTTCACATCTATTCCTCTGAGGCACTCACATTCTATATTGAGAAGCTTCATGCTTTTTGTTCGCCAATGTCCCATTTTTGTGCTGTTTTGTGCTTGTCGATGTCAAGATATATATATATATATTGTGTGTGTGTGTGTATCTATGCTTATTATATCATATAGATAATCTCAGAGATGGAGTGTGTACTAAAATCAGGCTGTAGGAGAAGGAAATATGATTCTAGGTCACTCTGTCCAAAACAAATAGACTTTCCTTGCCAATACATCTCTGATTCTGTCTTCTGTTGTAAATATACGAACAGTGTCAGAAGCAGTTAAAACATGTTTTGGTCTTGTTGTTTGGTCATGTTGGTCTTTTTTTTTCCTTTTACATTTTTATTCATCAGTGACAACCAGGAGAAGATGATCTATTTCCTGTTGCTGGACCGGAAGGAAAGGTATCCAAGCCAGGAAGACCAGAACCTACCTCCACGCAATGATATAGGTACTGTATATACCTTCAGGACATTCCTAAAAGCATATAAAGAGTTCTGTGGAATGGATTGCACAAGGCAGAGTCTTATATATAGACCAAATATTATCAGATTAGTAGGGGATACACTGTGTTTTGATTTTGATGAAAAGATGTATTTTACAATGCATTCTGTAAGTAAATCATCCATTAAAATGAATCATGTTTTGGATCTTCATTACAACAAATTAACTGAGTATTATATAACTTTATTATAATAACATAATATAAAAAACAACTTTCACAACCCTTAGCTTTCAAGAGCTAATAAGAAGAATATTGTTTTTCCCTTAGTTGTTTCATCTGTCTGAATTTTTCTTCACTGCATTGCAGTCCACACAATACCATAACTACCCAAAAACATGCAGCATTTTTCAAGTCTATATTATTTTTAGATATCTTGCATATGTTCTGTAGCACATTTGACTTCCTAGTCACATTTAGGCGGTTTCTTGTGGTAAGGTAATGTAATGACATGCATTGTCATTTAAAGTAGAGCTTTAGTCCTATTTTTCAGGCTACATCATATTATTTTCTAGCATAAAACACCAGAGTTGATTGTGGCATTGGTGAAATGTTACCCAGGGGGCTTCGTGAGTCACATATTTGCTTCCTAACTTTTAGATTGGTGTTCAAATCCTCCCTCTGCCCTGTGTACACAGAGTTCGAATTTATCACCATGCTTCAAGGGTTTCCTCTACATACTATGATTTTTCTCCACCAGAGTCATTATTTGGACTGATTGGCATGCCCAAATTGTTCATAGTGTGTGGGTGTGTGTGCAATTGTGCCCTGCAATGGGTTTTCACCCTGTCCTGGGTATTCTCCCTGGAATTGCTCCCCAACGAACCTGTGTGGGACAATCAGTATAGACGATAAATTGAGGGAAGTGTTAGCTATTGTGCTCTGTTGTATTTGAATGGAGAAGATAAGAAACATATATATTCAGAATGTTGCTACCGATCTTTCATCATCAATAAAGATAAGTGAGTCAGTATCACTTGTGGCTGTAAATCACTGACTCCCAAAAACCTTCACTGTGAATTGTGCTCTTTATCTGTTCTGCATTATTTTTCCCCCTTCATGATTCAAATACACATTTTGTTTATTCAGTACTGTGATCTTGGTGTTCTAGAGCCTTTTATAAATGTTCCATACAGTTGATTTTGACACCTTTAATCTCATGGCTGTGTGTTTAGTTCAATTCTTATTTCTGTCGTGACTTTCTTGTTCCGTGATACGATTACTTCCTGCTTTCATTTCATGCTGAAGTAAACCAGCCAGAGTCCAACAAACATGATATCTGGGATTTCTTTTTTTAAATCTACTGTGTATTGTGATCTAATGATGCAGTAACCAGTTGTCTAATTGCATGCAGTTCCCTGAAATTAAAAAGAAAGACATTGTATAAAAACAGCAGGAAAATGAACATGACTCATTTGCTGTGGAACTACATACCTTGAAATCAAGTCTGGCATTCTGCACTTTAACCTTGTACTTATTGGTCCATTTCAAATCACTGTCCCGGATTACAGAACCAAAACAACCAAAAACTATCACTGTTAAATTACTTTTGACTTTTGATCTGCACTGTGTACTCCAGCTCGGCTTTGATTTATTAGCCAGAATTACAATTGCAGGAAAAGACTCGCAGTTCTACCACTTTCTTTTTTACTTTGACAGTTTTAGGTTTGGCTTGGTCAAATAACTGGAAGCCAGCAGGCTCGACTGGCCACACGATTCACTTAATTGTAGCAGGCGATCTCAGCAATGATCAATCTGTGATCAAATGGGGCTACTGACTGATTCTTTCCAGATCAGTGATCTGTATTAACTGTGCGTTGTGTCATTGTGCTCCTTTTGGGACTCCACTTGAAATTGTGCATGTGTGTATCCATGTGTGCTTAAAGACCCCCCACGGAAGCGAGTGGACTCCCCTATGTTAAACCGGCATGGGAAGAGGAGACCAGAGCGCAAGTCCATGGAGGTTCTGAGTGTCACAGACGGAGGATCCCCGGTGCCTGCACGAAGAGCCATCGACATGACACAGCATGGACAGAGGTGCAGCAGAACACACACTCACACTAGGGGACACTTTTACATGTATATTATTGATGCATGTGTTTAATATAATTTTGATTTTACTAAAAAAAAAACTTTCATCTTTAAGTGTATAATACGTCTCCTGAATTTATAATCCCACCCTTTATGTATCCACACACACACACACACACACACACACACACACACACACACACACACACACACACACACACTCTGTGGAGGGTTATAATTCTGCCCCTTCCAGTCATTCACTCTGTGTTTTCCATTTTCTCAACCACATTGCTGCAGGCTATGAAATTATCAGTTTCATATCATATCAGCTATTCAATGTACTATTTACACACTTTACACCTCAGTGCAGGAATTTCTTACAGCAGAATCTTCTTTCAACTGTTCGTTCATGACTTTTATGTAGGTTAACTTTTTATTCTGGTCTGTTCTGCATGATGATCAGTCTAATAGAACATTCAGAGGACAAATGAGACACTTAAGACGAGACACTCCTTCACTTTTAAGGCAAGACACTACAGGGGAATTGAGAAACATTTTTAAAATAATAGATATCACAATTATTCTTTGCCTCTTGGTTGATGAAATACAGATATTTTATTTGTATTGGATATTTTACATTTCGTCTTTCATGTACATTTAAATGACAAGTTTATAACAGTTTTTTAGCGATATATGACATGACTTGTTGGTGCACACTGGAAAGGACAAATGCCTATATATGCAATTTTTTACATAAATGGACAAAAAGTCAGATGCAAAATTTCATTAAAATTTATCTTTTGTGATTTTTGTGATGGATATATACAATATATCCACAAATTTGAAAAATGATTAATATGACCAAATTTTAATTTTGCCTGCAGTGTCTTGTCTTTAATCTGGCTGGTTCTATGTCTCTGCCTAAGCTGAGTACTTTATGTATCCACACACA
This sequence comes from Silurus meridionalis, assembly GCF_014805685.1. Lineage (NCBI taxonomy): Eukaryota > Metazoa > Chordata > Actinopteri > Siluriformes > Siluridae > Silurus > Silurus meridionalis. The sequence goes on along the minus strand of NC_060893.1, from coordinate 15,042,118 downwards.
AACACACACACACACACACACTCACACCTGCACACTCACACACAAAAGAATCAGCAGTTCTTGAATGTATGTGACCAGCAGGAGATGAGAATCGGCATATTGTTGAAGATTGCGTTCAGGCCCTGACTGTGTGTTCACTTTGTCTCCCGCTGTAGTAAAACAATGTTCAGTAAAAGCTTGGATATCTCTGACGCCCCACTCAAGTGCAGCAAAGAGGAAAGGTACTAACCCCCTCCCCTTCCTCTGTGTCCCTTACTAAACCCTTCAGTAAGATGCAGTGTTGCTTTTCCACATCAAAACTTTCCTGTCATCCCTGTTATTCTTCAACGTCAGCAATCTGTAACAAAAACCTCTCATTGGCTCTTAATGATTGTCCTGATACATACAAACAACCTAGGTATATTTCTATTACTGCTCCACTGTGCTAACTATTTTGAAACTTAACCATTCCAGGGGGATACTAGCCCATCATCTTGTAATTTTCCTTTGCCTGTCTGTGTCTCATGCTGGGGTTGAACACAGTTGGCATCTTCCTCTCTCTCTCTCTCTCTCTCTCTCTCTCTCTCTATCTCATATGTTCTTGCTTATTCCCCTCTTGCCTTTTTCATCACATCCTTTATTCACACTCAAATGTCAGGATGGGGCTGATGGCAGAAATGAAATTGGGAATTGGCTGAAGATGACCTGACCCCAGAATGATACATATGGCAACTGGAGTTTTTAAAAATTATCATTGAAATGTAATGGAGTGGACAGGGAGGCAGCTGCATACATAAAAGGCAGTGGAAACGCTGTGTCTCTTGCTTGTCTCTCATGTGTATACACCATATCCACCTCTTTTATAAGTTAGATTTCCGTTTTTTGCCATTGCAATTTCGCCAATGAAATGCCATTTATTTAACCCTGCAGTTTTACACTGCAGTTACAGTTTACTTTTAATGAGTGCATTAATTATGTGTCTGAAATAGTGGTACAGATCCGGTGATATCCGGTACATATGATTAGTGCATTATGGGCTGTCTGTATGCTCTGGGGTACATCATTTGGACACTAACCAGGCCTGGACAGGGCAGGACACCCTTAAAATAGTGTGCAGTCAAATAGAATAAAATGGTTGAAAAACAATGAAATATAAGAGCATAATATAGACATAGCATGTAATGTATTAGAATAGCTTAATATGAAATATAATGCCATAGAATGAAATAAAAACAGGTTCAAATAAAATGTCAAAAAAAGAAAATAATAGAATATATTGAATCGAACAGAAAGGAACGGAATGGCAGATAACAGATGTCACATAAAAGTGGAGGACAATAGGATAAAGTTGGAAAGAATGGAGTATAATGCCATAGAATAAATTTAGACAAACTGTTGAATGGAATAGCATAGAGTAAATTAGAATCAAACGAATGTGACATAGAATAGAATAGAATAGAATAGAATAGAATAGAATAGAATAGAATAGAGCTTTTTACAGTACAGATTTTATCAGGCAGGTTTATTATTGCTGATACCTTCACCACTGTAGGTTATGTTTAAACACTCCATCCCTGATATTAAATCTGTCACCTTCTAATTTGCTTGTATGTTTTCTGATGCACATTTATTTCACCACTGAAATAAAGAGAGAAAAGCTTCCCTGCATCTTCACTCTCTCACTCTGTTAGCTTTTGCGCTCTGCTTGAACCTCTTTTTCTCTTAAGAATGTTGAGTGAAGAACTAAAAAAGACTCTGGACATTTCTTTTACTTTTTCTATTATTTATTGAAATAGATCATTTAAATGCTAGCTACTTTTTGCCTTTTGCAGCTTTACATTTTCTGCATAGCTGTGTGTGTGTGTGTGTGTGTGTGTGTGTGTGTGTGTGTGTGTGTGTGAAAGAGCTGTGTTTGGGTTGGGCAGTGATGTGGGGTTTGGTTTTTATGTGCAGTAGGAATGTTATTTATTAATTTTTTAAATATTTGTGGGTATGGCCTGAATACCGCACGTATTTGTGTTTTTATTTTATTTTTATGATATCTCTCTCCTTCAGAAAACTTTTTTATACTCCGAAACTGTTAGATCTTTCGGCTTTAGAGAACTGGAGATCAGAGCATATCAGGAAAAAAGCAGACTTTGAAATCTGTTCTGAGACACGGTCGACCTCTCAAAAATGGAAAGGCCTGATGTATTTTGGAAGATAGTGTGGAAATCACGTAATATAAAAAATATTTACAGCACAGACAATTTTACTATGTTCTTCTGAACTCATGGGCATTAGGGAGGACATAATGTTATCAAATGTCACAGTTTTGTTATAATTACCACAGGTTTTTATATAATCATCACTTATTATTCTTATTTACACGTCTTTGCTTTTACTCAGCATTTCCAAGGGCAGCATATGTGAGTCGTCTCACTGCTGTTTGACAGTTTATCCTAGCCAGGGCTGCTCCTTTAATCCCATCATGCCTTTGGGCTGGGCTGAGTTTGGTTAATGGAATTCCTGGTGCTTTTCCATCTCTCTTCAGCCCCCACAAAGCTTCAGCAAGCTTCCTTGTAGCATTCTGGGCCCATCTCAAACACAAACATTAGTTTCACAAACGAGGGGCCACATTGACAGAACAAGCTGCCTTCTGCATTGTGTTTAAAATCCAGTCCTGCTGAAGCCAGAGCAGCTGATGGGCTGAGTTAGTGGGAGAAAAGCCTCTAGTGACATTTACACTGTGATATAAAGCCATTAAGCCACTCACATAAAGCCCTTTACAATGTATAGCTCAGTATAGCAGAGCATTGAAATGTGTTGTGTCACCGCATGTTTCATATGACTAGCATTTAGAACACATAATCAAAGATTCTTTATAAGTGGTAGTGTTTTTATACAACGCCAAAACTGTGAAAGACTCAAATTGACATTTCTTAAATTATATTTACATTTGCCTATAGACTGCTGAAAATGTAATTGTTATAAAGTGCCCGTTTATAATGACGTTTTTCTAATAAATATAAAAAAATAAAATAGCAAAATTCTGGTTATAATCTCAAACTACTCTTAATGTAGGTCACTCTTATGTTCTAGCTACTGTGCCTTTCTAAAATAACTAATTTCACAATTTATTTTCAGACAATAAGAGAAAATGTTTGTTTTTATAACAAAATTACAGTAATTTTTCTCAATTGGGACAAAATTATTGATGCTTTTTTTAATATTTCAAGTAAATACAAAAATATTGTTTGTTGAATGGGGTTAAGGTCAAGTTCTTTGCAGGAAACAATTTCTTTTCACTCCAACTTTGGCAAACCATATCTTCCTGAAACTTGATTTGTGCACAGGAGCATTGCTTATACTGGCTAATTTTCTCAGTGAAGGAAATTGTGATGCTACAGCCTATAAAGACATGCTTAAAAATTGTGTGAAACACATAAGGGTGTGATGGCTGGGTGTCCACATACTTTTGGCCATTTTGTCTAGATCATTTGGGGATATTACTCTGAAACTTAGATTTTTCTTTCTTTCTTTTTTTTTTTACCTGGAAATAAACCAAAAGTTTAGAATATTGTTCTTCTAAATATCGATTCTGCACTGTTTTGACGTCACTATGTAATCATGAGAAAATGTGTAATATTGACCAAATTAGCTATTTCATACAAAAGGTCAGATTAAAGCAGGTGTCTAGGTGACACTCAGGTATATTTGATCCAACATGGATCATCAGTTTTTAAACAAAGTCCAATGAGACCTTGGGTATACACTGTTGTTAAAGCAAAATAATCTACATTGCACTCACATCACTCAAGTGTATATCATTTTTATGAAAAAAAATTCTATTAGTTTTTACTACTATGATTAGATATTTATAGCTCCAAAAATGTTTCAGAGGAGATTAAAGCTTTAGGTATTCAAAATGGTTCATAACGTAATAGTAGCTGTCAAATCATGACATTTATTCCTTCAGGTTCTAAGTGAGTGTAGATGAGCTCTTTTCTATAAGCGAGCTCTTTTCTATAAGCTTCCTCACTTCATTTCACCCATAACAACTATCAATTCAAAGCGAGATGTCGTTAATGTTGTGTCCATCAATGCTGACGTGCCTTGACAGCGGGAAAGAGAAATACTTCAGTCTGTTGGTAGTTTTCTCTTTGTTTCTGCTGAATAGTACCCAGAACCTTACGTCTCATTATCCAATAATCACCGAATTGTCAAATAGATCCTCTTAATTCATTTACATGAACCCTTTTTGTTCAAACTGTATAAATGCACAATTCCCAGTTTTCTTTCTCTAACTCCCACACAATGGTTTAGGCTAATGCCCCATGCCCAGTGCTCAACACACTCATACACCATGAGCAAACACTGTGCTGGAATTCTTCTCTCTCTGCACAGTTCATGTATTTTCTCTTTCACACCCACGGCACTGGGTTTGGCGTCTCTGAAGGCCAAATTAACAGGAAGAAGAAACAGAAAGACAATGGGGTTTGTGAGAAAGGACTGAAGGCTTGGCTCTTGCTGCTGGCTCGAAGTACTTCAGGGAGCTTCAGAAAGGACAGACTGCTTGGAGAAAGATGGAGAGAGTGAGATAGAGCAAGAGGATATACGCATGATGGGAAATAAAAGATAATAAAGGAATAGATGGAGTGCGTGGGCGGGCGAGGACGAGCGACCGAGTGATAACAAAAGGACAGAGCAAAAGAGGAGGTGAGAGAGCGAAAGTGACATGAAAGAAGGGGAACAGCTGAGCTCTGTCTACTCTGACAACCATCTTGGCTGATGAAGACAGATTGGTGACTGTGATAATTCATTTGCTCCTGCTTGGAGGTGATTGAAACGTGCGCTGGAGTCTGTGTGGACATCTGTCGCCAGAGAGGAACTACAGGCTCGGCGCAGCGTGAGCGATAACACTGAAAAGTTGAAAAACATTACTATGTTATGCTAAATTCAGCTACGTATGCCTGTGCCTCTTAGCTTTTGGTGAGCAGCAATGCAGATTATCCTCTGTTTATACCGCAGTTGAAGAAAAAAGGGAATCTGGTGTGGATGACTGTTTATAACTGCTAGAACAGAAGTGCTACCAGGAAACTTAGATAAAAAAAAAAACACCCTCTTTCTGACCCTCTTCTTATAACAGCACATCCTGTCATGGTTTATTTCTTACCTAGATACATACAGCTGTTGTTCTATGTGTGTTGTAGATGTCTCCTTAAACCAAGCCTAGAACTCTCAAAAAATACCACTACTGATACACTTAGAGCCTTTCCTGTCGAGCTTGCTGCAGGATATCTCTAAAATAACACTGTGTGTGTGTGTGTGTGTGTGTGTGTGTGTGTGTGTGTGTGTGTGTGTGTGTGTGCAGGTCACGCTCTATCAGTGGAGCATCCTCAGGTCTCTCCACCAGTCCTCTTAGCAGTCCAAGGGTGAGTGTCCTTCTTTTTCTTTGTCACCCTGCTATGCTTGATCTCTTGCTCCCATTGCCGACTTCCGACACAGTCACATGTACACACACACACACACACACACACACACACACACACACACACACACACACACACACAGGATTCTCTCAGCTCTGGGCTACAGGTGTGTAAGTAGTTAGCTAGGAGTTTGGAGTATTGGTGAAAGATGAAACCACTGACTGTCAGACTTGAGCAGTTGTTTAGGTTTTCAGTCATCCTTTTAAATTGCAGTAGTGATGAAAGAAAATAATGTATCTGAAAAAAAAGAATGTATTTGAGAGACTTTATTTGCTCTTAGACTTTATAGTGTTTAGTTACACTTTAATCGCAAAAGTTTGCACACCCCATTTTTTTCAGTGAGTAAAAGAAAAACAGTGTTAAAAGTAAAAATCAAACTTTTTGAAATAGTATCAGTGTCCAGACCTGATTTGGATGTCTGGCAGAGAAATATTTAGCAGGAAAGTTGTTAAAAGATATTAGATAATATTTATATTGCATTCAGAATAGGAAATGCAAACTTTTGAACATAAGTATAAAAAATATTTATACTATATTTGTGTAAAACTTCTGTAGTGAGTTCTAGTCTTTGTGTGTGTGTGTGTGTGTGTGTGTGTGTGTGTGTGTGTTTCTGGGATCCATGTATATCCTTCTTTATCCATCCCGTTGTACTGTTCTGAGCCAGGCAGAAATCCAGCTCAGGGAAAGTCGTGTCAAAATCCAGCTTCTTGTGTGATTAGAGGAGGAGCTTGTGGCTAAACTTTTCTGGCTGACTTGTTTCACAGCACTCAAAGATTATAGCTACCTTTGCCTAAAGCTTACAGCTCTGCATGACACTGAGCTCATGGCTGATTCAAAAGAGAAATTGATTCCTAAAATCCACTCTAAATGCTCTGCTGCTTCTGTCTTCGCAGAGACCGAGATTGTCTTAAGGAATCAAGAAAGCATATATTCGATGCCATATAACTTTTCTCTCACTTTTCATTTAGTCAGTAACTATGACTTAGAGGGGACAATTATGACTCAGATCAATGTGTTCTCAGTAGACCACAAATTAAATTACTCGAATCAACTGCTATCGATATAATAAATCAGTGTTATAGCTCAGCAGGACTGAAATATATCTAGCTCCTAAATCTTACACTGATTCTTATGAATACATAATATACTGTTCTGAGATTTGCATTTCCTATGTGTGTCTGGCTGAAATTAAATAAAAATGTAGAAATTCTTTTATAGGTTATGAGCAAAACAGATTTTGGCCACCATTGCATCACTGACTAAATATTACAGACTGTTAGAAAAATGATCCATTTAGATGGTCTAGTTCATTATTTAAATATGCATAATTAAAGTGTCTAATGACATGTTTAGAGCTAGTGGCTATCTCTCATAAGCCCCAAAACAGAAAACACCAACTGGTACAGAGCTAAAGACTGAATATAAGAAACAGCCAAAGTTGAAAAATAATAGAAAAATTCAGAACATTATATCATATACAGAAATACACTATCTGGACAGATGTTTTGAGACACGTTACCACAAAATAAGAGGCACACAATTGTATAGAATGTATTTGCATGTGGAAGCATTACATTTTTTGCACTCACCCTATATCAGTCCCTGACTTTACTAACACCATTGTGACTAAATAAGCACAAATCTCAACAACCACACTCCAAAATCTAGTGGAATATCTATCTATATCTTATCTATAATCTTATCTATAATAAGGATATTATAACAGCAATTCTGGACTAAAGGTGGACTAGGTTGTTTAAAAAGCAGATCAAAATCTTATGGTCACGAGTGCACAAACTTTTGTCCATACAGTTTACATGTATTGCTTCACTTCTTTTCTAAGTATATAAAATGGTTTGGATGAAATAGTAATTTTAAAGTAAGGAAATTTTGAAAGAATACCCGTTTTACTGAGTCAATCTTGCTTGATCCACAGCTTCCCACCTTCATCATTGCAACCAGCACCGTCTTTTAGCCGTTCCTTATAAATTATTTCTCCTATGAATGGCTTGCTGACATGTCTGTCTTTTCTAGTCTTGACTAACTGCATGTTCTTTTCTTTTTCTTTTCTTTCTGCTTGATGTTTCCTGACCTAATTTTTCTACCCATGTCTGTGTCTATGTGTGACCTGTTCTTGCATTGCTGTGTGGCTGTTAAATGTTCTTCTGCCATCTCTGGGTTGATATGTGGCTTCTGCAATGCTTTGGTGCATGCTGATCCTTTAGCCTCTTCGGAAGTTCTGTGTACCTCCTCAGGCAGTTGAATTTTCCTTTCAAACCAGTCCTCCTGACTCACCTGACCAGCCCCATAAAAACCAGGCTCACACAGCAAAATTAAATTCCCTTTCCCCACACTCAGTGTGTGGGCCACTCCTGCTGTGCCCAAAAACTCAAACACTACCTGCTAAGCGCAAAGTCTCAGATAAGCCTTTACATGCCACAAGGTCCGACCCATTCCCAGATTGTGATAACCAATCTGTTTCAACTGCTCACTCAGAGCCATCTACTCCATGCCAGCCTCAACCATCACATACCCCCAGCAGTCCCATGCTAGGCCGGGCACCCCACACTAACCCCCTTAAACTTTCAGTGCCCTCGTCTCCAATCCAACCCTTAGCCCCTATCCGGCTACATCACTTCCATCCCATACCTGGTTCTGACCTTAGTACCAAATCTATTCCCATCATCCAGGTGACCCCTCACCCCTCCCCCAGGGGCAGCCCTCTGCCCACTCCCAAAGGAACACCTGTCCACACGCCGAAGGAAAGCCCTGCAGGAACACCGACGCCCACACCACCTCCCAGCCCCTCCATTGGGGGCATGCCCTGGAGGACACGTCTCAACTCCATCAGGAACAGCTTCCTGGGCTCTCCACGCTTCCATCGCAGGAAACTACAAGGTACTAGGGGTGTAAACCTTGGTCTAGTACTGCCACTTTCCCCTACTTAATGAAAGTAAAATAGTGTGTTGTAGTTGCTGTATTTTACTACCAAATACATGCATCTTGTTGATGCACATTACATTTCACCACCTGTACAGCACCATGGGTTTATTGACCCTTAAACTCTTACGACTGAGTGGCTTTAAATGTTTATAGGTAGATAATGGAATAATAAACTGGGTTTTTTAAAGTATCCAGATGGATTGATTATAAATGCAACAAATCTTTTTTTTTTTTCTGAACAGTTCCCACCCAGGATGAGATGTCCACCCTCACACCAGAGTCTTCCCCAGAGTGAGTCTAGAGCGATATGCATGCACACACACACACACACACACACACACACGAAAACACCTTGCCTTTTTATATTTTAGCACACAAGCATACTGTACATATGATATTTCTATAATGGAGATCTAGGCAAATACAATTTGTCATTAACTCAGCATTAGTATTTTTATGAAACCACCATGCTATAGCACATACACATAAAATGCTATTTTTTTAATCTACTTGTTATCATGTTTCTTCCAAATAGTATGCATGTGAAATCGAAACCTTAGCTTCTAGTGGCTGTTTCTTTTTTCTTTTTTCAACCTTGATTCCACAAAAGCAATCAAAACAATCCTTTAATGATTTTACAACATATAAGGCAATATGGGTGTCAAAATTTGAGCCTTATTTTTAGGTATTTTATCTTGAAAGGAACACGTTAGCTTGGCCACCCCTGCCACTATTATATGAAACATGCATGACTGTTAAATAGTGCGACTTGGAAATGATTTTATTTCCCCATAATAATCATTCACTGATGAAAAATCTCTGTAAAAATGTGGGAAGCTTGAAGTATGCAAACTTGGCTGCAGGACTTGCAGCTGCCTTTCAACCTCCTCTCTCAGACTCGTTCCCTCTTGCTTTCTTCTTTTTTAAAAGCGTTATCAGGTTTGCCTTTCACTATGATTCGTCTTACTACACATGACACACAAGGCAACAGCCAAAAGTTTTTCTATCTGAACAATGCCACATCTCTTGCAGGACTGCACACTTCTTTTATGTTTTTTCTTTTGTCTTCTGTAATAGATTCTCCCTTCACTCTACAAGCTGGCTACAACTGCATCCTTAATCTCTCTTTTGTTCTTCTCTGTCTTTCTCATAGAATCTTTTTTTTTTCTTTGTGTTTGGACAGGCCAACTTTTTTTTTTTTTTTAGAAATTTGTAATATTAGAAAAGATTTATTTAATGTTTAACTCAACCTTTAAAAATGTTTTGAACAGTTTAGATCCATAGTAATCGTATTCTTCTTATTTCAGCTTCTCCCATTAGGGGACTCCACATCCTCTACATCTGCCTCTTTCAACCCAACTACCTGCATGTCCTCCCTCACCACGTCCATTAACCTCCTCCTTGGTCTTCCTTTCTTATTTTCTCTTTCCTGGTGGTTCCATCCTCAGCATTCTCCTACCGATATACCCCATGTTCCTCCTCTGCACATGTCCAACCATCTCAATCTCGCCTCCCTTACCTTGTCTCCAAAACGTCCTACATGCGCTGTCCCTCTAATAAACTTGTTTCTAATCCTGTACAGTACAGAAACAATATTATTATTTATTATCAATATTTCAATATATTTTTTTGTAAAAGTATGAATATGCATGTAAAGTATGTTTTTCGGAAACTGGATACCAACATTGTTGCTGATGTTGAAAGGAGTAACAGGAACATCGTGGGACATTTTAACTTATTTATTTTTACAGAGTGAACATGTGTGTATTTCTTACGCCTGCTACATTGAATAGGGCTGCAGTAAAGTGGGTTTTGCTTCATTTCAAAAACAGCTTCTTCACAGCTGTAAAGTACATTCATTCTTTTTATTTAACTAGAAAACACTGATAACAGCTGATCATCACGAATAACTGATAATACTTGTGAGGATTTGTTTGTGGATGTTTTTCTTGCCTAGTCGGCATTTTAGCTGCAGCATTAGAGGTTAGTGTGTGCCTCTATTGATGAACACTTTTGGAGGTTTTTTTTGTTAAAGATGTTTTACCATGTTATGTCAATTATAAGAAAATGCTGCTGTTACTCCTCCTGATATTCTAAAAAAACGGATCACAGATATGATGTTTTGTCTCTCTCTCTCTTCACAGACTTGCCAAAAAGTCATGGTTTGGTAACTTTATCAACCTTGAGAAGGAGGAGCAGATCTTCGTGGTGATCAAGGACAAGCCTCTGAGCTCCATTAAGGCGGACATAGTGCAAGCCTTTCTGTCCGTATGTAACCACTTCAATTATCACTCGTACCTTCCTGTTTCTGTCACTTCTCCCAGTGTACGGAAGCACGTCTATATACCGGCATGTAGAGACACTCTGTGTTTGCACATTTAGCTGACTTTTGCTGATTTATATCACAGTTTGGTAAACTGCTTGGCTACAGCACTTTTATATTCCCCCGAAGCGAGACTTTCATTGTAGGTCAATGGAAAATGAAGCGAGAGCAGTGATCATTAGCATATAGATTCTGTTGCAGTGAAAGATTCATTCAGGGTGTGTGGAGGTGGCAGAGTCCATGAAGACGTGGTTTACATGCTGCTACTGAGACATGGACATTAGCTTGTGAAAGCAACATTTCGACGGCCTGCTGTTTTTTTTATGATTCCTTCGATGGAGAAAGTTTTTTCAGAAGGAAACCTGACTTTTTAAAATTCTTGCACATCATCATCAAAACACATTCAGTGTATTTAGAAAGTTGGATGTTCATAGATCGCATGAATCTGAACCATCTTTTCTCTATTCTCTCCACACTTTTATTTATGCTTCACTTTCTCTTGTCCTCTATTTTTCCCTTTCCAACATCTTTTCAACTTTCTAATGTTTCTATTCTCTTCCTTTCTTTTCTAATTATTTTTCACTTCATTTGATCTCTTCTCTGTTTTTCCTCCATGCTTTTTCTGTTATCTTACTATTTCTTGTCTCAATTTCCTCTGTCTTTACTTTACTTATCATTCTTTCTTCTGCTCTTACATCTTACCCTGTTCTATGATTTCTCATTTCTTCTTATTCTGTTCTCGCTTACGTTTTCCCTCTTCCGTTTTCTATACTGCTCCTTTCCTCTCATCTCTCCACCTTATTTCTATTTGCTATTCACCTTTTTTTGTATCATGGTCACATATCCTCCTCTCCTCTCCTCTCATCTTTCTTATTCTCACTTGCTTTTATCCTCACCATTTCTTCTTCTAATTTTTCCTCATCTTTTGTTCTGTTCTCTATTCTGCACTTTCCTTTAGATCCCCAGTCTCAGTCACAGTGTAATCTCCCAGACGAGTTTTCGGGCAGAGTACAAGTCTACAGCAGGTCCCACTGTCTTCCAGAAGCCTGTGAAGTTCCAGGTGGACATCACATACACAGAGAGCAGCACAGCCACGAAAGAAAATGGCATCTACTCTGTCACTTTTACCCTGCTCTCAGGTAACCACGACTCACTAGCATTATTATTTTTAGTTAACACTTTTTGCCCTCCACAGGACTATTCTTTTTAAACGCCCTCTCTCAGGCTCCCTGGGGCTTTTAAAACTGAAAAAGGGGAAGCTGCTCTTTTCTAAAGTGCAGGTGATTCCTAGCCTACTGTGTTTGACATGATTTCACTACAGGAGGTCAGAGTGGAGGACTACACCTTATTCTATTTCAGTGCCTTTTCCACACTCAAGGTGGCTGTTCATGTCCCAATGCCTAATCTCAGATTATTCTTCCCAATTAACACAATAAAAAAAGATGATTATCAAACATACAAAATTCTTTTGGTTTGTGCTGTGAATCCTACATGCTCTCGGCTTGGATTTGGTGCCCTTGCATCTTTATAATGATTATTTGATCCATTATGGCCACTACTAAAATGTGACCAGTATGGGGATTTTGATCTCAGTGACTTCAACTATGGAATTGTCAGTTACAACAGTGAAAGAATGGAAAAGGTTTTCCATGTGCCCATGCTAAACTTCCTGTTCTTGGCTGATAAGAGTTAAACCCAATATAATCTTCTGCTGTCTTAACCCATCCATATCAAGATATAGGATTTTTAGACATTTTTGGCTCATCACAGTTGTAAAGAGTGATTAAATATAGAGTTACTCTCCTTCTTGGCATCTTGAACAGGCTGGTTTTCTGACCTTTTCAACAAAATGTTTCCACCCACAGAACTGTCACTTACTCACTCTCTCACTTAGTGATTTCTGGGTTTTTGCACAATTCTGTGTTGAGATTTAAAATCACAGGAGATCAGCAGTTTCAGAAATATTCCAAACAGCTCTTCTGGTTCCAACATCCATTCCACAATCAAAGTAACATAGATTACACTTTTTTTTCTTTCTGGTGTTTAATTTGAACATTTTGCTGAAACGCTTGTCTTGTATCTGCTATATATTTGCATTGTGCTGTTTCATGTGACTGGCTAATTAGATACTTGCATGAATAAGCAGGTGTAAAGGCCTTGATGTTCACATACCACAAACTGTAGTATACTTTCCCCTATACTTTGTTTTGTTTTGTTTTTTCTTGTGTTGTGTTGTGTCCTCTTCCCAATAATAATAATAATAATAACAATAATAAATATAGCTGCAAGCAGCGATGGCGGGCCCTCGCACATTTGTGTATCGCTGTACGGTGCCCCCCAGAAAACAATGCACGGTGTGCAAGTGCATCAAGTGGGTAAATATCAGTGGACTATTTTATGTTGTAACCGACCCATTTGGGGACTGTAAGTAAAAGAAACCTCACATTTTAGACAAACGGGGGCGCTAGTGGGCCACTTAAGAGACACACCCTTGTCCGACAATTTTTGGACACACTTAACAGCCGACAAATGTGATGTATGTGTTAAATTTCAAGTTAATCTAAGCACGCCAAAAGCCTTAAATATGCCTGAAATAAAATGTAAGTTTGACGCATTGCCATGAGAACAGCGTTCGAGATAACAAAAATCACTTTGCAAATTATAATCTACAATGTTTTGCCATCATGTTGATTATGTTTGGTGGCAATCGCATGAATATCCTAGGAGAAGTATTTAAAAGTTCACCACATGCAACTGTCAAAAAATCCACCTTTTGTGACTGACACACTTCCTGGCGCCTGTTGGTGGCGCTATGTCCAAGATTCACAATAGGCACATCGATGCGATCGGAATCCTTGGCCGAACATACACACTGCGTGTCATCCGAATAAGACATTTTTTGCTTTAGATATTAGACACTTCCTGTTTCTCTGAATTCGCCATAAATTTGTCGCCTCGCCATGGCAGCACCGTTCGAGACATCAAAAATCCCTTTACAATTTATCAAGTGCAATGTCTCGGCATCATGTTCACCACTTCTGATGTCAATCGCATAAATTCCCTAGGAGGAGTATTTAAAAGTTCACCACATGCACTTTTGAAACCATCCAAAATGGCCGACTTCCTGTTGGGCGGAGCTAATAGGTTTGATTGTGAAAGTTGTTCGGGTCGATGAGATCTATATGCCTACCAACTCTCGTTCATGTGCGTACATGTTTGCCTGATCTGTGCACCAATATTTGTTTTTACATTACAGGGGGCGCTACAGAGCCCAATTGCCACGACTATGTTCCAGCCTTTGACCGGTCCTAAGGGCAGACGACTTTGACGTCTGTGCCAAATCTCCGGTGTTTTCGAGCATGTTAAGGCACTAAAAGTGCATGCCAAGTGCTTCAATACGCCTGAAAATGAAAGTAAAGTTTGAGGCGTTGCCATGGGAACGGTGTTCGAGATATCAAAAATCCCTTCACAATTTATCATCTACAATGTCTCGGCATCATGTTGACCACGTTTGGTGTCAATCGCATAAATATCCTGGAAGGAGTATTTAAAAGTTCACCACATGCAACTGTCAAAAAATCCACCTTTTGTGACTGACACACTTCCTGGCGCCTGTTGGTGGCGCTATGTCCGAGATTCACAATAGGCACATCGATGCGATCGGAATCCTTGGCCGAACATACACACCGCTTGTCGTCCGAATAACACATTTTTTGCTTTAGATATTAAACACTTCCTGTTCTCCAAATTCGCCATAAATTTGTCAAGTCCAATGTCTCGCCATCATGTTCGCCACGTTTGATGTCAATCGCATGAATTCCCTAGGAGGAGTATTTAAAAGTTCACCACATGCACTTTTGAAACCATCCAAAATGGCCGACTTCCTGTTGGGCGTAGCTCATAGGTTTGATTGTGAAAGTTGTTCGGGTCGATGAGATCTATATGCCTACCAACTCTTGTTCATGTGCGTACATGTTTGCCTGATCTGTGCACCAATATTTGTTTTTGCATTACAGGGGGCGCTACAGAGCCCAATTGCCACGACTATGTTCCAGCCTTTGACCGGTCCTAAGGGCAGACGACTTTGACGTCTGTGCCAAATCTCCGGTGTTTTCGAGCATGTTAAGGCACTAAAAGTGCATGCCAAGTGCTTCAATACGCCTGAAAATGAAAGTAAAGTTTGAGGCGTTGCCATGGGAACGTGTTCGAGATATCAAAAATCCCTTCACAATTTATCATCTACAATGTCTCGGCATCATGTTGACCACGTTTGGTGTCAATCGCATAAATATCCTGGAAGGAGTATTTAAAAGTTCACCACATGCAACTGTCAAAAAATCCACCTTTTGTGACTGACACACTTCCTGGCGCCTGTTGGTGGCGCTATGTCCGAGATTCACAATAGGCACATCGATGCGATCGAATCCTTGGCGAACATACACACCGCTTGTCGTCCGAATAACACATTTTTTGCTTTAGATATTAAACACTTCCTGTTCTCCAAATTCGCCATAAATTTGTCAAGTCCAATGTCTCGCCATCATGTTCGCCACGTTTGATGTCAATCGCATGAATTCCCTAGGAGGAGTATTTAAAAGTTCACTGCATGCACTTATAAAACAAACCAAAATGGCTGACTTCCTGTTGGGCGTAGCTCATAGTTTAGAGGGCGAAAGTTGTTCGGCTCGATGAGGTCTATATGCGTACCAACTCTCGTACATGTGCGTACATAATTGCCCGATCTGTGCACGAATGTTTGTTTTTTAATTACAGGGGGCGCTACAGAGCCCCCCTGCCACGCCTGTATACCAGCCTTTCTAAGGCCCTAGTGACAAAGGACTCTGACGTGTGTGCCAAATTTCAAGAGTTTTCGAGTATGTTAAGGGACCTCTAATGACCAATGTGTGTAAAAAAATAAAAAATAAAAAAATAAAAAAAATAAAAAAAATAATAAATTCTAAGGAAACCAATAGGGCTTTGCACCTCTGGTGCAGGCCATTCTGGCCTGCTCCTCGGTGCTCGGGCCCTAATAATAATAATAATAAACACAATACACTTTCTTTCGACTTTTCCCGTTAGGGGTCGCCACAGCGGCTCATCCGCATGTTTGATTTGGCACATGTTTTTACGCTGGATGCCCTTCCTAACGCAACCCTCCCCATTTATCCGGGCTTGGGACCGGCACTGAGAGTGGCTGGGGTCGGTTCCCTTACCGGGGATCGAACCCAGGCCGCAGCGGTGAGAGCGCCGTATCCTGACCACTAGACCACCAGGGACAATTTAAAATAAAAAAAAAACACAATAATTTAAGAAAAAATTCAGACTCTGAAATAGATCTTCACAAATCTTCTACAGTACAACACATGTACAGAGTAAACTTCCACTTGTCATTTGGTAACCGTTCAGCAATCAAACGAACACTCTTTCCCTCGACAAGCACAAAAAAAAGATGTCATAGTTGCACTCCATCCAGGCTGCTTCATTTCCAATGCAGTGCGTTCGAGCAGTCACTGTGTTAATATAAGCTCCACACTCTAATTATCACTGCTGCCAATGACATCCAGTTTCTGTTGCCCTCACAGGCAATTACAGACTGAACAAAATCAAAGGAAGCGCCATTATTCCGAGTGTTCTCATATAAACACATTATTTTACAAACTAATGCCCAAGAGTCTGACAAATTTGGCTTTGAGCCTCAATAGACAGCTTTTTAAAAGGCCGTGCAGTCATTGCTATTCTTTTCAGACAGTGTCTTGCAGGTTGATGGACACTGAACCAAATATGTGATTCCAGGTCCAAGTCGGCGTTTCAAGCGGGTGGTGGAGACGATCCAGACGCAGCTGTTAAGCACACATGACCAGCCAGGAGTCCAGCAGCTGGCTGGTGAGTAAAGCTTCATCCCACATGGCCCTGTCCCAAACCCCTTCAACATCCACCACAGGCATGCTCCCCCCTTTCCCCTCACTATGCACACTGCCATAGCACTAACCCCACACCCACTCGCTTTAAACATGCATTGATCAGACTCTGGATGTACGCAGTGAGCTCAGGAATAAAATTACACTGGCGCTAGAAAGCTTTTTATAGTGGTATACTCTGTCCATAAACCCCTTATAAAGGCCCATTGGGAATTCTCATGTTTATTACCTCTAACAAACCATGCCTCAAGATTATTATAAACAAGTAATAAAGAAACAATTGCATCACTTAATGGAAGACATATTTTGTGTCCCAAAGAGCTGCCACTGATTTTATTTTAAGAGCAGATATCTCTAAAAAGAAAAAAAAAGAAAAAAGAAAAAAAAAGGGTGGGGGGGCACCTTTGTCTTTTCTCTATGCATGGTCTTTCCTTCTGACTCATACACCATTTGCTGCAAGTCTGTGTCCTTTACATCTGCTTGAAGACAGCTCCCCCTACTGAATCAAAACTAGACCTACAAGCACAGTCAGTGGGAATGATATTCTTCTACTGGAACTGATCTAACTAAATTGGCATGACTACAGTGGATTCATGTCCCAGAGCTCAATTATTATTAATATGAAAATAGTAAAATGTGAACGGAAATCCTACGTGAAGTTCTGAGGATGACACGGCTTCAGTGGATTGATTGTTCAGGACCAAAGGTCCAATTTCTGTTTTCTCCCATGAATGGCATCAAAAAGACCTAATGGTACTTCGGTATGAGATGAGTAGCTTGCCTCTGAATTGGATAGAAATACCGTCACATATCCAGAGGTGCCACAATGTAGGATTCAAGTCAAGTCACATTTTATTTATAAATCACATTTAATACAAATTGCTGCTGACCAAAGTGCTGTACAGAGCATCAAAAAAATACATAAAATAGAGCCTTTATATTAAGTCTAAGCTCAAAGATATATATATGTTTTTAGACAGGACTTCAGTGAAGACTTAATATGGAACGGCAACTCATTCCAAAGCCTAGGTCCTGCAACTGAGAACATTCTGTCACGCTTTGTTGAGTCTATTAATTGTGTCCTGGGGAGAGTTGACTGTAAGCAATTTGAGGACATAGTCACTCTGGGAAAATGTTGAATGGAGATAAGATCGGAAAGAATAGCAGATGCCAGACCATGTAGGCTCTTATACACACATAAAATAAATGTGACGCTTTTTGAGACTGGGTGCCAGTGGAGCCAAGCAAGCTTTGGAGTTATAGACTCAAATTTTCTAGTTACAGTCAAGAACCTAGCAGAAGCATTTTGAGTTGAAGCCAAGATACAGCGAAGGCCACAGGTTTACCTGTTTTTCTGCTTTCTTATTAAAATCAGTGGTCAAACCAACAGGTAATATCATTCTCCCATTGGAAAAAGTGATACACTGAAGGGAAAAGAATGTGGAACATTTGTTTTAAATACTAACTTTCTCATTACATCAGGTTTAGCTATCTGAACTTTGATCTGCATAGATTTGTAGCCTATGAACCAATAAAATGGATGGTGTGAAAAAAGGCTTTTTGGTCAGAAAGTTGAGGAGAAACTGCTTAGAATCGCGATCTCGATAGACTTTTCTCTCACTGTCTTGTTCAAGCTGCTTGGCACATACCTAAAAAAAAAATATCCGTCTCACCCACCTGCATACGCAAAATAATATTCTGTTAGGCTTTACTTAGAAATCTACTTAGAAATTGGCGCCTCTGCGTGTCATGTGACAGACTAATTGCTAACATAATATTTGTGCTGTTAACTGTGTGGTTTTATTTCTTAGAGTAAAAGAATATTTATGTTTAATTCCGTTTTGTTTTATGGCACAAACACAGTAGGATGAAACGCTCTGATCATATAATCCTTCTTTTTTTAATAGTGCATCAAATCGTTTGTTTTCATTTCATTATTTGTTGTTAAACTGCCACAAATTATTAATAAGCTTTTCATCAGTCGATTAGTTGCAGCCGTTTCTGACTAACCAAAACGTTAATCAAATGAACAATCCAACAGTCTCATCATCTTATTAGTGTTTGTTCAATGTAAATATATAAGATATATGATTATGTAATGTCATTTTCTTAGAAGTTGATGCGACTGAACCTGAACTGTATTTACAAGTTCCACTGGTTTATATTTGAGTTAGATCTTGATTGTAAATGTACAGTGGGGAAAAAGCTTGAGCTTGTCTTGGGTGGTCTGATATCAGTAATGGAGGACACATCAGGCTAGCAAGACACAACATCTCAGCTTACTGCATTCCATCACCCTTCTATGTATTTCTCTCCCTCTCTTTTCCTCTCTCTCTCTCTCTCTATTTCTCTTTCTGGTATTCACTATTTGTTCTCTTTTGCTAGCTCCCTCTTTCTTTCTGTCAGCCACACTTTCTGTCACACACAGCCATCGCTGCCACTGCTTCCTGCCTTTCACTCAATATCGAGCGACTCAGTGTGCGCGTGTGTGCGCGTGCGCGCGTGTGTGTGTGTGTGTGTGTGTGTGTGTGTGTGGCAGAACACAGACCTACTCACCCACTGCACTGATGAATGGCATATAGTTGGAGGGCGCTCAGGGGAACACTACACTGTTGCTCTATTATACAGACTAGTTTCTTGTTGGATACAGTTTTTAGCATTTAGGCTACAAATTAACTTAATATAAGGATAAGTTTGTGTGTGTTTGTGTGTGTGTGTGTGTGTGTGTGTGTGTGTGTGTGTGTGTGTGTGTGTGTGTGCACATCAAGTCTCCAGGGTTTATGTGTATTAGCTACAAGATGAACACTGAAGTAAATTCGATTTTTTGATTGTTAAAATTGAGCACTGTGATCTTTCATCAGTGTGCTCAGATTATTGTATTAATTATTACTGAGCTCTGTAAATTCACAATATCTTCCACATCAGTGCATCTTCTTCAGTTTCATCCCATTGATTAAATACAGTATTTATAAAAGTGCACCTCTCACTTGTCACTTACTGATACTGTTAAAAATAAGATGAGAGCAGTGCTGTAAAAATTCTAATGAACCTGGGGTGATGGTTGGAAGAAAACTGCAATATCTATTATATACAATGAATCAAAAAGTTTACACAAAAGTAGAATGAAGATAAAAGTCATGACAGATCATTTTACATCTTCAATGTGCTAGAG
Organism: Silurus meridionalis; assembly: GCF_014805685.1. Classification (NCBI taxonomy): domain Eukaryota; kingdom Metazoa; phylum Chordata; class Actinopteri; order Siluriformes; family Siluridae; genus Silurus; species Silurus meridionalis. The sequence goes on along the minus strand of NC_060893.1, from coordinate 15,022,312 downwards.
GAACCAACAAAATTGAATGAAAATACAAATATATATATTATTATATATATTGTTCACCTTCTTTAATAGTAATGTATGTGACTGTGCTCTGAATAAACCAGTCACATAAAAACTCATGTTCAATACTATTTGTCATAAACCTGTTTTCATGGAAGTAATTCTAATTTGCACTGAATCAAAGTTCTCTGTTTTGGTGGGATTTTCTTGACCTTATGAAGGGCATCATCATCAAGTCAGTGTACACAGGAGATCCCCTATATATTAGACAGATCTGAAGTAAATGTGTGAAATAGAATCTACATCACTCTGAGTGCTTTATCAGTCAAAAGATGATTATATTCTAAATAACAACATTTAAGTGGAAGGGATTAGTATTGTTTTACTTAAATTTGATTGGTTCCTGTATCACATTAAAGGTGGTAAACGATCTGCCATCATTTATTTTAGTATTCTTATTTCTGCTGTCCAAAAAGAATACATCGGCCAACAGTTATTAAATGTTTAAAGTGTAAATTTCTATACAGTTCTAATCGGAAGTGGCACCAATTAGAGTCTAAACACCTGAGTCCTCGGATTCTCATGCATCTTGCACCTCTCTTGATTTTTCCTCATCTTTTCCTCTTTCTCTGGCCACTTCTCCTTGTGTGAAGCTCATTATTCATTTGTTTGTTTGTTCTCTCTCTTTTTCTTTTTTCTTTTTCTCTTCCCGTCTGTGTACCTAGGCAGCCCATTGAGTAACTTCTTTGACGTAATTAAACAACTTTTTTCAGACGAGAAGAACAACCAGGTGCTTCATCCACCTGGCACGCCCAACAGACACCCACGGCACGATCCCGAGCCTAGTCACTCGAATTGCCTGGCAGGAAATGCCAGGGACAATGCCAGGATGGTGGCTTCTGTTGGGACACAGGAGCAGCCCTAGAGACCTGTAGAAATAATACAGTCCTACTCACTGACATACAAACGGTCAGCTGTGATGCAAATAATCTTCTCCAATAGACTTTTGAATGGTTGACTGTATAAAATGAGCACATGTAGACACACTCTTCCTCCATACCATTTCCTAGACCTGTCTCCATTGTCATCATTTGTGACAGACTTTCATCTTTTTCTTTTTCTTTCTTTTTTAAGTTTCTTTTGTGTCCACTTTTCCTCACCTGTGTGATGACTTGTTTTTACTACCAGGAATTATCCAGAAAAGCTATTAACACCCCGCTCCCCTGCTCCACCCACGTTCTATGACGGAGGGCATCGTTCATAACGATGAAAAACCAGACGCATCATCCTTCATCCTCACCTTCTTTTACCTCTCTCCAATGACTTTGTGATCCTTGAGGGAAAACATACTGACACACCAACACCAACATCCAGCCCAATGTCCACCTTCTCCTCATGTGACCTTACACACTCCGACGTACAAGGAACTTTATACGTCTTCAGCTTGCTGCACCCCCCACACACACACACACACACACACAATTACAGACATGCACAACTCTGGAATGGACTCACAAAGAACAGTGTGAGAAATAGAAAGGAAGAAGATGTATAGTTTGTCCCATCGGGATAAAACTCATCACAGATTGTATTGTCATTTTCAGTGTTGATTTTATTTCCATTGAGTTGGTTTTGATCTAAAAGCTCTGCTGCAAAAAGGACTTATAAGCTTATTTTATGTTGGTGGGAAAGGGGGATTATTGGGGTCATGCAAAGAGTAATGGGCTGCTGGTTCATGAACTTTTCCAAATAAATCATTCCCATTGTACAGACCAACAATCTTCTTCTGTATAACAAAATGCCTAGATGTTATTACTACTGTTTATTTACGTTGTAGATTCTGACTGAATTTTGTGCTGCCACACAGTATTTATATATACATATATACATATTTTATCTTGTTTTATCATTGCCTAATTTATGAAACATTCGTTTCGAGTAGCTGCTGCACTGAATCTAGAGTTCTGTTATCATTCAGCATATGATTTATGATCTCATTTCACGACTACCAGCAGTAGAATTAAGGACAAAAGTGTTGAATACATTGTGAATATTTTTGTATTTTTTCTGTATTTATTCATCTGAATGATCCATTGCGTATGTGTAACACTAACTTATGAAAACAGGGGGAGTCAAAATAATTGAATGTTATTTATTTACATCCTTGAATGTTTGTACGTCCTGATGCAACGCAGATTTGTTTGTTTGACAAAAAAAAAAGATTTTTCTCATGTCTTGATTTAAGAGATTTACATGTAAATTAATTATATATTTCTTTTATTTTTGTTTTGTTTTTCTAGCTTTGAATGATGATACAAATGTAGTATATGTTTAAAAAAAAAAAAGGATAATTTACCAGTTAAGAATGTAGGCTAGCCTCTTTGGGGAGGGAATGAGCATCTTGATATTTGTCAGTTTCATTGTGTGTGTGCAATGGATTAAGACAAAAAAAAAAAAAAAACCTCGCTCCTCTTGAGTCAGTTCTCTTGTAAATAGACGGCTGTCACTTTCTCATCTGAAGGAGGTGATTGGTACCTGCTCTTTCTTCTTCGCTTTTAACTTGTATTGCTGTGTGCATGCCAGACATCGGCTTTCCTTTGCATGGCGCTAGTGTAATTGTTAAAAACCCCTTTTCCTACCCCTTACTGCTTTCCTCTGTGTTACTTGAGATAAAAAAGCATTCCCGCCCTTCTTTTTCGCTGTTAATCTAGCCGCTGTTTTGTGTCCTTTCTCTCTTTCATGAGCCTTTAGTGCACTGAGTTTTGAAACGCTTCCTCTGGTCTGTATCATTTACTTCTGAGGAAAAAGATATAGCATCAGTTTCAAAAATCCTAGTTTACAGACATGGGAAGAGTTTTTTGACAAAAACTAAAATGAAGCAATACCCTGTTGTTAATCAACCTATTTTATACAGTAGACTTTAACTGATCATGTGACTTCAGACTATAAACACAGAGCAGGAATGAAAATGAAGCTGTAATATAACTGTGAGCAACTTTAGAACAAGAGGGAAAAAACCTAATGAAACAATAAACTTATTCACTTATTTAGGAACATCTGCAGCCTTGTGTGTGTGTGTGTGTGTGTGTCTGTGTGTGTGTGTGTGTGTGAGAGAGAGAGAGAGAGAGAGAGAGATTGTATGCTGAAGTTTGTACTTCTGTTCGTGTGTACGTGTGAATGTGTGCTTAAGTGTGTTTGTGTGTGGAGGTATTGTGTGTGTGTGTGTGTGTGTATATACATTTACACTTTCTCGAGACTGTTGTTGATTTTTGCTGTGTCAATATTTAGTGTCCCTCTCGTCTCTGGCTCCTGAGGTGAGAGAAGGTAAGATGTTGTTTTAAGCTCACTTTACTACGTGTATCTTCATTTTAATTTATATTATTACACATTACCTTCATCACACTATGATGCTTTATAGCAAAATGATCAGGCTTTTACTGTGTAAAACTACAGATATTTATATCAATGCACTGATTTGAAAGATATTTTCTAAAGGAACAGCTGATCGGTGGATGCTCTACATTATTATAGGCCACAACATGGGACACGTCATTACATAACAGGTCATAAACTGATGTTAGTACACGAGTAAATTAAAGTTGAGTTGCTTATTTTTGCTCGAGTAATATCAATAATATAGTTCTTTTCTAAACATGCTTTTCCATCCTTCAAAGTCATGATGAACTTAAAAATTGAGACAGAATATATGTGAAGGTGTAATAAGGAATAAGTGTGCAGTTGAGGATCTGTGGCACTGCTGAGTTTAATGGAGGATTTTGTAAGTGAGGCTGCAGACGTGTGCAGTAAACAGTTTTGATAGAATCATTTCACAAAACCCTCTGTTTTATTTCTGTGTTGAGGGAGAGAGAGCATGCTCTCTGACACATTAGTGTTAACATGTTAGTGTTCAGCATCAGCACTAAACTTTCTGCCACACTGAGGCAAATGGCATGTTTTTTAGTCATTTCTCTCTTTGTGATGAGAAGATAAGACTGCTGCTGAAACGGTGATATTTTGTTCCAAAAAACAAAACAATAGAAAAATGGCTGGAATACTTAAAATAAAAAAACATTAAAAAGCACAGGCACAACCCCACTATACACAACTACAATACCCCTAATGCAGTGCACTGGAACAACTTCCCCTTAGTTTCTAACATCATTTACAGCTTATGGCAGATCCAGATTTACAATGCACTTGTTCTAACTCCAGGGCCCAGGACTTTGACTATACTGGGATTTAAAGCACTAAGCTTCCACTAACTAGTAACCTTCACAGAGCTTCTACCCAAAATGCCTACCAGATGTACATGGATTATCTCCAGGTGTGAATGAGTGTGTAAATGTGTGTGTATGGGTTCCACTGTGGTTACAGAAGATAACTAAACAGATACTTAGATAAATAAAACTGAAAAAGAAAACACAGATCATATTAATATCAAAAACTCTTTATGGCAACAGATTAATTGAAATAATTAAATGTTTTAACATTGTAAGTATGCATAAATGAATTAGAGCTCATAAATCTCTTTTTACCCCCCGGCTTTGCCCCTTCGTATATCTTGTAGTCTTTGTACAGGTCAAATATTTTCCCAGGTTCAAAAAAATACATTTGGTTTTATATTATTTTTATTTGTTTGGCATAAAGAACAATAAAAAGGCAACTTAAATAAACTCACATTTTTTAAATAGAAAAGGTCCACTCTTTTGTTCCAATACAAGTTTTACCTGCTGCAATTTAGCTTATAAAAACTCTTCTACTCCATTTGGCCCGGTACAAGTCCTACCACGAAGACTCGACAACAATGATGCTTTGTAAAAGGATAAAGGGAAAACGTCTGGCCGCTGAGGGATTCCTAAATAGTTTTGGATAGCTTTTACTACAAGAATGCAACTGCATTCAGTATGTAGTATTACACATTTTACACATTTGTACATTGTACATTGTCTCACATTGTCCATTATTACAAGCTCCCAATGTCTCTGTCCACATCCATCAGCTGCAGTATCTCAGTCTTTCCTACTTCACATTCAGCTCCTCATTCTGACTTCTTTTCCCAATCATAACTCTTTATCATGTCTATCTGTTGTTTTTTTCGTCTCTGTCGATGATAACGTGCTGTAGTTCTTCATTTCTGTGCTCCTCGCTGTCCTCTCACGCGTGTGCTTTTTTACGGAGGGAGCGCATCGTGCGTGTTAACATGGCCTCCAGTTCCTCCAGGAGCGATTCTCTCCCTGAAGCTGAGCGAGAGCTGGAGATCAGTCCACGGAAACCTTCTCTTTCCAGCAGAGCGCCCATGTTCTGCAGGAAGTAGCCTTCACAGTACACGCTCAGCTCTGCTGCACCCTGTGCCTGGAATATACAACCAGAGTTCAGAGAGATGTTCAGTGGGCTGTGTGCAGGTTAAATAAAAACGACTTTCTCTGTAAACACACTGTTAATTTGCTAGATTATTATGGACTATTTATTTTTATGAAGTGAGGCAGGTAAGCGGTTCTGCCAGAATTCTGTGCCAAACTCCCTCTGGCTGTGTGGAAGGTGTGTATTGAGCTGCTTACCTTGGCTGTGTTGTACACGGTCACTGCATTCTCCAGGCTGATGTTCTGAGCACAAAGCAGTTCACAGTGGCGCTGTAATCCTCCTAACTGGAACAATGTTGCCACTGACAACAGCTGGGGACAATTTCCAAAGAAAATTGATTTCCAAAACAATCCCAACATTTCAACAAGTCTCTTTTATATAGTAATATGGACACAATTATTATAACTAAATAGGTTTCTGTTTATCAGCTATCTATAACAGTACACATTCACCTCCAGAAGCTCAGGCACAGCGAGTTTCAGAGACTCTGTCCCACCCGAATACAGATATGACATCATCACCTGGAGACATGTAACGTGAAAGCTGTAAGTCTTAGTGCACAAAGCTGTTACGCAGAAAACGATTAAATGAAAATTCCCAACCAATACCTGAAAAATGTTGTACTTCACATCACTGATTTCGATCTCTTTACAGTGCTGCAAGCCATCAGAGCTGCTGGAGCCCAGAAGAGACTTAAACCTGCCAGTGCATAGACAGGAAATGTTTATATCCTGGAAAAAACTACAGCTTTTCAGACAGGACGCTTTCATATTTAGACACTGTCACCACTGTGTACTATTATTTGTATTATCTGTTTCACTATCCATCTTTTCACTGCTCATAATCCCTTTTTCATTAGGAAAGCCAGCTCACCTCTCAGATGCTGTGATCAGCAAAACCCTATGAGCGTAGAACGGTTTTCCCTCCACCAGAAATGTCACGTCTGACATTTCCTGGTTATTCAGGAAGTGGGGATCTGAAAAACAAGACAGAAGACAGACTGATTGTCTCTTTAAACTATGAATCACAAACAGGCTTTTTCATTTGAAGAAATCTGTATTATCTGTTCTATGATATTTGACCAGCTCCTGCCCCACCCCTAACCCTTTGGCAGAGGGGCCTACATTTGCTTTTCACCACCTGATTGGCTTTAATGGTTTGTGATGCAATATTTCTTGGTCATATTTTGAACATTAACTTAGATTTTTTTCGAAGGGGAAGCTTGATCCATTTCCTTCTATAAAACGGATATTAAATATTAATATTTAAAACATGCATGTCAAAGAAGATTCTATTATGTGATTATTAAGTGTATTAAGTATTAAAAAATCTTTACAGAATTTTAGAGAGACGCTTTACTCTGAAAGAACCCTCCATTATACCACAAAATAAACTCTATATGACTGATATGATAAAAATCTACTTTGTTAGTTAACTTTTTATGTGTAAAATGTGGGTGGGGTACAAACTCGGATTACAGGTTTTAATTACCAAGCTGTGCTGAAAGGGTGGGTTTCTTCCCAGAAATGACAGGAAGAGGAGCAGATCCATAGCAGTGACTAAAGATGGAGCCTAACTGCTGCATTATAGCATCACTCTGCAGGGACACACACACACACACACACACACACACACACACACACACACACAGAGAGAACATGAACAGTGTTAAGTGTGAATTTGATCACGAAGCAGTTAATTTGGTTGTATTATTTGCACTGTTTGCTTGGTACCTTGCAGCTCTTGAGGATGTTGAACATGAGAGGCAGACCAACAGAGAGCAGCTCCTCTCCGTACTCTTCCTCTTTAATAGAGTTGAAGTCTCTGAGCAGAGACAGCGTGACCGAAGCTCTGGATTGGAGCTGTGCGCTGCGTAGAGACTCCAACCACACATGCAGCTTCCAGGGCACTCCTGCAGGGGGCGCCAGATAATCAGTCCATATGTTCCCTCTATTGTCAAAGCTGAACTTACAGAAAGCCAATCTAACCAAACTGTGAAATTAAATTTATTGATCATAACGGCCAACTAAAAAATCTAAAACTGAAGAAACGGAAAGGTTTACATTAGTAAATTACTAACAATAATTATAAAAGTCTTAAAAATTAATTTCCAGTTATAAAATGCAAAACAGATCAAACATTAAGGCATTACTCAGTGAGTGCAGCTCCATGGTGACATCCAGGTATCCGTGCTCAGCACTGTAGAATGACGCCTCCTGCAGGGCCTTCATGCGGGCTTTACAGAGACGAGGCTGTCCTCCCTCAGAAGGCGCTGCCTCCTCCACCCCAAACACCCCCTCTGCCAAGATCTCCTCCAGAGACAGAACATCGTCCTTCACCTGCTGTGGCTGGGAGAGCAGCTTCCTCAGAACGTTCCTGTAGCCAAAAGAGGGAAGAATTTATACCTGGAAACACTGATGCTGATTTTTAGCACTGCATTCAGGGCACACAAGTCTAGTACTATATAGCAATATCTATATATATATATATATATATATATATATATATATATATATATATATATATATATATATATATTTTCCTATTTACAGTTATACTGATATTCTGATACACAAAACTGATATCGCAGTTATCCACTGAAGGCGATATTGGTGTCAAAGCAGCATTAAAAATAGATGGCATCTGCAGTTTAATTAAAGGAGCTCAAACATTGGATTATCGAATGCAGCTGTTACAGTGTTTACTTACTGATCTCATGTATCTTGTGAGCAGTAAGCTGTCAATGTCTACAAACAGGTGTGTGTGTGTGCGTGTGTGTGTGTGCGTGTGTGTGTGTGTGTGTGTGCGCGTGTGTGTGTGTGTGTGTGTGTACACATTTACAGGTTTAAACATGTAGCTTGTACATATTAGGTCACATAGGGAATGAGATGCCAGTGATGAGTCTTTACTGGAAGTGAAACATGAGTGTGTGTAAGGGTGTGTGTCAGTATGAGATGGGACTCTATCTGCATTGAAAAAAATGAGTGTCACAGTATCTTTAATATAATCATAATTAAAAATACGATCATTAAATCTTTTTCTGGACATTATAACTCATTTCAAGCTTGTAGTTTTCTTGTTCTTTAGGTGGATCACTGTGCTTCTTTGTAAAAAAAAAAAAACTATTCTCTGAAATATAATCAAAATTATCGATCAATAGAACAAAATTCCACACTTATATTTGGGTTATTGTAATCCTAAAATAAAAACATACAAGACACATTCAACTATATTCAAGACAGTTACACTTTTTTCTTTGCATTGTAAAAGTTACATTATCAAACTTTCAATGAGGAGAAGAATCAACTCGTGTTTAAAAGTGTGTCAGCTTTATGTCATAAATCAGTGTTTGTGTGAACATTGTCCGGTTTGCTCTGCCTACTCTACTCTCGCTACTCAATATTATTGCCTTCGTAATTGCAGTTGGTGACTCAATAATAAAAAAAACTCAACACTGACTCAACGGAACTGACACACAATCTGGTACTCTTTGGAACTGGAAAACAAGCAGTAAATGTTTTAAATCCTGAAATCATCATTATGGGAAATCTTTCCCTTTTGTTGAATAGATTATGTCAGCAAAACAAAGTCTGGTGTTTATCTAAACTTTCTATTTAATCTAATTTTCTGCAGTTTTGAGCGTTTGTTTAGGATTCGAAATCATTATTAATAGTGATGACTCGTGTGTTTAGGAGTAGTGCCAAAATGACATCACTATAAAAATGATAGCAGTTTGTGTGAACAACTCTGGGGGGGCTTAATATACACACACCCTGTCTGTAGGGGGTAAATCTACACTCAGCTACATGAGTGTAATCACATCCTTCTGTGCAGGGGGTACACTGAGTGAGTGTGTGTGTGTGTGTGTGTGTGTGTGTGTGTGTGTGTGTGTGTGTGTACCTGTGGCCATGTGCAGCAGCGTGACTAAAGCAGTTCATGTCCTCGTAAAGCGATGTTGTAAGAGTGTTTCCTTCCCGAGCTCGCTTCAAGGGATCAGCTCCCCGCGCTAACAGCAAACTCACCATCTCGTAATTCCCTGCAAAAAGGAAACGTGAAGCAAATATATTTGAGAAATAATAGAACGAAAAAAACATTTGAGAAGTAAATTAAAAGGGGAAAAAAGACACAGCGAGCTTCAGAGACTCTGTCCCACCTGAATACAGATATGATATCATCACCTGGAGACATGTAACATGAAAGCTGTTACGCAGAAAATTAATAAATGGAAATTTACAACTGATACCTGAAAAACGTTGCAGCTGTAAAAGGAGAGTATGTGTGTGTACTGTGCTCTTTCTCATCATGCAGCTATGTGTGGCCTCTATGAAATCCCTACACAGAATGTTCCCACACTTTAAAAAGCCACAAACTCCCTCACCACATACCATGCAAACACACACACTGTGCACACTCCCGGCACAATTCAGTCAGCTCCTGTTGCTTAATTCATTGTCAGGCTTATGTGGGCTGCCACCATGAGCCTATTTTAGGCCTCTCAGCAATAGATGAGCTCAGGAGTGGCACACAGAGACGGAGGGACTGAGAGACAGAGGAATGTTTAAGGCTCAAGGAATGGCAAGGTGTGACAGTGTATACTGAGGCCGGGTACACACCTGCTGCTGAGGCCAGCTGGAGCGGAGTATCGGCACAGTTCTCCTGCCCATTACGCACTGCAGCTCCCTCCACATTGGCCCCAGCATCCAGGAGAAGCTGAGCACATAAACACACAAATATACAGTTAAGAATGGACAAGTAAAAGTATTCGGAAGGAATCATCCAGAAGATCCTCCATGTTTTCCCAATGCTTTATAAGAACACACCTCTGCACGTGTATGTCTGTGCTATTTAATATGTAAAGTGTATTAAGAACAGGCTCACCTCTACCACAGAGATGTGTCCGTGTAGCACTGCGAACGTGAGCGCTGCCCAGTGACGGCTGTCTGGGTGGACCGAGGGGTGTTTAGGAGAGCACACAGGCACCTAGTGGAAACATAATACAGCTTCAACTCGTGTCAAGGGAGCAGTAATGTTTCAGGCAGTAAAACTATGTACCGGTTATTGCACATTCAGAGTCAACATCGGTGAATGCACTCACCGCTATGTCCGGATTTGCTCCGGCGTCAATCAGCATCTGGACCAAAGCCTCGTCTCCAGCAGCACAAGCGTACATGAGAGGGGTCATGCCCTGCATCCCACACACAGCAGGAGAAGGTGACATATGAAATCTGACTCGACTTGAAACATGTTTGAAAACATAATTCTCTGAATGGAATGCCTGTAAGTGCTTTGTGTGTAATACCTGATCGTCCATGCTGTTGACTCCGTCAGGCCCCAGCAGCTCGATGGCCTGACCTATTAAATCTGTGCGGCCACAGTTGAGCATGCGAAAGCCCAGATCCAGCTGGAACTTATCAGTGGCTGCTTTGGCATCGAGCCGCTTGAAGGAACTGAAACAGCACTCTGGCCTGGAGAGAGGAGAAGACATAGATGGGGGAGGATGGAGGGTTGGAGAAAGTACAGGTCAGTTATAATACATAAAGATAATATAAGTGAGAAAATGTGCGAGGGAGTGGAAAAAAGGAGGAATGCATGTAAAACTAGATAAACCAGTAGAAGGGAGAAGATGTAGGAGGTGGTTTATGTCCTGGAATCAAAGTATTTTTTCTTTTTTTCCAAGATGATGCAAATCATTAAAAAAGCCAGGCCAAGGTCCTGACATCAGCCTGTGGTCTGAATTTCTAGGTGGGTGTGGCATATAAAGTTTGAGGGTTTTGCACTTGGTCTTTGTCCACTGATACAGTAATGGAGTGAGCACTGGAGCAGGAGTGAGCTCATATGTTGTGCTGTTCACCACCATTTTCCACTGCGAGTGAAAGTGGGACAATTTAACTACATCTGTTGAATGTCTTTCTCGCCTGCGCTCGTTTATTTGAAAGATGAAACGAAGCGAGAGCAGGTGGAGCTCTTACTTTAGCAGTCGGGGTTCACAGTCGAGCCCTGGTAGTAGCTGCCGTGCTGTCTGTCGCACATCATCGCTGTCCACTAGCAGGCTGCGGCGGTGCTCGGCGTGTACGATGGCCACACGCATCCACTCCATGAGGGGCGGCAGCAGGAGGAAGGGCCTGAGCAAGAGACATACATCACACCTAAATACACTGGTACAATATCAACAATGTGTCAGGATACAGAGCTCTTCCTCTTCCTTTCTTTGTTCATTAAGACATCTGTAGTCACAGTCCTACACTTTTTTGGATGGGGCACTACTTCCACTTTATAGGGTTCAGTAATCCCCACGATGGAGCCTTTTTAGGTGTGTACAGTACTTTGGAGTCTGTAATCGAAGTTACATTATTGAAGCAAATACACATTTATTGAAACAAACTGGTCTTAGAAGTGCAAATAGCAATTTTTTTGTACTTGAGTATTGAAACTCAATTAAAACAAATAATGAACTTATAGAAAAGTATTCTTACAAGTATTTTTCACCTTTCCCACAGATAAAACTTTTAGAAGACTTTATCTATAATGAATCCTACATCAGGGGGATTTTCCATTTTAGTAAAGTAAAAACCCATTTAGGAAGAGAAGTTGCCAAAATGTCCTTGCAGGCTTTGCACTCAATTATTAAAAGCACTTTTAAAACTCTCCTCTACTCTCCTCTATTATATCAAAGCTTCTGGAAATTGAGAACTTTGCCAAAAAACTAAAATGATTCTGACTTAAAAATCACAGACTGCATCTTTAACCGGTTTCTGGACCATCAGGCCATAAAAAACTGGCCTCTTTTTTACAGAGCCTGAATCCAAGCAGTGTTCAGCAGGATGGACTTTGTCTTTCAGCTCTCTCAGACATCCTGATACCCGCAGCTGCTACTGCTCACACTTTTCCTCACACACACATACCATATAAATACACTCTCCATGTACGTGTCTTCTTTTAGACGTGTTTGTCTAAATAAAACATGACTTGACTCTAATAGTGGATGCATTAATCTGAGAGACTGCAGAGCCGGCAGCGCAATTATTTCAGACAAGTGATATTGACCAGTGTCAGCGACGAAACCAAGGCGGAGGTGATCCACAAAACATAAAGTATACATGGAAATGAAATAAACAAGTAAAAAAAAAAAACACTTTATGTAAGCGTATACAATATTCATACTGATACACAATCAGAAGTATACATTGTTTTATTAAGGAATGATTTTATTTCTAAAACTTTTGTAGCTAAAGTTTCCATTTTAGGCCCTGAGTAATGCAGTGATGTGTGTATGCCGCCAGGGGGAGTTTGTTGCAGTGCTCGTTTATAAAGCGTCCTGTGAAAAGCAAAAATTCCTGCAGAAAATCATCCAATTAGTAAGGTCCTTTAATTAACTTTACATTATAACCCATAACACTGCTAACTAAAACCAGGGTAGAAAAAAATCACTAGCCCAACCATCCAGGACACGAAAAAAAAGATTTTAGATGCCCAGAAAAATCCTAACATCCTAATCCTGAATTTTACAGCTGCACTACACATTTTCAAGATGACGGAAGAAAATGTTTTATTAGGGTTCATTAAATTGTGTGCACAGATAATAATCTTTCCAGGATCATGAATACACAGGTATGTGAAAACTCCCCCTATTCAGAGCAAAGTCTTAATGAACAACATGCAGTTTACCTCACAGTGAAACATATCAATACTTATTGATTTACTTCTGGGTTAAGTTCAGCTCACTAGTTAACGAACTTGCCATTCATTATTGCATCAATTTATCCACCAGTTTTTAGATGGTCAGTTAAACTTGTAGACAACAAAACTTTGGACTTGGTAGTACACTGGAGCATTTACATAGCCAGCAGCATAGCTAATGAAATTATAATTCAGTGCAGTGAAGGGCATATACATAAAAAATATTTTTAATAAGAAAGTTGTAGAGCTCAAACATGCAACCGAAAGAACCCTGGGTTCTAGATTTAACTTGGCTGTCACTTTGGAACAGATTGCACAGTTTGATGCCTATAAAACAACAACTCAAATTCGAATTGCTCATGATTCGCACAGTGGGAGCAAATGTGTGCTAACTGAGCCTTATTCTTCACCTCACACCTCGCATTTTGAAGTATTTCCTTGTCATATTTATCCTGCGCAGTGTTGAATATATACTTTTGTCCTACAGTGAAGATCTGGATCAAAACCTGCTGCTACACATCTGCCATCCTGCAGAGTTCTCCTTATGCACTGCTCCTGAAGGCTGGATCAGGTGTGTTACATTAACGCTGGATCTGTAGCAGCACGCAGTGATGTACGAGCGACTTCACCTTTCTCTAAGCCCAACACAAATCACTAAAAATAAAAAAAATTTTTTTACATTGTATGCAATACCGGTTTGCTCTTAGGGAGAAGGTGTGACAGCAGGGAGATGGTAAAACACAGGTGGCCCACTGAGAATCCAGGGGACTAACAAGACATATGCAGATAAAGCACACAGGGTGGAACAATGTGCTCATTAAGGAAAGTAAACATGCGCAGGGGAGATGACAACAACAGAGGAGAAATATAGCACGCAGCGACACATGAAAGCTATTATTAGATACAAAAAAAGAAAAAAACAACGGCGCTGGAACAGAAATGGCAGACGTTCAGAAAGTCTAAATAGTTTACAAAGTGTGGCAGTTGTGCAAGTTCAACAATCACTATTTACAGATAAACTATATTATACATTATACTCTGCATAAACACCTCCAACTTGCTAAGTAAAAAAAATGATGAGTAGCCACATTACCTGCTGTTCTACAAACAGCCTTTGAGAGCTCCCATTAAAGTCCCTTCCCAAAACACATAGCTTTAAATATGTATAATGCAGGCTAGGCAGTAGCTAGCTGTTTTGTCCTGGTCATGGTGGATCGACAGAATGTTTTCTGCCATATCGCCCCAACTTCTACACCAAGAAATAAGTGCTCTGAGAATTACTATATAAGCTAACAAACATTACAAGACATAATGAAAACAAATTCCTTTAAATGTTTCCATTTTTATCCATTTTTTTTCATATTTTAGAGTGAAACCTGCTGGAATCAAGAGCTGGGTTAGCCATGTTCTGCACAGTTCTCTGCTCAATTCTGTTTCATGCAGTACAAGTGTGTGTACTGAAGTGTGTGTGCTGGTCCAGTGCGTGCCACCGTTAATGGCTTGTATGTGTTTAAAATTGGTCTCTAGTTTGACTGCATCATCTAGAAAAGAGTACAATGGTTTGATTGTGTGTGTATCTCTTGTGTGTAAGAGAGTAAAAGATTGAAAACAGCGACAGGAACTACTGGAACGATCACATCGGCCAAAACGACCCAGCATCCTGCCAAAGAGGACTTCCACTAGCACTTTTCCATCTCTAAATGCGCTTATTGATCCTTCGGAAGCTCTCGGGCTTGGAAAGACCTCATCTAGAATTAGCTTTGGTGCAATAAAGCCTACTATTTTAAAGCCTTTGGCTTCCACACACTTCCAATGAAACACACATTTTTTTTCTCACACACATACATTTGATGAATGGTCCACTCTGGTGACCTGCTCCTATCTGAATGAAACTTAAGCAGTGTGAAACTCGAGCTCTTCCAGACACTTCTAACCTCTGCTTTGTTCACTTGCCACAGGGCTACAATGCTATACATGGCAGCCGTGTGTGGGCCCCTGGTGCTCTCGCTCGCTCGGCCCCTGGGTCACACCTCGACCACGACCCTCGCATCTGATTCTAGAGCTCAAGTTCAACGCACTGAAATCTGAGTTGGTACCACGGGCCACATCAAAGCCTGGTCGAGCATAGCGCTCTGAAACCTGAGAGTGTGCCATGCTAATTAGCTTTTCCTGCATTCACACAATGAATGGGTAATGGGGCTCCTGTTGGAAGCAGGTCACACTTCAGATGTGTGATTGTGATTAGACCGGAGCCACAGACACCACAAGCTCTGCATGCTTGCTGGATGTTTATAACATTCTATAACAGCTTTGAGTCACAGGTTTCTGGCAAAGAAAAAAAAAATAATAATAAAATATATATATATATATCCTCCAGATGTTCTCACAGCTCTCTATTCTCTTCACCCTGCACCTCATCTTTCTTCCTCTTACACTCTTAAATTTCGTGTGGTTTGGCGATATGTGATGATTAATCCTTTTGTTATTTTTTTTATGGAACAAGAAGATTAGATTATTTGTTTAATGTGAAGGCTGGACACAAACAGTTCAGATCAACTATGTTTTCCAGACAGAGTCTTCAGTGCTGACAAAGCTTCTTTGAGTTTGTTTTTTTCAGATGTTCCTAAATCATAAGGCATGCTTTTCTTTTCTAGATCAAGCTTTTTGGTATGGCTCATTCAAAACGGGAGCCTCCCATTGACAAATGCCATGATCATATTTAGCATCTTTCTCTGGGTTGCATTTGCTGATATGGCTGACTACATACCTGCTCTCAGATTTGGGTAATGCAACCACTTCACAGCTCCGGGGTCCTTGGTTTGATACTGAGCTCGGGTTACTGTCTGTGTGCAGTTTCACATGTTCTCTCGTGTCTGCATAGCTCTACTCTGGGCTCTCTGGTTTCCTCCCACCCTCAAAAGCATGCCGATGGGTGGATTGGTTACACTCAATTGGCCTCGGTGTGAATAAGTGTGTAAATGTGATTGTGCACCAGATCCAAGCTACATGTATATTCCCCTTCCTAGGGGAGAATCGCAGGTTATTAAGAGAAATAAAATAATTCAACTATTTCATTTGTATTCAGATAATAATGAGTTTACAATAAACTGAGTCAGAATAACACAACGCTAAAACACTGAGGAATAAAGACAGCAGTGGATCCATTCAAGCTATATGTTCAATTCTTTCTTTCCATATGTTAAAGTCCATTATTAGGGCAGATATTAGGACTAAGTATCAGTATATCAGAGTTTCAGTATATTTCTCTTCTAAATCCAACTATGATACATTACAAAATTCAAGCAGTGAAGAAACCACTGTGCAAACTCGATCAACAAGCTGGACAGCTTCCATGGTGTTTGTTGCACTGAGTCTACACACAGCTTACAAAATATGGAAATATTGGCTGTGAGATGTTCATGTAGTTTAAACTTCACTCATGGGAGTCTCAGTGTCATGATGCTGATATAAATTGCAACACTGGTTTCAGCTTTTTCATATTTGAGAAATGCTTTTTGTGCATGAACTGGCATATTGTGTGTTTGTTTCATTCATGATTACTTGGCAAAGTTCACATCGATCGGTACCTCTTTTGCTGATCATCAGGCATGTCGTGTCTGCCATCAGCATGTGTGAGCTGTATGCCTTTTGAGGCAGACCAAGGGGTCAGCGTGTCATCGATTTATATCAGCCTCTCATTCAGCACCAAGAGCTCCTCTTCACCCCTCTGACCTATATCTGTCTTTGCCTTGGGCTGTTGTAAAACATCCATGTGTCACAGTAACCTCAGCCTATGATAGGAAGACCCTGAACAGTGGCGTTAAAATTACTGAGCTTTGTCAGGACCACACAGCGTGCCAGTGAGAGACTGGGTTGAGTTTCAAACAAAGCTTTAATACCTTTTTTAATAGCACGAGGCCCTGAGTTGAGGCACTGCCAGGGCTAAGAAACCGCCTGCTTCTCATTCTGTTACCACACACACTCACGCACACACACTGTCATGCACACTACAGTGCTGTAAACCTCGGCCGGTGTTGCAGTTGGTGTTGTCATGAAGATGTTGATGCCTTTGAAGTGGGCTGCGGCTGCACCTTTGCTGTTTTCCACTCTAGTTGTGTTTAGGTTGCCGTTGCTGCACAGCACCAAGCCAGGTGCATTTTAAAGTGTCTGACAGTCTTTAACATACAGCATGCAAACACTTACAATCATCAAGACCATCAAGGGATCGTAAGAACTTTGCTCTTGCTCATTCGGGTAGCAGGCACCTGGCGTAATCAAACATGAGGAAGGTGAAAGTGTGCAGACTGCTTTAGTGATTCCGTTTGGATTTAGGTTTGGCAATGGTGTAGGTGTCATTGCAAAGGGTTTATAATTAGAGTTTGGATTCAGTGTTAGATTTAGGCACGTATTACAAGAAATGTACACCATCTGTATCTTCTCTATTGAAGTAATATGTACTCATTTAACTGTAGTGCTGCTGACAGGTTAATCCCAGTTTTTCTTTGGGAAAATCTCTCCCATTGTGTTCAGGGATTAAAACCCCTTTGCTTCTTCTCTTAGGGAAAAGATGAGGCACAGAAAAGGAATAGTTCTGCTGTAGGGCCTTCTTCTTGGTCTGACACCAACGTCCTGATTCTATTGTTCCTCGGCTTTCTAAAACCTACAGCTCGTGTCCAAAGAATCTGTGTGAAGGTTTATCGTCTTTCACCACTATTGCTGCTCTTTTTCTTTTAGCATTATGCTGCATACATAAGGCCTATTTGTTGGCTGTCAAAAATGTTTCACATGCTCATTTCCATGAGTACTGTACAATGCAGTGATCGACAACACGCACCGACACGATCTGATTTCACTCTATCGGATATCACTTTTTTTTATCAAAGCTGAACTGAATAAAAACTCTTGCAATGCTGCAGCCAATAGAAGATGTTGTAGGATGAGCTAAAGGCTTTTTTTTATAAAACGAAATGGATGTCAGTGCACAGTAAATGCATTTTTAGATCAAATGAATTTCTGTCTATAGAAAAGCAGCAACACATGTTAATAGATTCTGTATAGAAAGTATTGCTAGGGGTATGTAGCTACAGAGACCACACAAAAGAACTTCCCCCTTGCCATAGAGTCCAATAAAAAAAGGATTTGATGGACAACATGCATTAACACATGCTATGTTGTCCATTGAAATCGTTTAAAAAGCAGTTTTGATGGAATGTACTCTGATGTGGCCATGCATCAGCCAGTAGGTATAGTGTAGGTAGGGTTTCAGTTATTCACACCAGACTAATCATTCTTGTTAACAGAAACACCAGAAATGTTACCGAAAATCATGCTTATAATTAAATATAAATGCTAAAAGAATAGATCTCAATGGTGTCTTTCTTAAAATGTTTTAAGTGCATTTTTCTCTGTATGGAGGATGCCCTACGTACCGCACATTCCATCTGAATGCTAAAACAAACCACCTCAGAAAGAACCCTACTAAGCTCATAATTGAATAAAATCCCACAACAAAGGCAGAAAGATGGTAAATTATGGGGAGCTTCACAGTTCCACCATATCATTACCACCTCTAAATCCTCCAGGCTATGTGGTTTCTCCCAATTCATATGTATATGAATAGGGCCATCAGGTGTTAATTAGTGCAGCCTTGAGGAGAAAGAGGTGCTTTAGGACCTACCTCTCTTTGCTTAAAGCCATTCTTGGTGGCTCCAGGTTAGGATTCTCCATGGACTCCATCTGAGGACAGCGCAGGAAGTAGTAGAGTGTGTGCAAGGCGTCTGGAGACCAGGAGACCGGCTGCTGGCGGACATGGCGAGCTGGACTTACTCCGACCAGCCCTGAACCCAGGCGTTGCATGTGGTGCATGGCCCGTGACACCAGATCACCTGATTAGAGGGAACAAAATATGCTCAAAATCTGGATCTAAAACGAGAACACATCAACATGGCATACACAAGCAATTCCAATAGGTTGATCCAAGTCAATTATAAGCATACTAATGTGTACTTGAAGAATATATATAAGGTTACTACTTTAAATATTTTACACCTTCTTAGGGCAAAGTTGGAATAAAGCCAATACTTAAGAGTATATTTACTGTGAATAATACTTTAAATACAATATATATAAATTAAAAATAAATCAATATATATATATATATATATATATATATATATATATATATATATATATATATATATATATATATATATACACACACACACACACACACACACTCTTAAGTATTGGCTTTATTCCATATTTAAAGTAGTAACCTTAATATATACTTAACGTTAGCTCAGAAAAAAGGTACTTTATTTTTGTGCTATATATACATTATGGTATTATTGGACAGTTCATTAAGCCTGTCTGCTTTCACCTAATACATAATGATAGCTAAATAACAACCGGAAGCACCACAGCTCTTTTTATCTGGCTGCCTGCTTTATATGGAAGGGTCCTTTAGAATTGAGTAAGTGCCTGGTCACAGTGATTAGATTACAAAAAGGAACAAATCCAAATAAGGTTACAAATTCACCTTCCATTTGTGTCATGTCCCACCACAAAGATTACCAAAGCTTGATTACATCAAGTGGAATACATTAGGTATGTAAAATTAACCACTAAATCTAATAAAATAAGCATCACATGAAAACTAGGACATCAGGCCTGACATTAAACTATTCTTATTTCATTCTAATGCTGTAAAGCACATTCATAGTTGGCTACAAAATCCACACAGCAGATGAATAAGTATAAAGAAATTTAACAGTTTCTTCTACATTGAATTCAACTGCAGACAACTGCACACACCCGTGATTCATTTCCTCTCCTCACCCTACATACTGTTTGAGTACACATCCAAATTCCTGCATTAGCATTTGGAAAAAGTCAAATGGAAATTTTTTTTTTTTTTTTTTCACAGCTTGCTCCATGCTGCTCATTAGGACAGAGGACGAGTGTTCGAATTTTGTGAGACAGTAAATCTTATGAGCAGTAAATCAGGACCTGTTTAAGGAACCACAGATGGACCCTGAAAAGCATTTTATAGATCAAAAAAAAAAAATAATCACAAAAAAGTCACAAAAGAAGCAATTAGTGAAAGCGAGACTACGACCCACAGTTTCCCATGCACAGACACTAAAGTCTGGCTGCTCCATTTGCAAGAATGGGTAACAATCGTTTGAGGTAATTATCCCATGCTTAATTTCTGACCCGAGCATGTGGGTTGGAAGAGGGTGGGACACTCCATTAGTAGCTGAAGACCCCACTTATAGCTGAAGGAGCTTCTTTGTGTCCTATCATGCCCCTGAAGGGTTCCCTGAGGAATTCAAAAGCAATAGGGAGGCTGTCGCAGGCCTGCTGTTCATGACTATTTCCTTAGCTTGACCATATTAGATTCTCTGTCTCAGACGTAATACCGATTGAAATGTGAGGCATTTCCTATTCCAGCTGTCTCACCAAACAACAAAGCATTAACTTACTATTTCAAGATAACACCACATAATGTTGTTGACAGTGACTAGAACAGTTTTTTTTTATTCACAATTAAACTGAATACATTTGTGTTTTTGTTTCTACAGCTTAACAGAGAACACACTCCCTCTTTTCGACAGAAAGGTAATTGATAAACTATATGATTATTATAAAGCTCACCAGGATAAAGTGCTTACTAAAGAAGAATACATGAACTGAAAGATCCAATATGATATCAATGAGGTGTCTAGTAAGATCTAATAATACATTATTTAAAAATATAAATAAACATAACCTCAGCTTTGAGTTAGTTGTCTGATTATTTTGTGCAGGTAAGGAGATACAAAGCTGGAATGACCAGTACATATAAAAGCTTTCATCAAATTCCAACATGCCCTGTTTGACACCAGGGTGGCCGGGACTTTATAGATACTTCACTATTCGCCAGTGCCGCAAAGCAATGCTGCCCAGTACTGCCCAGAGCATGTGTGTTTGTGTGTGAGTGACTGACGGTGCCAGGGCAGTCCAGCAACCTCAGTAAACCATTACAAGGAGTGCTTTCACTCTGACTCACAGACTCTCCAGTACAGTTTGGTCAGATGAATGTACCCTTGTGCACAGGTACAAACAGCAGAGTGTCCACACGTTTGCAGGAGAAAATGGAGCCCTAACTTCAGTAAGCTCCAGTCTTTTCCTGTGGCACATTAAGTAAATACACACAGACTGGAAAAAAACCAAATCGAGGAATAAATCATGGGGCATCAAAGAAAGTCCTATTCCGGTGGGAAAAGATTGTGTTTTAACAATCGAACAAAAGCTGTCAGAACAACTATTATGATATGAATATATATGAGTATATATAAATATTATAAACCCTAGTGTATATATATATATATATATATATATATATATATATATATATATATATATATATATATATATATATATATATATATATATATATGTCTAAATATGAATTAATATTTATTAATATTAATATATAAATGTCTAAATATTACAATTTTTACCATGTGTGAAGATGTAAAAGATTAGTAAAGTGTCCACCATACAAGACTTTCTGAATTAGCTGTTACTATAAAAACCATAACATTGTCATGTCAATGCGAGAATGAACCACATTTCCCAAAACACAGGATGACCTGCAAAGCAAACATGGCTGCCACTGACTACAGCTCACAGCCTTTACAGTCTCTCACAATTATGTTCAACCACCGAGTGATTGCACCTACCTGGACTCAATAACTCATACAGTATTTAAGCACCCTCATTAAACATTCACATTGTGAAGTGTACACTCGTGTTATCACCAAGACTTATAGCCATCTGATAGCCACCCTGATTCTCTATTATTTTTCTAGTTTTGTTTTTGCTTGCATTAGTTTATGCTGTTTTATCCCTGATCACCACCTGCTTCTTGACTCTGTTTCTATTCTGTGTGAGATAACGTCTTTGTTTTGACTACTATGTTAAATAAATTCTTGTATATCTGCACTTGTGTCTGTACCTGCCAGCAAATTACACCTTCTGACCAATCAGAAGTAGGAACTCAAGACTAAGTATTTAGTACTAAAAAAATAAAAACTAATTTATTTTATACTCTTTACCTACTTTACCTACTTTGACAAATCTGGTAGCAGTACTAAGAAACCCAAGCCATTTAAAAGCAAAAAAAAACTCTTGGACAGAGGATGTCAAGACAGATAAGATGGAATGTCTCAACTTCTCCTATTCTAACCACTACCTTATATCCAACTAAACAGAACTCAGGATGTCCTGTCACAAGAATCTAACACTGGCATTTCTTGGGCTCAGCAGACCAAATTGTTGCAACTTGAAACTGGAGTAGGGACGTTTTTTCATCTTCCATTTACACACATCCTCATATCTCCCCCCTGTCTCTTTCTCTTTTATCTCATCAAGCTTGATGTTTAGAGAGCAAACACATCTCTGTCCTCCTCCTAAGGTACTGACATAAGGAGTGTTTACCATGAGGGAGGAATAATGGAATAATCTGCCTGGAAAGATAAATAACATTCACGTTATCACCTTTCCCACATTCAACCTCCTCCTAAAATGAGCCAATAAACTGCTCTCTGCACAGTTCAAGCATTAACTCATTGTTGCTTTGCATCAGTCAAAGCGTAATGGCAGCTTACCCTATTAACCAGAAGCTATGACACTCAGAGAGTGCACATGAATAAACATGTCCACTGCTTCCACCACAGTTAGAATGCGTATTTTATGCTAATGATGTTTTCTTATACGACGTTCCAGTTCCCTGCTGTCAGGAAGGGCCCAGGACAGAAGGAAGAGATGAGACAAAGAAGACAAGAAAATGCAAATAGACACAAACATGCTCAGAAATTCTCTTTGGTGTTTAAAAATAGGAAATAGATGGACTGGATGGGTGCTTTTGTTATTTCAGCTTCATGTCTTTGTCTGCCTGAATACATGATTGTGATTGCAAGGAAGGTTTGTATTCAAAACGTAGTTCTAGTTAGTATAATCTCTATTAAAATTAATGCACTGCCTACAAACAATTGTAACATACAGAAACATTTACATACAGAGGGAGAAAATAATCGCAAAGTTTCCTAATGACATTACTTAACTAAATGGAATATTTTGTCATGTTTTGCTAAATAGGTTAAGGTACTTGTAAAGTTACTTTCGATGAATCAGAGGAGGTAACGTTAAAATGAGAAATGTAACAAAAAACTAAATATGTTTGCGCAACATGATTTTCTTTGCCCACATGTCGTGCATTAGAATGATATGATGCACACCTAGCCATGGATTATCCCATTACTTACACATCAGAGCTGTTGAATTCTGAGCTCTGATTGGTCAGAACAAAGTACTTTTCTGTAATAAAGCTGGCTATAATTCACATCATTGGTTTTAATAATTTATTAAGGCATTGTTTCTTTAACACCTCGCACTGGATTGGCAGACACTCCTTGTAAACAGATTTAAAAAAACAAACTGTTGATTGGTTGGTATACTCTGAGTTTATTTAGTATTTTGGGAAGGAGTCTCCAGTGTGAGCATTTTGTAAAAGTCAAAGTAAAAGTCGAAACCTTATGTTTTGAGACATGTATAGTCTTCTTTGTAACACGACAAGCTTCTTATGTTTGTTGTATGCGAGAAAGTTTGGTGAGGGAATGCCTGTTTTCGGGTGCTTTGACCTAAACAGTAAAAAAGAGCTAAATAGTATTGTGAACGTTCCACAACATTAAGCATATCTATAAACAGTTTACTACTCACTTAGTTCAGAGATGCTGCCTACGCAGGTAGCTAGTAGTGACTGCTCCAGAGTGCGCAGTTCGAGCTGCGCGTATGCATCCTCTCTACTCTCCACTCCGGCCTGCTGGCCCTCGGTATAGGGACTGAAATATGCTGGCAGGGACAGTACACCTACAGAGAAACAAATAAAGGGAAATTATAAGTGCATACATTTACTTCATTCATTTATGATGCAAAATATGGCTGACCTACATGAGATTTATTTAGTGTAGTGCCACACTCTTTCTTCATAATCCCCAACCGTACACCAGTGCCATTAACTTTTACTGCTGGATTTATACACAGTGAGTAATGCAGTCATTGCCTTTATTGCCAAATGCATAAACTATGTTTTATTGTCTCTTTCATAAAGGCTCTGAATGGAAGAAAATAGGGTGCAACCAGTCTAGACAAGTTTTTAGTTATCATGAGCTGTGTGCAATTTCACTGGAACTGAGATGAGCCAGTTCTGATTTGGCAGTGGAACACTGAACTGATGAAACAAACTGATAAAATAAAACACAAACGTGTCCTTTAACTGAAATTTCAGGTTCAATAATTATCTACAAGCTAACGATATTTGTATGTTTTCGTTTCTTTTCTTTTTCACACGGGAGAAAAAAAAAGGTTATTTTCTGACAGTTGTTTTACTTTATATATTACGTGTACAATAAAAACAGCGTTGCCATGGTCGTGTTTTAATGCAAATGGAGCCGCATTTGGGAAAAGTTTCAGTACAATTTTTCACTAGTTTAAATCAAATTCAAAATGAATCAGGTGTATGAAAGTGTAAATACAGAAAATGGATCTATGATGTACACAACCATTTCTGTTTCGAGAAATATAGTAAAGATTGGAAGATGGAAAAGGTTTTTATGTGTGGGGGGGAATGTCTTTGGCATGTTTCGGATATTTCTGTGTGGCTCGTAAAACCTTCCAACAACGAATAAAAGGCCTCTTTAAGATACCGCCTCAGTGGTAACCTAATAGTAATGGTGCAGTGTAATACCTTTTTTTATTATAAAGTTCCAGGTGACTTGATCTTAATTCACACAAGCAAAAATCTATGCAGGATTAGTAGAGAAAGAAAACAGGGCAAAACAGCTCGCTCAGTGTGTGGTTTTCTACATAACGTAAACTGAAAGATTATAAAAATGATATTGCTTTTAAGCAACCAGTCCTATTTGCTCCAAATAATGAGATCACAGCATTTCAACATCATGGTAAGCTGAGAAGAACTGAACGGAACAGTGTTCATTTGTATAAGCAATTGCCACACAATTGTATGGTTTATGTAACATGGACTGAACCCAAGCAAACTCATAAGAGTCTTGTTTGCCAAACATGTTTTTATTATTTTCACATGGACACTATAACCAAACACAGGGTCATAAATCAGATGAACCCGCCTGCCTCCATATTGTTTCTCCAGAGTATAATCTTAGCTAACACCTACTTATACAAAGCAGTGACCTCTACTTCCTCTAAAAACAGCTCAGTTCTGTGGGTTTCTCATAAACACTAGTGTTCTACCATTTACTTAAATCATACAGCTGTGATATAGACAGATCCATTCCCACAGTCCAGTGATGGGACTTTCCCCAGTATGTGCTGAATTTTGTCTAACTGGAAAGACTAGGCTTCTGATTGTCCTTGCAGCTACACCCTGGGCATCGCTAAACCAGAATGAAGTGTACTGCAATCCTCTGCCAAGATCAATGATTGCATAATAGCAAGGCCATCTTTCATTACAGCAAAGTCTATACTGTAGAACAATACCTTTATATAAATCATCCTATAATCCTACAGTTCCAAAACCTCAGCGATCTCCTGCCTTGAGATCCGTCTGCTGCTGTAAGAGCACTACACGCTGTGGTGTACTTTTAACCCTCTCAGAATTGCTCTCTGTGCATCCCGGTGTGACTGAAAACACACACTTTCCTTCTATAGAACACACCCTATGAATTCAGCCCATTATGTTTACGAGTCGTTTCTGTATTTACTCCAGCGTGGTCTAAAAAAGTGCGGCTTCCTGTCTGCTTTTCATGTGGACGACCCGAGTTAAGCTCAGACACAGGGTAGGATTAAAAGCTTTGCACAAAAATCGGCTCAGTCCCACTGAGAGGAAAATTCGGTTCTATTGCACTGCACATCCATGACAAACCTTTTCTTTGGCTGTTAGTATAGATGGTACTGCCAAGCTAAAGGAAACAGGCTGGGAACTCTCACCAAGCAGCAAAAACAACGCAATATTATAAAAACCCCAGGCATGATTTATTAGTAAGTATGCCTAAGAAAGCCTGAAAAAGGCTGAATGTAAGTAAAGCACATTTCCACTCACTTGCCCAAGCGTTCTGCAGCACCACATAGATAAAGCTCTGTATAAACCTTATTGCATCGAGTGCAGATCCTGAGAAATGATACTACACAGAAAATATTAGGGTGGACCCAGTTTTCCAAAAGAAACCTTTTCAGTTTGGAATACATAAATAAATACCCACTAGAGTGATGAGGAAAATCAGCAGTCTAAAAACCCAGGGTCATAAATTCCACGAGACGGGGATAAACGTTAGCTTACGGCAAACAGTGTCTTTACATTCTCCAAAAGTCAACATGATTTACACTCATAACGTGGCATTTATAGCTAAGCACTATACCATGGTTTATAGCACTACTGCCAAGTTCTATTCAAAGAAATAGCATTGCTTTTTACTTTCATAACATTAACAGAACATGCAATAGGCAGGTGTGCAAATATGACTCAACCACAAAGCATGAAAAAGTGAAAGTCTATGTTATGAATATCTTGGAAAGTCGTAAATAAACCGATTTTTGAACTGTTTGAACTGTTCCATAACAAAGTTCCATACTTTGTATTAATAATTGGTTTTATAACAAAGCACAAAATTCTTCAAAAGGTTTAAGAATAGAGGCTTTTATGCTTCACTGTATCCCATTTTTTTTTCTAATTGACTTCACAATGTATTTGTTGATGTGAGTTATAACAGGAACTAACTTGTCCTTTTGACATTCCATGACATTTAAGTGCAACAATTAACAGATTAAAAAAAGCATCTGACAGCGCTTTTATTCCTCACTAACCAAATATCTGATCTTATTTAATAAATATCCTTGCTGAAAGTTATATCTAAAAAATAAAACCTGTAACAAACATTTATTTACACAGTTGGAAGTTGAAAAAAAAATGTATAATTGTTAATAATGTGTAATGATCAGTCTAATGCTATATATACAGTATAATGCTTTATACTGCTTGAGAAAATGTGTCATGTCCTATTAATAACATTGTGTTTCTTCAGAATAGCTGTATATAGAAACATTAAAATAGCACATATCAAGTGTGAGGGTATAGAATGCCTTTCTCTTGCAGTTTACACAACTGTTAATGAGAAACACACTGCCTCAATTAAAAGCACATTG
Source organism: Silurus meridionalis (assembly GCF_014805685.1). Classification (NCBI taxonomy): domain Eukaryota; kingdom Metazoa; phylum Chordata; class Actinopteri; order Siluriformes; family Siluridae; genus Silurus; species Silurus meridionalis. The sequence goes on along the minus strand of NC_060893.1, from coordinate 14,995,054 downwards.
GCGAAGTCCATACACACAGAGATTCAATTAGTAGTAGAGCTTTTACAAAAGATCAGAATCTGTGTGGCCACCAGGGCCAGCATGAAAATCAACCCATGACCAATTTGTATAGTTGCACAGGGTATGACCTTTAACTGTGTGTCTACAAGCGGAGAGAACATTGCCGAGGTATTTGCTTCTATTCACTTATTTCACAATGGAATGGTTTCCTTTATGGCCTATTCACAACCTTGTCCTGGCCTCAGATTCTTCCTATATACACAAACACTATATTCTCAAAAGACTAAGCTTACAGCAACATTATTATTCATTCAGTTAAGTACTGAATCTGTGTTAATGCTACTGCCATAAAATGAATAGAACATTCATGGCTCTGTATTAAACCAGAAAAATAACATGTGGGTGACATGTGTGACAAACTAGTGAAATCTAACTGCAAATGTTCCTAATACATTTACACTGTAGAAGCACCACCTAAACAGACTGACCATAGAATTACATGCAGTGCTGTTAAATTGTTAAATCTGATTGGTTAAAAAGTGTTGATTAATTGTATGTAATAGGATAATTCACAAAAAAACCCAACAACTGAGAATCACTTTGGAAATGCAATTTTTTAAAATATAAAAAACAAATAGGATGCAAGCACATCCTATGAGGTGATAAAATAGGTGATAGATGTTGCGTAACAAAGTAACTATACAGAAATCAAATGTGCATGTTTGTGCATGTTAACAATGTTTATTCTCAATTTTGTTGTATAAAAGGGCATTATTCAGTTTAGGATGTGCTGTTATTAGAACCTTATCGATGGTATCAAAAAAGTAAGATTAACTAACTTCCATATTGGGCTGTATGACATTAACCTATTGTTGATTATTTACCTTCAAACTACTTACCTTTATTTTATTTTACCCCTTACTTGCATTACACAAGTAAAAGTCTCCAAAACTGATCTTCGAAGCAGCTTAAATTTGTCACAGTGCCTTAAAAAAGAATATCATTAAAAAAAAACCTTTTCACTGTTTGCTCTGGGAGCTTGCTGGCAGGATGAATATCTTTGGAACATCCAGTAATAGAGAGCATCTCCCGTGAGTCCACACCCTCCCTGCTGTCTGCTTTTCCCATACCCTGCTTACTGTTTGTGACAAAAACAAACCAGCAGATATTAACTCTTTGGTCCCTCTCAACATTGCCGATTGTTTTTGAATTCGATTTTCACAAAAAAAAAAAAAAACAAATATTTTTAGCATAGAAAATGAAAATGTTTGTGTCCTGTAATACTTATTTAAGGTCCCTTTTTTTGTTTGTTTTTTGTTTTACAGTACCCTGGCTTGCTGTCTTAGCAATCACTCACACCACATGCTGTACACTGTGCATTCTTGGTGTGTAATTAGTCTGGCAGGAGTGTTATGTTTGGTCTAACATGTGCCTCTTGTTCCTGAATGTATCAGTGGGTGTTAAGTGCAAGGTCTTGCTCCTGTAAGACCCAGGAGGCCACTCAGCACTTAAATCTGATTGTTGTTGGGTTTTTTTTCGGAAAGCCACCTGCCTGTGTGTGAAAATAAAATTGTTCATTCATCAGGCCAAGCCCAAACGCCTCACAGCCTGATCTGTCACACAGGACCTGTCTTTATGAAACTGATTATTCAGATTATGGATAAGACACCCGGCCATGATCTCCTCCCACATCAGCAGCAGGCACAATGTAATTCACCCTTCAGATGCTGACCATCATTCTGACAAGTAGCCCAATCTACAGGCATCCGAAAGCACCTGATTTCGAGCTGTTTACTAATGCATATGCTAACACCATGCTGTTTTGAACTGGAACGTGATCACTGATAGACAGGCTCTCCAAAGCAATAAGAGAAGGCAACTGAGTGCTTACACCCTCTTCAACTCTCCAATCAAAGATAGTGACAAGAGGCTCATTTACAGCCAAGCAGGAATGTCAAGTGATAACTTTAAAATGAACAACTGTGGCCGTAGGTGAGGTGGTGGGCCTTTTAGCAGGAGGTAAAAATAAAACAGTGTTTATCTAGCTCGACTTAATGAGTGCAGCCCTTATCATCAGCAAGTCAGCCAGCAGGTTCTGCTCTCTTCACAAGTGCCCTTCACACTAATTAATCATAGTAAAGACTTGAGTGATGACCGGAAAGGTTCTGCTCAGCGTTCTACAGCACCTCAGTGGACTATAATTAAAACTTTGGTGATGATGGTCATCTCAGGATTACCAACATCACCTCTGGATTGCTTTTAGTTTAGTTTAAAATTAGAAATGTAATATGTGTATAGCTGCTTTGTCACAAGGTCCTTTGTTAAAAGCATAGTGGGAATAAAACTCAATTGAAAATAAGTCGGGGACAGTAATAGACACTGAATAGCAGTTGTTATTTTACCCATACCCTCAAATGTGTCTTTTTAAAAACAAAGATGATGTTTATAAAAAGGTTTATGAAAATATAAAAACATGGAAACAGGAATTTCTTTGGTTTATTTTGAAGGCTATTATGTGTTTTAAATGTGATCATCTGCCAATATCTTTTGTTTAACTGTATGTATTATAAAAACAAAGCTACAGGTCATCATAAAACAAGAAATGGCATTACTTAATACACATAATAAACACAATACGTCTGATTCAATTAGTCATCACGTGAACACAAAGCATGATTTATAAACAAAAATGTCGACTCTTTCGAGATTTGAGTAAATATGTAATATCAAACTACAACCATCATAACTTGCACGTCTTTGGAAACAAGCAGCTTTTGTACAGGTTAGTGAGAAATGTAACACTATTACACACCGTATGTGCTGATTGAAAGCTCTGGTGTGCTGGTGTTTGTATGGGTTTTTTAAACTTTCAGTGTGGTGGGAATATTTGCTCGCTTTTTCCTCTCTCAGGACAGAGGGACCTTTTTGTTTGAATTGAAGCCCAGCTTCCCTTCTCCACTACGTAACCTTTACAATTAGGAGAGAAACCACAAACTGGCCTCAGATCAGCTGTGAAGGAAAACATCCACCAGCCACCCTACACTGTGTGAGATGTAGCACGCTGGGTTGAGAACACTGAGCTAGTCTCCCCTGGAGCATATCGTGCCCGTTAAATGAAGACGGCCACAATTGCACCGCTGTTCAGTGGGTTCGGAGTGATGGGGTTAAGGCAGTGCTGACCAACCAATACCACAGCCTCAGATAGAAACTGAGCATAGGGACATGTATGTGTTTCTTCTATGTGTAGAGTGTAAAAGAGGAGTGTCTGAAAACAACCTCACTAAAAATAGCATTAATTGAATCTGGCGTGTTTTTTTCCCACCTTAACTTGTGAGTCAAACAGCATCTTTATTGTTTCCTCTATTTTAGCTCATACGGTCAATTTCCAGTGACACAGAACAGGTTCTGCTGTAGATTTTGCTCTTCTCTAAAACACTTCAAGCCGAAGAAACATCTTTACAAACTGCTGTAATCAGAAAGACCGTTCTATGCTCCCCCTAGGACTGTATTCACAGTGTGATCATACTTTCAGCACAGTTAATATTGTATAACTTCACTGCTCTACAACTGTATGCTGTAGTGATTTAGAAACAGTTAAACCAGAACCCAGAACGAGGTCTCTTTTGAGTCTGCTTCCTCTCCGTTTCTTCCACATCTTTGATCCGAGGTTTTCTGGCCACTATTGCATCTGGCTTACTCATTCCGAATCCAAATCTACATCCTGATTTCTATTACCCAAACCACAGTTTTCTCCTATTTTGACGAAAACAAGCAGCATAGACACTAAACTGTATATGAGAGGAGCTGCTGATTCATGCAACAAAAGATTTCACAATAACAGAATTTTAATGAATAACTGAATATATAAAAGTTAAGAAATCTCCAAATGATCAAACGAGTATACCGGTATTGAGAAATGACTGCTGAAATACTGATTTCCAAGAATTGTTGGCATGTCTATCCTTCATTCTATAGTGGAAACCTAGTAGAAGGCAATGTCCCAAACCCCACTTTCCTGGCACTGTGTCTGTCATACCCAAGCCAATTATTCTCTGTCTAATATACTGCCTGTAATTACAAAGACCCTTTCTTCCCCCAAATGATTTCCTTGCATCTCATTAATACTTTTACCTGCTTGACACCCATAAAATTATGGGTGTCAATCTCTATTAATATTCTCTCATATTAATCTCTACTCAGAGATCATCTGAGTAAATTGGCAAAGAGCAGATAGAATTGTTTAAGGGTTGCATGCACATTGAAATTTTTTTTCTAAAAGGAAAAGATAAACACCTCCGACCATGACACATTGACTCAAACATGGTATCATGGTTTCCAACCCTCAGGTTACAGAAGCGTACAGATGTGAAAAACACTGCTTCATGACCTTTAACCCTCACACCTTCATGAGACACCCAATCTCCCTTACGCCTCTGCAGTCATCAGTAGGAAATATTGAGCTTGAGGACTCTGGAGGAACAAAAGCTTCTTTGTTGTAGCCCACCCCACTTTTTACTCAGCGTTATTTTCCCCTGTGTGCCACACCAGACATGTGTTCAGCACTAGCCTCTAAATGTGGGTTTTTCTAATTCAGACAACATGTTCAATTTCTATTGAGACATCCAAATACTTTAATTATGCTGGAAATGCCGAGTAGAACAATTATCAATGAATGATCACCTCACTGCCAGTGGAAATGTTTACTTTGAGCTTAACCCCATTCCTGATCTCAAATCCTTCAGCTATTAGCATTTCTTTCAACTGGGAATTAGAGTATAATGACCAACTGTAACAAATTCAGCTTAGTCTGAATTCTACTGTCAATATGCCAGTCTGCTTGAATCTCAATAGCATGTCCCTACAGGAGGACTTTTAGGACAAACATTATTTAGATGCCATGCTGATCAAGATCTAGAGGGCATGTCTGCACAAGGGACAGAATGCTGCTTCTGTTTCTCTTTTTTTACTCCAGGAAGGAAAACGAGCCATGCAAACATCCCAGTCAGGCCTATTAACTGCCTGTTTGAATGTCTTCCTCTTGAGGAAAGAGACACCTGTCCCAGAATTCCACAACTCTACAAGGCATTGTTTGCATCACTGAGTTTTTCGTTGTCCCTCCCCCATGGACTCAGCTGCTGTTTAAGTACAGGTGCCTTAAAAACTTTTCTTTAAAACACAAACAGCTATGAACAGAGTCCCATCCCCATGTCCCTCCCCTTCCTCCTCAGTGTAAACACAACACTGTCATTCAGATTCCAGCACTGAACCACACCCCTTTCAAAGATGCATTGGCAGCACAGAAACTCTCTAGAGAGGATCAGACCAGTGCAAACTGGTTTGAAACAAACAGGGGAAGAACAAATTGTGGATATTAAAGATTATGGATAAGATCCATAACATAAAAAAAAATGGCCTATTGATCACAGAACAATGTAGCATCCGTCAACCCTTTTCACCCCAAAGGCACAGTGCATCAGGGAATGACAGCAAGCAGCAGGCCTGAAGGCAACAGGAAGCCTTTGGCCCAGCAGCCCCAGGGACCACCCACAGGAACCCTATTCAGACATGCAGACCAGATGGAAAAAGCAAAAAAAAAAAAAAAAGGAATTAGGGAGGGACTGCTCGGTGCTTCACCTAAAAACCTCTCCATCTGCCCTCTCAAAAACACTTTAAAAGCAGGCCTCATGGAGACACACAGGCCTGTGAAATCCTGAGACATTTAGACATTTTTAGATGACTGTAATGTAGGCATTTCCTGACCAGTGCTGGTTGAGGAAAAGGTCAAACATTTTTTTATTCTTGCTCAGGCAAAAATGCAATGGTGACTAAATAATGGATGACAGATTGCTACTGTTTAAAATTAAGATTCTCTCTGAAGATATTTAACTGCCATTTTTCATGAGAAGAAAAGAGTAACATCTTCGAATGGCTAAACGCTCCAAGGTGTTTCTACTTCCCTGATTGCACGGCAACTGCTACATGCAGTTCTTCCTGTGGCTTTCAGACCACCACCCAAACAAAACTAAAAATGGATATGTGACATCCATCTATTATCCTCACCACCAGCTCCTGTGCATACAGCCAGTTCTCAGGGTCAAATTTGTCTTCATTGCCTTGTCAGTGTCCTCACAGGACGGCATAGCCAGACACCCTCCCATTAGCAGCGGACTCCCCGCTCTTAAATAAACACCAGACTTCTCCGTATAGAACCACAAGCACAGCCTGGTGCCTACTGACTTTCAAACAACTGAGTGTCCTTGCTCTCTTACAATTCCTTGAAGTCTGTTTTGTTTTGTTTTTTAACAAGGATGGGGTCCAACATCATCCTATTTTTGCTTGAAATAATTCTCATAATGAGTCGGCTTAGCATTTGCATGGAAGAAGCTTATTTTATTCCATGGCAGTATACTGTGATAATGAGGCAGTGTGAAAGAATGAGCAAGTTTCAGCATCTCATGTGCGTCATGCTTTCCTCCATTGAATTTGAAGCGTAGGGAGGTGATAATTGTTTTTCTCTCACCACTATTTCGGGAGGAGGTAGGTATTCTGACAGCCAGACTGACAGCGTTGGGACCCACTAGCTGGTACAAAATCTGCAAATGCATGAGAATTATCTACAGGAATTCTCAGCTTGGCTTCAGAGAACAAGGACAGTTTATTTTTCCCCTACTTCCCGTGTTGAAGGATTGCTTCCCAAATCATTTTGCTACAGAAAAACACTCTAAAAGTTCTTTTTGTCTCTGCTTTCCCATGTTAAAGTCTCCTTGTGGTCACTCCATCCATGAACCACTAACCAAGATCTCCGGTACACTCACACGGGGAACATTCGGATGTGTGTTTCAGGCCAGGACAGAAGAGTTTTGGATGCTCTGCCTTAGTTGCAAAATCTCAGCACACTGCACCCATCAATTTTACTGCCTACTCCAAGTGCGTATTACAAAACTATTGCTGCCATTCTTTTACAAAGAAGTAGCACTGATTCAGACTCTGTTACATGAATGGTAGTAATTAATTTCCCCTTTGTTAAGGAAACAATTCGATTTTTCACAATTCCCTCTACCAATACACTCTACCATGTCAATAAACCCATAGTATGACTCTTAGGTGTCTCAGCATTTCACACCTATTAAATAAATTCGATAAATTGCTGTAAAAAAAAAAAAATAAAACTCTTAAAAGAAAAAGAATTATGCATTGCTGAATAAACTCGGGCTCCATGTCAATCTCGAAAAAAGACCCAATTTGGTCTTCCAGCTGTTATAGACTCGCTCTCTGAGATGATGGCAATTCAAGACTTGTATATGGACAGAGGCTGAGGTTTAGGTTTGGCAACACTTCTGTGCTCCATGGAGTTTCACCAGGATGAGAAATGCTTAGTAGAGAGGCTTTTCTCAGACTTAAATACTGTTTTTGCGTTTGAGAGACAGAGAAATAAAACACATGGCAAAGGACATAGATCATGATAGTGCACAAAACAATATTATATAATAATATACCAAGCACCTGCACAAGGAAAGACTAAACCCCATTCAGTAGTGCATGCCACCACAATTATTTCCACTGTGAAAACCGGGTGTGAAAATTAGATGTGGATTGTAGTATAATTAATACAATTACCAGTCATCCGTATCAATGCTTTGCCTCACTTAACTGTTTCTTCAGGTGTTTAAAGGGAAATACGTATAGTATAAAGCAACAGGTGCTGGTAAAACAATCCACATGTCGGTGATCCACATGGTTCTGTTCTGGTCATACCTAGATTAGAGTTATTTACGGTCTGACGCTTAGTAGTGTAGGAGCTGGAGAATGAATATATACCTGCTAAACCCATACCCTGTTAAACACCTAAGTGCCAATGTATTTCTTCTAATAAACTGGCCTATGAATGTTAATGAGAAGTGAAAAGTAAACCAGTTACTTTCACAAGAAAATGAGGAAATTACACAATGAATAGCAAATGATGCAGTTGTTATTCATAAGGATGTATTTTACTTTCAATATTTTATTTTGAAATGACTACTGATGAAAGTTATAGAATTAGCCTGTTCAACCATCAGAAACCATCACTGGGTCCTGCTCACTACACACACTTTTTTGTTCTTGAAACACTCTCTGACATGAAAAGTGTTTAACAGTTTCTTCTGAGTGATGAAGAATCATTAGGGATTATAAATTACCGTTAGCTGCACAATTCCCATTGGTCGGATCTATTGTTTCAGTAGTCGTGCTGTTTTTTATTTATTTAAAAAGTATAGCTTGGACATAGCACCATTTGCTCATGTTTTTGCACATAAATAATAAAATTGTTGTTTATATAGTGGTGTTTTTCCTACATTAAAAATAATTTACCTTTAAGGTCTTACAAGCTTCGAGAAAAACTGAAAAAGAGGCTTGAGGTAATGAGAAGGTAAAGTTTATAGCTAGGATAATACGTATAAGTACTCGTCTGTTTCATGGATGTTCCGCAACATTAAATGTAACTGTAAGCAGATTTATACCATGCTGTTTTCAACAACAACAACAAAAAAAAATCATCAGCATCACAATGAGATTTTCCCAGTCAATTTGGGGGTAACAATGAAAGTCAATGTTACAGTTCCTATCACAGCATTGTGTTTTATTCCTCACCTAGTGATTAATATGTAGTTTCTGAATCATGCTATGAAACTAAATGAGTTTAAAAGTAAAAAAAAAGTCAGGATATCACAAATTGTCACAAGTCACAAACTTTCCCTTTACCCAATTGCGTGCGATGGCTGTCTGGAAAATTTCCGGTGTCCTTCTCCCGGTTACTTCACCCGCAAACTCCCATGACAAACTGCTGTGTCACACGTGGCAAGCCAAAGTGTGAATAAGTAACAAACTCACAGCTTGATTCACTTATAAAGTTTTGCTTTAGTTTAATGACACTGAGTTAATTAAGGCGAGATCATAATGGCGGCTTTGTCTTTGCCTGAGTTTCACTTACAGATGGCCGCTATTAAGTCTAAACCCCTATTATGAGCGACAGGGCAGATGTAACGGCTTTCAAATGGATCTAGCTGCAAAGACAGTATGTTCTACTCACTGAGGACAAAAGTGTCCAGTCACACATCTCCATCTCCAACCCCCTTGACCAATTAGCCTCCAGGCTGAGAACAAAGCAATCCATACACAAAACACACATGACTTGTATAATGATAAACTAGATCTGTATCAGCAGTGTGTGTGTGTGAAGGAGACAAAGGACATATCAAAACTTCTTTTTGTGCTCTGTGACTGAGAAAAGATTTAATGACGCCACAAATTACCGTAAATGAAAGCGCACTAGACGGATTAGGCTTGAGCTCTTAGAATAACTGCTCAGGCCATGTTTATACAAAGCACATGTCCTTGCCACATGTGCATTCCATCTTTAGTGTGAGTAGTAATTGCTGCCGGTTGCAGACGAGCGACGCTTAGACGGTTATCTTCAACGCAGTAGCTCAAAACACACAACTCGACTTCATAGCAGGTGCTCTTATTAACTATAAGACTACCAGGCAGGCTTCTTACAGCATACGCATGCTCCAAGGGGTCAAAGGTTAGGCTGACGGTGTATTTAGACGATTGTATTGATCAGTAATGAATCAATATAAATGGGATTATAATGGAAGGTTAAATATGCACAGATTTCTGGGAAAAAGTTGCTTTGATCCACACAACAAAAATCAATCAACTAAGAAAGATAACAATAAATTATAACAGAGTATTATAGTATGAAAGCTTGACATTTTTGTGTGAAAAACAGGAGATTATGTAGGATAATGTTGCAAAATCATGCATCAAACTTGGTTTTATGCATTTATGCATCTTTATGAAAAGTGAGCTAACTCAACATTTTCAATTGATGATAGCTTGATGATGTTCAATAGTACAACTGTGACAGAAATACTGTAATTTACATAAAACATTATTATTAATGAGCTTGTTTTAGTATGTTATAATGTCTATACCTTTAAATCAGACACAGGGACATGACATATTCAAAACCTAATTATTATTATTTAGAAATGTGTTATTATTATGTCAAGTGACTAATATTATAACGTTTTCTTTACTTGTATGTTTATTATGTGTATAAACAGAGTATCCGAAAAGGAGAGAGGCGAAGGTGGTAAGGAAGTGTGTTTATAGCTGCTATATTGCAAGTGAAAACAGGAATTTACTTGTTTCATTGACATTTCATAGTGATACATTTTAAATAGCTGAAAAGCATGAGGTGTTATTTATTAATAAATTGTATTGAAGTGCAATTTTTGACCAATCACTGTGGTGTAAGCGGAATAAAACTCTGTGAGACACGCTGTTATAAGAGAATAATTAATATTGGGGTAGTAACAGTAACGTAACTGTAACGCTGCTCATTCGTTTATTTGTCCTGCATCCTGCCTTCCTATCATGGGTTATGTTCCTAGGATAGCACACAAGCACAATTGTGTTAATATTAAATCAACTATTTCAATCATTATCATAATTTCACCTTTACATATATGACTATCAGAAGTTTCCCCACTGCAGCAAAAGTAAACAAGCAAATGGTGGCACTGAAGGCTTCAGCTGTTGTTAAGACAAAAAAAGATTTTTCCCATTTTTTGATAAGGAGTGTAGTATGTCTTTCAATTGGGAAAGACACTCATGAGCTGTGTATTATATAAACCACAAAATTTGAATCAAGATTCATTATAATTTAAGGTTGTCTTTAAAGGAGATCCTGCTTCAGCTCTCTCAGAACCAATCGTCTTTTTCATCGTTTCCAGGCCTTGGAGAAAATGATCCAGACCATCCAGTTCATCTCCGCTGATGGCACAGACAAAACATGCCTCGACTTCTCTAATGCAAATGTGCAGATATAAATTACTCACAGACTTCCACATCAAAGCGGGAGAATGTGGGAATGCAGGTCTGCCAGCACAATGGCATTAGGACTGGGGGCCCTAAAACCGAAATGAGTCGGATATAGAAAGTAGAACAGTTCTGTTTGTATTTTTCAGATTGGCAGATTGTTTTGTCTGTGTGTGCAGTCTAAAAAATTCCCAAACAAGCCTCGTCTGCAGACATTTCCCACCAGCTCAGTATCAATCCGCGAAAATTCACTGCAGAAAAACCAAGCTGTAAGGCTCGGACCCAAAGTTGCATATATAGATAGATACACAGTGGTCCCCCGAACTCGCAGGGGTTATGTTCTAAGACCCCCCTCGAAATCCAAAAATCTGCGAGCTTTGGACGCAGCCCCTATGGTACTATAGTGAATTCATCCGACCTGCGACTTATCGGGGGTTGACACACACACATCCGTGGCATTACAGAGAGAGAGGCATTTCACATATGGAGGGTGAATACTATTTTACTAAAGCAAGAAATCCAGTTAAGACTCCAAACCTCTACGCTGCCACCGCTACTGTGCACCTACATCATCTGGAGCAGTTCAGAATCAATATTTGTCTAATATCATGACAAAAACATAAACATGTAAATAAAATACAACCTACTCACCAGAGATGCAGACTCATAATTTGCACGCTCCTCAGAGGTTGTAATCCAGTGGTACCGCTCGTATTCACTGGTCTGGAAGTGGTGAACAAACACTTTCCCAGGCTGAGACAAGCTAGCTAGCTTCGGGGTTGGCCGACCTCCTCACGATGTCTAGTTTTTCTTCAAAATGTATTTTAAGTATGTCCAAAACCAAATAAATTTCTCTTTCTCCGTAGGCATAAAAAAGTCTAACTCAGATGTATTAATGTGTGCAGCACCAACAACCAACCAATCAGAGGACGGAAAAATGCTGACGCTATTCTGGGCTAGTTAGCTAGCCCTGTGAGGCAAATATGAAATCTGATTGGTTAAAGAAACAGACCCGTTGCTATTATTCTCTATTGCCAAAGAGCCAGCAGTATTGACTTTGCAGGCCCTTTACAGATTAGACTGACATGGCAGAGGCTGAAATCTGACATCCACATACACAGTGCAGCCAAGAGAAACGCTAGGAAATGAAGAGAATAAACTGTTGGGAATAAATTAATACAATTTCATAGAACAAATATTAGAATTTATGTTGTAAATGTAGGTCAGTGCTTCTGTTAGTGTTTAGGCCAGCAGAGAAGGCTTTGCTGGTCCTGACCACCCACCACTGATATATATATGATTTCCAAAAACACAAAGACACAGAAGAACACGAAACAACCAGAAGACCATGAAAATCTGATTATCACACCCATATCATCGCATCATGAAGATATAGTGTGCCAGGATTAACCCTAAACCCAACACTATTGAACACCTTTGGTCTGAACTGGAATGCTGACTCACCAAACATTAGTGCCTGACTTCTCATACAATACTTTTTACATTTATAGGAACTCTTCAGTCTTTAGTCATTTCTCTGCACCTTTGTTAATAAGAATTGTTCACAAGATCTGCACTGTTTTCTTGAATACCCCTGTAACAGACTAAAGAGAAGTCAAAGGCTTTCCACAAAAGGCACTGGTACTTTGTTTACTTGCTTTTCATAAGAAAAAAAAAATTCACAACAAAGTATCCCAACCATCACATTCCAATATATCATTTCAGCAAACACCAAAATCATAAAGGAAAAAAACACTTTGATTTATGAGACTGAATAGACCAAATATATAGACATCAGTTACACACACCAGCAGTCTGGCTGAGAGCATCTGTGTGCTCATTCATCTCAATCTCACACTTTTTCAGGGCCAAAGTCTAGCAGATCCTGTCACATTGTCTGTAAAGCGCTCCATCTGTGTGCTCAGAATGAACATGGATTGGGAATGTTGTAGCCTGTGCAGTCTAAAGCAAGGCTTCTGGAAATCTCACCTCCATGGGCATTTCTAACGAGAGCCATACAGAGACGACAAGACTTACAGGAGAAACAATGCCCACCCCATTAGAAGGAAGAAAGCCTTAAGTGCCGACGCACTGCTGTCTTCATTAAACTTTCATTCAGATTCATTTGTCTCTAGGAACCTCGTCATTTTAAAAGCAAAAGGAACAAAAGACATTTAGACAAATGGACTTTGGAGTGTGATTATTGCTTTACAAAGCCAGTATCTTGTTCAAACCAGCATATTTTATGGCTCTGAGGCTTTGTGCATTTGTGGATTTAAATGCTGTAAATGGCACTGTATATTTAGTGTATGCATTTTATTGTTATTTTTTTGCTGTTCTGTGATTCTGGTGCATTTGACAGTCCAGAGTTTCCCCTTGAAGCAGAGAGACAACATTACATACAGAGCCATTATTTAGACATTTTCTAAAGACGCTTGAGATTGCAAAAAATAAGGAAGAGATTCTGAGTGTGATTTCTGTGAACACATTTGAAAACAGACTATTTCACAACTGCCCCACTGAAAATAGACTATTTCACCATTGCTGTGTCTCAAAAAAAGGAATGCAGATTATAATAAAAACACCCAGCAAGAGGCAATTACATTGAGGATATCTGTGTTAGGCGATCTGTTTCTGCTTTGTGCAAGCACCCCTCGGTTCAAGCCACTGAAAAGTTCAGGCTACAGTCGGAAATCGCTATTTACGGATGACAATAATTCATCTGTGCTGGGAGCTGGTTAATAACAGCAGAGAGGAAAAGCCTCTGCTGGGTCATGCTAAAAGGAGCCAAAAGTGTGAAAAATTGAATGTCATGTTTGTTGGCAGTCAAAACATTGCTTAAAGTACAGCATTTAAATTGTGCTGATTTTGACAATTCAAGCCATAATTAAAAACATGTTGAACATGCTCAGAGTTTTTAGTTTTTCATGTCTTTATCATTCATCCAGGATGAAACTGCCCCCATCCACAAGGCATGAGCACTGACTGCATGGTTTGATGACGATGAAAAGGATGTAAATTAGGTTCTATACCTTTCACAGTGACCAGATCTCAGCTCAATTAAATGCCTATGGGAGATTTTGTGTGGGTTTCTTTTTTGTTTTTTTATTTTGTTCCCTACCACCATTAATACACCACCAACTGAGGAATGTTTTTATCTCTCCAGTTCAATTCTACAAACTTGCAGAATCAAATCCATGATGCATTCTAGTGTCCAAACATCTTAAAACAATTTTCATCAATTTCCCTCAACTGTAAACTGTCACCCATCTGTAATTCGGGATTGCCACTTTCCCGAATGTTTCTTCCATGAAATATGAGCCTGGAGGAAACTACGCAAAAAGGGTCCCCTATTGAACTATCTTTTTTTTTTTCCATGGAACATGAAAAAAATAGAAAAAGACTTGCTCTGAGATCAGACTCTCAAGTGTGCCATTGTTGGTCATCATTCCACCCTGGCTCTGGCTTCCTGTCTGGGCTGTCACAGAGATAGGCAAAGTACTGGAATTGGAAAAAAGCTGAATAGCATGGGCAGAGGGTTGCATTAGGGTCAAGTCCAGACGCCACGTGCAGGCCACGTTCTGGCAGCTGGACCTTCTCTGACATGTTCACAAGACGTCTTCAGATTTCACCAGAGCACCAAAAACAAGAAGTGTGTCTGAAAAGAATTACAACTGAATTGAATCACTAACTTGGAAATGCCACACTGGTGATGCAGGAACCGAGCACACACAAACGCACCAGTCTGGGACAGTTCCCATTATTAGTTTTCATTACTTTAGATATAATTACCACATTAAATGCTTTTACTATACAGAATAACTTCTTAAGTTCACGAATAGGTCAAGATTTCCATTTCCATTTCACTAGAACCTACAAACACATTCCTAGTTTCACTGTGGGATCTGAGACAAATAAGTGAGTAATAAACCTGGAATTTAGGGGGATAACAAGACACTCTGGTGCTGAAACACAGCAAAATTATCTTGCTCTTTTTGTTTCTCTTTGTCCAGATGTTCTATTTTAGACAAGTAGAGATGGACGTGTGCTGCCTCATGTATCCACCCACACTCTGCAAATAAAACCCTGTTCTGATACACCATCAAATGACTCCCAAAAGGGAGGGGACCAAGAAGATAAGAACACATGATATCATACACTAGAGTAACAGTAAACAAACACTCTGGAATGGATTTATAAAAAAAAATCTGGCATGCTTTAAAAATTGCTATATCACAACATACGAACTCTAATCTAATGCGCGGCTATCTTGGTCGGTGTTGTTTCAGCTCCGCGGCCATTAGTGGCCTGTGCTGCTTAAACAGCTGGGACTTCAGCTCGGCTTGGACAGGAAATGTGTAAACAGTGCCATTGGCCGTGCAAATTGGTGCTTTAGTTGTCTCTGCCATCTCAGATCCGCAGCTATATAAAAAATCCGACCCCGTGTCCAAAACACAAGTGCACAGAGCTGCTTTTTTTTTCACATAGCCATATTCAACAATAATCCAGGCCTGGAAATGTATTTTTAGGACCCTGGGTTTTTCCTTCAGTCAGGCCATGAAGAGAGAGAACTGCCAGACATTCTTATGCCACAGATGAGAAGCAAAGTTCACGATCCTTCGTCAGCAGGGCTTTAAAACCCCCGATATATAAAGCCATTCTCACATATGAATAATGCAATAATATCCTTTGCTTCAAACCGATAGATCAATAGATGAGCCCAGTTCACTCAGTACTACCATAAACATCAAGAGCAATTATCTCTGAATATAGAGCAGAGATAAAATCTCTGGGATACAATCTGAAATGGTACAGGCTGGTCCACATGAACTCTTGTTAACATTGCGTGTTCCTGCTAAATTGCTCCAGAAAAGGAGAAACTTCGTTAAATATAAAAGAGGTAGAGCTGGAGAGGGGGCGGGGGGACAGCAAGCCTGGAGTCTGAAAAGTTAGTTCTGTCTTAAACATTTCCAGATGTGGTACATACATGAGAGAGGAGTGAAAACGAGAGTGGTGCCCCGTTCTAGTGAACGAACAATCCAAATGAAAAACTGCAGCAAGGATGTTGCTGGAAGTGGAATCAGTAAATATGACAGCATAAATAAAAATCTCTGGCACTAATAAAAATCTCAAAGACCGTGGTCAAACCAAGAGCAGGTCACGGCAGCTTGTGAGCTCTAGTCAAACGAATGTGAAATGAATGTGTTATAACCAGGAAGATTCTGACTTTAATGCTGCTTTCTAGAAGCTTTAACTTTACTTTGAGGAGCACCGTTGATGAGTAAAATGGATGTTCACATGATCACAATAGAAGGTGTGTGTGTGTGTGTGTGTGTGTGTGTGTGTGTGTGTGTGTGTGTGTGTGTGTGTGTTCAGCACTTTACGGACTAAGCCAAGCTAATAGCATTGATCTTTCAATGCAGTTTGCAGAAGGGCCTAAGATGACTATAGCCAGCATAACAGTAAAGCAGTGTGTGAGACCTGCACTGTTCATGCCAATAAGGACTTTATTCTGAAATACTGCACAAAAGCTAACACAAATCCCTCAAATACTTCCAGAACGAAGCCCAGATCTTTCACTGACCCCATGCCAGCTTGTTTTTTTTTTTTTTATATAATACATCATTATGTTGACCTCATGGTCTAACCACCTTCACATATACACACTAACACAGACAATCTGGGTTTGTTTTCTTTCCTTGTACAGAAAGGTAAGCTTATGCAGCCTAAAATGGAAACAAAGCACTATTGTATGCCTGAGAAAGTCCATGCAGGAAAGGAAAAAAAAACACTGACACATGTTAACTGTGCTCTGCCATGTGGGAAGATGGGAAGTGGACCTACAGCTGGAAATGAGCAAGTCTGCACGAGTCTATGTGAAGAGAGTGGGACCTGTCATCAGTGCGGCGTTACCTTTCATCTTTCTTCTAAAGCATCTCAGGATAGTTATCAGAGCCGTTCACTGAGAGTACAGGTTTCTACATATACACTTACCTATCATATAGGTGCACTTTGTAGATCTACAATTACCGACGCTTCTGCTGCTATGCACTGTGTGTGTCTTCTCAGTCTTCAGGTTCAAGTGTAGATTTTCTGTTTTTAAGCCCCCAGCATCACCAAGCTGCCAATTTTAAGCCCTTGAGAAAGGTCCTTAACTCTATCTGCTCCTGGAGAACTGTATAATAGTAGACCCTGCACTATGAACCCCAGTTTCCTTAAAAGAAAAAATTGTACTGTAACATATATGGAACAAATAAAGGTATCAGCCTCCATTCAGCATTAAGAGAATAAGATCATCATTTTCTAAATGTCAAAAATGTGGTTTGTATTGTATTTGTCTGATCAGTCACTCAACAGTGATGCTGCAGCAGTGTTGCTGTGTTTTTGGTCCACTCATACCAGCACAAAACACACTCTCATGTTTGCTGTTCTGAGAATGATTCACCAACAATGTTATATGGAAAACAAGGGAAAGCTTACATTTACATTTGCGGCATTTGGCAGACGCCCTTATCCAGAGCGACTTACAACTGAGCAGGGGAGGGTTTTAGGGCTTTGCTCAAGGGCCCAGCAGTGGCAGCTTGGTGGTGGTGGGATTTGAACCTGTGATCTTCTGATCCAAAGCCCAATGTCTTAACCACTGAGCTACCACCTCCGCTTAACACAATTCAGTAACTGCATATGGTATAAGTGCACATATATTTATGCATGCGCATGTATATGTTTTTCTGCACTGAGTGAAGTTGAATGTGGCTCACCGTTCGCGTTTTTCCCACATATGAGATGTTCGTAGGGCTGCAGGACTCCCCACAGCTCGGCGTCATTGTTAACGACTCCGTCCAGGGTCTCCGCAGTGATGCGTGTCGCTGTGGCCGCGGCGGCGTCCCCGCACGCACCGTGTGGCCGCTCGGCCAGCATCACGCGCGCGCCCACCTCCTCCACGAGCGCCTCGACGCACGCGCTCAGGCCGATCGCCGCGTATTCGTGCACGCGCACCGACACCCGCGTGTCCACCATCCAGCGGAAGAAGCGGCCCACGGACAGCACGAGGCCGCAGCGCGCAGACTTGCCCTTGCGCAGGAGCTCGCCGGTGCTCATGTCGTACATGGAGACGGCCCTGACCGTAGCCGCCACGCAGTGCTCCGCCAGCGCCCAGCTCAGTACCAGCCGGATGGCGCTCTGCACCTCGAAGCGCGTGCAGCGGCAATGCATGACGCTGAGCCGCTGCGCCTCGCGAGCGATGCGGACCAGCGCGCGGCGCATCAGCACCGACAGCCTGCGCACGGCCTCGTGCGAGAACACCGCGCTCTCCCCGGCCACACGGCGCAGCACCTTACCCACGTCCTCTTCGGTCCATGGGAACTCCTCGAGCTCCGGTAAGCGCGGGCACTTAGAGAAGATGTCCTCGGGGTCCTCGTTCAATGCCGTGTTCACCGTGTCCCAGCTGTTGTTCCGGCTGTTCATGGAGCCGGAAAAGTACCACCAGTTGCCGCGGTGCGGTGCGCTCGTCAGCGCCTGAGAGTTGGACCTGCTAGAGGACAGACTGAGAGATTTGCACGAATCTCCGGCTCCATAACCCGAATCCAGAGTCAGTTCCTCTAAAGTCTTCATGGCTGAACTGCTTCCTCCTGCCATGGTCTTCGGCTCAAACTCGACGAAACAGCGAAACTCTTTTAGCCCAGTAAGTTTTACTGGTTCTCACGAAACGGTAACATCCGCGACTCGCTTTTGAAGTGGAGGAAAGTCGCACTTAAGACCACTTAGTGCTAATGGCGCAAATCTCTAAACCAAACAACACCAAACCTGCTCACATGTCAAACTCGTCCGTTCACTTTTCCGCAGGAACAAAGTCTCGTCTCGGGATTCCGCCTCTCAAAGCCAAACAAAACTACATTTATAACATCCATTAAAAACTCATGTCCAGTCAGGAATGAGGGAAGAAGACGGTGACATCATGCGCTTATACGTCTTTTATGTCTCATGTCTCACTGACACACCTCCTCTGATCACCAGCTCCTGACCTGCACTGAAGGAAACACGCGTGAGACTGACTGAGTGAGCAATACACGAGCCGAGACTCGACCAATCAGATCAACGAATCTTGATTACGTCAGCAGCCAGGCCGAATTTTTCTCATGTCCCTCCTTCCAGGAAAAGTTTTCCAATCTCGCCAGAGTCTAATCTAATCTAATCTAATCTAACCAGCGCGAGCGTTTTTACCCATTCCCACTCTTCGCTTTAATTTGCATACAAACACACCGCTTCATTACAGAGGATCCCGATTTTATTTTACAGAGCTGATTTAGGTCCCATTGTATACACTGTCTCTATTTCTTGATTAACTGCACACAAACAGCAGAGCATGCAACTATAAACTGACAAGTAAATAAATGTCTGCACTTAATTACAGTACATTTTACATGCAAGTGAAAAACGAAATGAAATAATTTGATGGAAACATCAATGGAACGCTCCTGGGCAAAATAATTAAAATAGCCAACCTACAATTGCAAACATTCAATTTTGATGGTCTTAACAGCAAATCATTGGTCAGAAATGTATCAAGTTTGCAGCAGTGTTTTTTGTTATTGTTTGGAGGGGGGGGGTTGTGACAGATGTTTGATGTAATAAATTACACACAGATAATGAATATGTCTGGGTGTACAAGATTTACTAATAACATGTTAGAATAATATTATTTCAGACTGTTTCAAAGAGACAAACTTTAATTTGTTTTAATAACTTCAACAAAGAATGAAAAGAGACTTGTTATTGTTTTTATAGTAGCTGTCAGAGGTGGCAAAAGTACACACATCCTTCACTCAAACAGAAGTACAGATACTCATGTTTTAAAAGACTCTGGTAAAAGATGAAGTATTGACTTTACTTTTTAACTCAAGTTAAAGTAAAAAAAGTTTGGGTTTTGACATGAACTTAAGTAAAAAGTAGCCATTAGTACTACCTTTTTCAGTGTCATGTCAAGTCAAGTTTATTTCTATAGCGCTTTTCACAACAGACATTGTCTCAAAGCAGCTTTACAGAAATTAACAGTTAAGGTGAATGATGTGTGTTTATCCCTGACGAGCATTGCCATGGCGACTGTGGCAAGGAAAAACTCCCTAAGATGTCATGAGAAAGAAACCTTGAGAGGAACCAGACTCAAAAGGGGGTAAAGTGTCACATTGGTAACTGGACATCAGGTCATAATAATATATTGATATAAAGGAAATGTCAAATTTTGTTACCTAATAAATGTATCCAGACTGAACAACCACCATAAAGAACACAAGCAGAGAGAAGAGGATGATGATCATGAATGTGTCTGTTCTTAGTCATGTTTCCATCACTGACTCTTTCTGTCTCATCCACATGAACCCCATACCTTTTGTTGCCTTCCTCCTGGCCTATTGTTAGCTTCGTAAACTAGCTAAACTAAACGAAAGCTAAGCTAAACCAGACCTCTGTGGTGTGTGAGAGCCAGGAAATAATACACTAGTGGTAAATTAAAAAAGCCACACAATTACAATAAACAGGTTGATGAGCTGCAAACTTTGGAGCACAATGAAAAGAAAAAATATTGATCATGTCACTAAATAGATTAAAAGTAAAGTAACACGCCTGGTTAGAAAATGTAAGAAGTAGAAAGTACAGATATTTGTGTGAAAATGTAATGAGCGAAAGTAAAAAGTTGTCAGAAAAAATAAATAGTGAAGTAAAATACTGATACCAGAAAAATCTACTTAAGTACAGTAATGGAGTATTTGTACTTTATTCCTTCCCACCTCTGGATGCTGTATTGTAAAACATAAAAGTAATTTACTTGTTTTTTACGAATGTTCCACAGCATTTAATGCAATTAAAATATGATACTTTTGGGGTAAGTAAAGTATTACCTCCACTGTGCCATTGATTATTGCATTCTTCATGTTTTCTTGGCACCTGAATGGCTTTACTCTTACATTGTGACAACCATAAAAGACACAAATAAATGTTTGGCTCCTCCACAATCTATATCTCACTGTATATGACATTTTTAACCAAAACTGATCTTGTGACAGAATCATCTCTGTGTGAAGCAGCGTGAGTAGAATTTCTTTCCTATGAAATAGTAAAATTAACAGGTTTATACTAGAATCAGAGCAAAAGAGAGAGAGAGAGAGAGAGAAAGAGAGAGAGAGAGAGAAAGAGAGAGAGAGAGAGAGAGAGAGAGAGAGAGAGAAAGAAAGAGAGCGAGAGAAAAAGAGAGAAAGAGAGCGAGTATTTAACCTGTCAATACACTCAAGTGTACACTTGATTTGCATGTATAGTTTCTTTGCAATTACACAGCTATTAGAGACATTTAGTGGGATCCATGTTTTCTTTTATAGAGAAGAAGATCCAGACCGGTTATGACTTGGCAAAACAAAACATCTGGCAGCTGATACGGACATGCCCTAACTAGCTGTGAGTTTGTGTTTCAGTCAGAAAGCCAGGATAAGCATGGGCGGATCTCACTGTAGCTCAATCCAACTATTACTCTATGTGTTACATCAAATTCATTACAAACCAGCATGTGGAATGAAAGCAAGCAAACTGACTGTACATACACACACACACATACACACACACACACACACACACACACACACACACACACACACACACACACACACACACAACAAAGACAAGGATGAGATCATGGTCACACTCACTCCAGACTCTCAGTCAACTGCCTCTGGAGGTCTATGCTGTATTCAGGTGTTTGTCATATTTAAGAGGAGCTCAGTCTGTTAATTCAGTTTAACACCCTTCGTTTGGCAATATAGCCATTACTGCCTCTAAATATCTAACAGAGTGTGATTTCAAAGGAAACACAAACATAGGCCTAAGAACCCTTCCATTATTTTCTGGAATGCAAACAAACCGTGGGAACTGAAATGATTGTGGTTGTTGTTTAAACACCAAGGAAGTCAGCTGATTGTCATTCCATGAAGACAGCATGATCAAATATCGCAATCGCAGAAAAAAACCTTTTCAGCCAGGAACGCCAACTGTAAACATAGTTCAAATATCTTTATTAAAAGATATATTAGCATTGATTTAAAATTGGTAATTATGTTTATAATTAAACACTTACTGCTGCCACATTACTGGACTCCTCAGTAGTTACTCATCGATAATTACTGTGTATTTCTTGTTCTGCACTTTTATCTCATTGTTTTGGGTTTGCATTATGTAATCTTTTGTACTGTTGCATACTGCGTACTGGTCACAGAGAAATGCTTTTGTGTACCAGTGTATACACGCTATATAGTGGAATAGCCTAAAAAAAACCCACACATTGGCTTGACGTGACTTGAAAATTGTTTTATACCCGCATACCCGCATGTAAGTACCAGTTAGACACGGCAAATTAAAGACAAAATCTACATAAAGTGTCTCAGTACTGTGTTTGGCATCAGTTCTCTGGAACGGTATTCCAGACACTCCCAAAAGATATTCCTTTCCTTATTCGATTGTTGGTGAAAAGTGCTGCCTAAAACATCTGTCCAAAATATTCTGTAGGTGTTCAATTAATTTGAATGTAACAGTAATGCACACACCATATGATTTAGATCATTTCACCCATATTAAACTTTTTAATGAGCCCTTGTGCCATGTGATAGGAGGCGTGGTCATCCTGTACATGGTCATTCCTATCAGGTAAGAAACATTTCATTAGAAGATAATAGTGATGAGTCTGGAGTCAACTTTGTATTGTTTTGTAGTGATTTTTGTCAAAAGTAAATATCCAAGTGATTTAATAATCTTCCACGTATTGTAATTGTGCCCCAGATGTTTTTCTTACTATACTGGGCCATATCATTTGTTCAATAAAACTGTATTTCAATTTGTTTTCAGAATAAAAGCTTTCAGAGGCTTTATAACACGAGCCGCATCAACTATTCCAAGACAGCATATGTAAGAGGAAAGTAGCTCGAGCATTGGCAAATGATGTGTGACTAATGCACTACTGCCAAATATGAAACATGAACAAAGTCATACTATTCCACTAGGAAGGATTAAAACTTTTTTTTATTGCCCAGAATGCTCTCTGAGGGAGGAGAGATTAATTACTCTGATTAAGTCATGCTTAGTCTCATGTAACGTTCAGAATCGTTATGGAAAACCTACAGTATTTGTAATCCTAATCTAATGGGGCATATCCAGTTGCGAAGATCACAGGGTTTGACTACATATTTTTTTCCTGTAGGGGTGAAGAGAACTCACTTTGGGAATTTATTAGCTTTTGGTAAGAAAACCACAGAGCACCCTCTGCTGGAGATGTCGTGAAATGCGTAATTCTGAAATACTTGAATATCACAGATAAAAAGTCAATATGAGAGTTCAGCATAAAACTTTATTCTTCCAAAAAAATAACCAAAAAGCTGAAAATGAAAATAATACAATACATTCTTAAATTTATCTACACAACAATTTCACAGAAATTACTTCGAAATATAGATCCCTGTTTGAATTCAAAATGATTCGGTCTCTTCCTCTGATTTCTAAAACTGCAGGATTGCAGGACTCATTCGTTAAGATAGGGCACAAAGAAAGCTTTAATGAATGAAAAAAAGACAGCTTTCGATGTACAGTTTGTGGCTTTCTTTGCCAACAAACAGCGTACCAGCAGCGTGTAAACAGAGTTAGCTGTAATATAACGTTATGGAATGACACAAAGTGTAAAATGTGCTGATCGGTTCCACACATCTTTAGCACCTTGGTCATTCCTGTCAGTGTAAATACTGCATTACTTCAGAAATATAGGGCATAAAACTCTGTATCAGTGTCACCTTTGCATACAGCTGCCATACAATTCCAGTGACATTTCTTGTGAAACTCAGACCCACATTTCTCCTCCTTGAAATGTTACAACATTACAGAATTTTGGATTATCATATAATCAGATAGAAATCCATTAAAACACATCAATTCCAGTTTACTACCATCAGCCAAGAAAACACCAAAAAGAAAAGGCACACATGGGAGAAGACAGAATTTGCCCACTGGAAAGTCTCTAGACTACAGTAACAGCTCACTGTAAAATGATCTATAGCTATACAAGAGCTTTAGGCTGTCTCTCAACACAAGCCAGTGTGCATTTTTGCATCTGAGAACTCGAAGTCTATGTTGTTGTTGTTGTTGCTATTTTTTTTTTTTCAGGACAAATTGTAAGTAATTTGACAAACAAAAAATACAAATAAATGAAATGCTATGGCAGATTTTTAGCAGTTTCAATCTTCAGTTTAAATGAGAGTTAGCAGGATTTTTAAACTATTCAGTGTATTCAGGAGAAGGAAACCTGGTTAGCCATTTACAACAGTAGTGCATAATGAATGACTGTATATGTGGTGGACAGCGTGTCTCTGGTGCTCTCTAGTGGCTGGCTGGAGTACTTTCCTTGTTTTGGGTTTTGTCATACTGTTATTAGCCTCAGCAGCAGGGTATTGAGATTGATGCTACTCTTAATCCCTGGCATATAAAACTAGCATGATGATGTGTTTTTACTAGAGATTACACAACACTCTGGATACATTGCCTGCCAAACACAATAAAGTAAAGTGAAAATGTTTTTGACCCTTCCCACATCTACACAAGTCCAATCCTGATCTCAGGTCACTGTGTATTTGACTCAGTTTCCTCCCACCGCCTAGAAAAAACATGCATGAGCACATGTTTTAAAGTGTGTGTTAATGTGTGAATCATTTATAGTGAAATCGAACACGCCTCGTGTTTGATGAGATGGTTTTTTAGATCAATTTGATCAACAGCTAGATAAAATGTCTTGGATGTGCTGTTACATGCTATTTGTAAAGGTAAAGTCAGAGATGTAGTTCACTGCTAATTAAAAACATTACATGCATCTGTTGCCTAGGCTTACAAGTCAGAATACTAGTTTAGTAGTGAAAAAAGCATGAAATGCCAATTAATGTGTCTTAATTCTGATGTTGGATGATAATGGTTGAAATCTATGATTTATTTGAACCTTACTTACAGATTCTGGGGTGTCAGAGGCTGGGCAGGTATAGTTTACTAATTAAAATGGCACCATGATCTGAATTAAAATAAACTGATTTCACATTTAAACACAAATCCCAGAACAAGAAGTGGCATCAATTTACAGTATATGGAATACTGTTTGGGTACAAACAGGTAAAAATGCATTCCATGTAATTAACATAACAATATGGAATGCTTTTTCATCAGACATTGATAATATATTAATTTATTATTATTATATTTTTAAAATAAAAATTTAGATAAAAAGTAGATGCATCCTTGGCAGCTGGCTTGCTTAAATCTTATGGTTTGAATTATGATCAAATGTGATATTTTCCTGCAGGATAAACAGTCATGCAGATAGACGGGTAACTGACTTATTCGGATACGGTAAAGTCATATGTCATGTGACAAAAGTGTTGGGTTTTTGCCAATGCTGCATTTTTTGCATGCCATTTGGCAGACAACCATTTCCAGAGTGACTTATAACTATACTATTTATACAACTAAGCAGTTGAGGGTTAAGGACCTTACTTCAGTACCCAGAAGTGGCAGCTTGGCAGTGCTGGGATTTGAACTCACAACAAAATCATTGGACATCCTAATAGCCAATGTCTTAACCAGTGAGTTACCACGTCCCATCTCTGTATCAAAAATGAATGGGTGGCAAGCTGAAACACTCCCATTTCCACTCTTTACACATCAGCATATAAGCTTTATCCTGTCCACTACATATATACTCATTCATTTTTTTTAGGATTTCAGTGTCACCCTCTGCTGGCAGATATAAGGATGTGAATACAGATCAAGGAATACATAAACATTAGTCTGCACTTCAACAGGAATCAGTGCTGTAGCTTAAAAAAAACCTCTTATACCCATAGAGGTCATATCTACCCACAGTGCTAAGCTTCTACACAGTTACCTTCATATTATACAGCATGATGAGGCACACATCAAGCAACTTCTCTATAATTTCTCCTGAAATTGAACTTGATATCATTACGGCGCACTAGCCACTGGTGCAGAGCACTTTCTTTAGGCAGCTTGTTTTAGCTGCACGTACCTTCACTTTTTGTAAAAATGTTCAATCATGGTTACTTCAAGTATAAGAAAATTCCACTCCTTACATAGAAAGAATCTCACACACCTTCATACACACTGATAACGCACAAAGAAGAGTCCAGTGGTGCTCTTGGGTAGGACTGAAGTGCATACACAAAGGTAGCCAGGCTGTGTCCATGTGTGTATCCCTCCTGCATGGTTCATAAAAGTCAGAGGACATGGGACTGCTCAGGATAACCCATCAGTTAAAGTGAAGTCTTTCGCTTTTGTATTTAAATATGTATGGGATGTGTGTTAGCCTTTTGAGCTCTTTTTTATTTGGGAGTTCCACATGCCTCTTTTAGAGTGATAGTAGTGAAAGAAGTTCCGCAATCTCAACCTCTCCACTTCAAGGCCATTCTGTAGCACTCTGAGAAGGAAAAAGAAGAGGGAGAGGGCTTAATTGAATCAGTTTTCATGTTAGGAGACAAAATGTAAAATCAGCATTATACAGATGATGCATTTTGCCAATACACATAGAATAAAATCAGTTTTTTTTTTTTATGTCACCACCTGTCCAGCAGTTCCCAGTCCTCTCCTCCCCAGCGGTCTTTAAACTCCTCTGTGTTCATACCACCGATTTTGTCAAAGTCAGATTTATAAATTCCAAACAAGCCAAAGCCATTCACCTCCCAGTATCCTGCCAAGAAGAGCAGATCAGATGTAGTTTTAAAACGTACAATTTCTAAACATAATCCTGCATTACAGTAAGAAGTTACATTTCTATTTATGACATTACAGAGTCATTCCTTCATTTATAAATAAATATATATGTACAGAGTTAAGGTTACAAGTTAGGGTTAGGGGTTAATCATTAGAGAGAGAGAGAGAGAGAGAGAGAGAGAGAGAGAGAGAGAGAGAGAGAGAGAGAGAGAGAAAGAGCAGGAAAGTGTAAACAAACTGAGTGGCAAAAATAAAATTTAGGGGTGATGGAATTTTATCTTTTGTTTTGCATCTTGAATATAAGATATTTACGATTGCTATTTTTTAGGTCTGCGAGCTGCTGTAATGTGAATGTACATGTGTATATGTTACCATCGGGCTCTTGCGGAGAGCTTCCACATCCCAGCCTCATGACGATCGGAGCGAAGGCCAGCCTGCCCTCCACACAGTGCTTCCTGATGCTCTCCAGGATGTTGAGCGGAAAGTGAATGTGCAAATCACACAGGAACAGAATACTGTGACTGTCCTGGGAGAATACACACACACACACACACACACACACACACACACACACACACACACACACACACACACACACAAAGTCACTCACAAAGCCATAAACATGCACAGCAGTCCAATCTAATGAATCTTACTATGTGAGTCACACTGGTTATTTTTCTTCTTGCATTGACAAAGTTTTTCTTTCTATTTTAAACAATGACCCAGTAGTGTTCATCTTTTATATTTATTATTTTTTTTATTTTACCTCAATAGTATCCACTCCAATCTGCAATCCAGCTGAGCGTTCGAAATTCCCCTCCCTCCTCAGATAGTCATATCTGCATTGCAGCCCAACAACAAAAGTGTTTGATTAAAATGAATTTTATACCATTAGCGTACATTAGCAGATACGTGCATGTACCTTGGCACAGAGCTTTCTCTCAGAGCCTGCTCTATGTCCATGTCATCACTCTGGAAATCCACGATGATGATGTTGAAGTTCTCATCCTTTGTCTCGTGGTGCAAGAGCTCCATGTCACTGATGAACTGTTGGACCCAGCGAGCCTGGTTCTTTACTACAGAGACAGATAAAACAACAGGACTTGTCATCATCATCATCATCATCATCATCACTACAATATTAGACATATGTGCAGTAGACACACTCCTATACTGTACATACCCTTATACTGTAGTTTGTATAAAATATACTATTGACATCTACAAACAAGAATACACCGGTCAGGCATAATATTAGGAACACCTGCCTAATATTGACTGAACTGTAGCTTCACAACCCCATACACAACAAAATGCAGAATTCAACTTCTTCAGCAGTTTGAGCTACAGAAGCTCGTCTGTTGGATCGGACCAAACGGGTCAGCCTTCACTCCCCACCTGCATCAATATGCCTTGGCCGCCCATGAGCCTGTCGCCAGTTCACCACCGTTCCTTCCTTGGACCACTTTTGATAGATTCTGACCTCTGCAGATTGGGAAAATACCACAAGAGCTGCAGTTTTGAAGATGCTCTGACCCAGTCGTCCAGCCTTAACAAATTAACAAATGTTCACTTGCTGCCTAATATATCCCACCCACTAACAGGTGCCATGATGAAGAGATGTCATAATGTTATGCCTGATTGGTGTATAACACATATGCAATTTTTCTGTCCTCAAACGCAAAAAAATGAAAACTTAAAGAAGACTGGAACTGTTTGGGGCTCTTTAGGGATTACTAAAAACTTTCGAATGTATGTGTATAATAAAGTGGTCAGTATATGGACAATACATTGACATACTAATTTTAATATACATATTCTATGTACATATGTCATTAGCCCAATGTTTAATGTCTGTCTGGGAATTCCATCGCTCACCAGGCACTACGAAGTGCACCATGACATCTCTTTTCCACTGCAGCATGACCGGCTGACAGAGCAGTGGCTTGGCAAAGACTGTCCCAGGTCGTGGGGTCGCACGGACAGTGCGAGCGAGTGGCTGAGAGGAGGCAGAGGGTCTGGGTGAGATTGGAGCGGAGGGGGGTGAGCCAGTGACCCCATCACTAGTTTCCAGACTATCCTCAATCCGGCCACGGTGCAGTAAGAGGTAGATGTATTCAGACAGACGCACTACATTCCTGCCCCTCTCCATCAGCTCCAGCTCAATCAGGTAGCGATTCCCCCTTGCTGAGTCACGCCTCTTCTCCACGTTTATAATCCGCAAAAGTGTGTAGATACTGTAAAGGAGAAGTGTTTTATAAATAATTCCTTTTAAATCATTCAAATCAAGTCAAGATACATGATCATAAAAACGTATACATTCACCCAAACACAGACGTCCAGTCTAGGAATGCTAAAATTCACTGATTCACATCAGTGCATCAGCATTAAAGTTAACGATGTGATGCATCAAAAAATAAAATATTGTGCATTGTTTTTTAACATATTTGCATTGATAAAAGCGAATGATTTATTCATAATTATTTGTAGATGCGCTGTTCTTTTATTATTTAGAACGTGACCAATCATTTGTGACCAATATTAAAAGTGTGTAGATACTGTAAAGGAGAAGTGTTTTATAAATAATTCCTTTTAAATCATTCAAATCAAGTCAAGATACATGATCATAAAAACGTATACATTCACCCAAACACAGACGTCCAGTCTAGGAATGCTAAAATTCACTGATTCACATCAGTGCATCAGCATTAAAGTTAACGATGTGATGCATCAAAAAATAAAATATTGTGCATTGTTTTTTAACATATTTGCATTGATAAAAGCGAATGATTTATTCATAATTATTTGTAGATGCGCTGTTCTTTTATTATTTAGAACGTGACCAATCATTTGTGACCAATATTTTCCCCTCGCTAAACTCACAAGCTGCTATATGAACATGAGGCATCACAACATTATGAAGACGAGTCGTGTCATGAGAGTCACAGAGAATATGGATTAACATGGCAGAGGTAGAGCTGCATCTTCCTGGAGACAGGAAAAGAGAATATGGTTTTATTTAATTGTTTTTCTTTTTCTTTTGCACTACAAATGCTGTTTGTGAAAGGGCCATGAGTTTCTAAATCAAAAAGCACTTCAGTAAATTTATGAGTAAATTAGCTGTCTGTCTGAACTAAAGAAATAAAAGAGAACTATCTGTTTCATATTGAGTTGCAAAGCATCACCTTTTTTCATAGCAATGTGTTAAATCAAATCAAAATCGGATTGTACTGCATCGTAATAGTGAATCTTATCGCGTCGCATTGATAGCTGCTTCATATGTATCTTTAATGTATTGTATCGGTGGGTCAGCCCCAGTTATAGAGATGCACATCCCTAATCCAGACACACAAACAAAAACCGAAATGCACCTCACCCTCCGTTGTGCTCATTTAATTTCTCCATGTACTGGGCAAGCACATCCACCACCTCGCTCTCAGGAAGCTGCAGGTTGCCTGAGACATTACACCTCAGATCATTCCAGTCAGAACGCAACGTCTCAAAGTCCATACTGTTGACGGAAAATGTCCTCTGCCAATTAATGGCCTCTTCAGCCCAGCCTGGCCGCGGCTCAACCTCTTCGTAGCTGTACTCTGATAGGTCGCCTTCTTCTTCCAGCTCAGGTTCTATCTCTGCTCGATTCACCTGAGTCTCAGTGATCTCAGTAGTCCGGAGGTAGGAGGTGAACCGGGGAGGTTCGGTGTGTAGAGCATTTTCAGAGGATATATTGTGGAAGGAGGGAGGAGTAACCGAAAATGCAGGCTGAAAACTAGAAGTAGCTGGTGTAGCTGCCAATTTGCTCTGTTCTGTGTGATTAGTGAGCAGTGCCTTGCTGGAGGCCAGCTGAACCGCACTCTGATGGCTAGAGTTTGAGTTCAACGGAAGGGCTCTGTTTTCTTTATGAGGTGGCCTGGCAAGAAACTTAGGACCCCCAAGGATGCTTTTTCTCACTTTAGGCTTGGAATTAAGATTCATTAATTTGGTGGTTTTCCCACTGTGATAGAGAAAACTCCAGGAAATACCTCACGATGTTGACTTTTTTTCTCATTTCCAGGCCGGGGCCGGGTGATATAGATTTTATTGTCTTTCTTGCGCTCCTTGTTTGTGTTTGGGTGGCTTTTCCCATTATCGCGATGTGCATTGTCTTTACGGCCAGCGTGTGCGGAGTTGGTCAGAAGCTGCTTAGCTCGGCTGGTGAGTGCTGTGAAGGACGATTTCTGTGGGAACAGAAGGGAGGATCGACTCAGTTTAGGAGTGTGTTCCTTTCTTTTCAGACCTTCTTTGTGGTTCTGAATCCAAGACAACGAGCGGCCGTGCACTACATTCTCATCCTGAATATCCTCCATCTTTGCCAAATGAGGCTGTCTTTCAAGCTCATCTGGCTCAGTCCCTTTCCTCCAATCCCTATTGAGTGTCTCATCCTTGTGGAAGTATCTCTGTTCTCTCAGTACTGCCTTTTTTAGCTGCACACCTTCCTCCTTCCTGGCTGACACGGACCCTGATTTATAAGAAGGGCTTGAGGTGTGACTGGTCTGGCTGGGGTGCGTGATCCGTTTTGATGGTGGAGTGCCCACAATCTCTTCTTCATCCTCAGGATCCACACCTTCCTCCTCTTCAAGAAAATCTATAAGGACAACAGAAGCACCATTGTGGAAATTGTGGAAATAAACAGATTTGAGGAGTGTTAATGCCCTTTCAATTGGCAGTTTTCCATAAAGGGGCACTGAAGGTTCTTCCAGGCAATTTGGCTCTCCTCTAGGTGAAAACACAATCAATCTCCGCTACTTGATTCCTGGCTCTAAGCCATTATATTAGCATGCTATGCCCTAACTAATGAAACACCTTGAGTAAACACCGTTCTAATAAAGCTCATTTTGTTTTTGGATCACTGAGCTGACTACGGCATAGTATAAAGTTCACACACACACACACACACACACACACACACACACACACACACACACACACACACACACACACACATAGTTTGTCTTACTATACTAGTGGGGACCTTCAACTGACAGTTGGCGTAGCTAATTAAGCCATGCATACATCTAAATCTACCTTTAATCTCATTAACCAAATGGAAAACCTTTGGTACATTTAGTTAAAATAAAGGTCATTTTTTCTCATGGAGCCCAACCAAATGTTCTCACAAGATTAAACCTGTCACATTCTTCTTATTGTGGAGATATTTGGTGTCTACCGAGATAAAAACATTCCTACACACACACACACACACACACACACACACACACACACACACACACACACACACACACACCATCAGGGTTGGGGAAGAAGAATGGCCTGTCATCCTCCTCTTCATCCATTTTCATGTATTTGTAGAAGCCAAACCTGAAAAATCCCAAAATAAGAAAAGCATTAAATTACAAGCTGGGACTCTGAATTCAGGCACTAAAGCATTACTCAGCAGAGTGATGACCTGTACTCTTCCTACAACTCCTACAGTGCTTAATGCTTTCTGCTTTCTTGCACATTCAAGCATAGTCAAGCAGTAAATATCATCTAGGTCGTTTATTCTTTTTCAAAGTGTGCTTGTTTAATGATTTCGCTTCTTAAGCATTCTTGTTTATTACAAAAAAATTTACTTCTCCAGATAAATGGGTGACTCCCGATAGAAACACTTGTTCTCCCGTTCCATGTGTGTTAGCCGGGTGAAATCATTGGGATAGATGAAGGATAGATACACCTGCAAAAATAAGACAAACAAACACATTATTAATAGGAAGAAAAGGGCATCCGAAATCCGAAATTGGGCTACTGTTGGCCGAAGGAGGAGAAGGAGAGGAGGAAGACGACTACAGAGACACAGGAAAAGGAAGAAGTGTAGGAGAGTGGAAGTTTGGGTTGGTACTTTAAATGTTGGTACAGTAAAACCCCGTTGTACGAGCAACCTATTGTACGAGCAAACGGAGATACGAGCAAACTTGCTTGCAAAATTTTACCCTGTTTCACGAGCAAATTTTGAAGGCACGAGCAAACCCACGCTGCCGGTTCCCCGTTTTCGGCGGAGGGTTGCATCAGTCTCTTAGTTAATGACGTATCACTCGGTCGCTCCCGTTGTTCAGTGCAGAAATATTTTTATTTCACTAGAAATCTTGAAAAATGTCTCCCAAGTAAATCAGTGATTGTGCTGTGAAAACGAAAGTAAATAGAAATACCACGGAAACCGAGGAGGTTACGAGCGTGATGTGCATCTTACACTCGCAATCAACCACTACCACATAAGTAAGGAGCGCGTAGGAGAAGCGCGCCGCTGACCACAAGCACGCGAGAATCGTGACATGTACAGCCAAACCATTGAAAATAACGGACAGTGAGGGTGAATGAGGGATTTATATATGGTTGGGTGATGAGTGCTAAACGAGAGTCAGGAGTGTGATTAGTAAGCCGGCGAGAATCAGGGAGCTCCCTGACAGTAACTGTTAAATTATGTTTACATTACGGTAATTTTCTGTGTATTTGTTTGTTAAAATATTCTACATTTACTTTTTGAGTGCAGAAATAAGCGATCGAATGAGATCTCGGAACGGATTAAATCACTTTTACATTCATTCTTATGGGGAAAATCAGTTCGAACGTACGAGCAAATGGACCTACGAGCAATTTTCAAGAACGAATTATGCTCATACAACGGGGTTCCACTGTACTATGACTGGTAAAGGGAGAGAGATAGCTGATATGATGAAGAGGAGAAAGGTTGATATGTTGTAAAGTCAGGAGTAAGGCCAAGAACATTAAAGGTAGGTTTAAACTGTTCTATCATGGTGTGGATGGAAAGAGAAATGGTGTAGGGGTGATCCTGAAGGAAGAGTACAGTAAGAGTGTAGTGGAGGTAAAAAGTGTTTCTGATAGGGTGATTAACGTGAAGCTGGAAGTTGAAGGGGTGATGATAAATGTCATCAGTGCCTATGCTCCAAGTGGGCTGTGAGATGGAAGGGTGGAAAAATTCTGGAGTGAATTAAATGAAGTGGTAGAGAGTGTACCTAGGAATAAAAGATTGGTGATTGGGGCAGACTTTAATGGGCATTTAGGTGAAGGGAACAAAGGTGATGGGTAGGTATGGCTTTAAAGAGAGGAATGTGGAAGGGCAGATGGTGGAAGATTTTGCTAAGAGGATGAAAATGGCAGTCGTGAACACGTATTTTAAGAAGAAGAAGGTCCATAGGGTGACGTATAAGGGTGAAGGAAGGTGCACACAGGTGGACTATGTGCTATGTAGGAGATGCAACTTGAAGGAGCTTGGAGACTGTAAGGTGTTGGCAGGGGACAGTGTAGCTAGACAGCATCATACGGTGGTCTGTAGGATGGTTTTGGAGGTGAAGAGGAGGAGTGAGCACTTAAAGAAGAATATGATGGTGGAAACTGAAGGAGGATGACTGTAGTGTGAGGTTCAGGAAAGAAGTCAGACAGGGGCTCGGTGGTGGTGAAGAGGTGCTGGATGATTGGGCAACTACTGCAGGAGTGATAAGCGAGGCAGCTAGAAAGGTACTTAGTGTGACATCCAGAAATAGAAAAGAAGACAAAGAGACCTGGTGGTGGAATGAGGAAGAGCAGGAAAGCATAAAGAGAAAGAGGTTGGCAAAACAGAATTGAGATCGACAGAGGGATGAGAAAAGTAGGCAGGATTACAAGGAGATGCGGCAGCAGGTGAAGAGGGATGTGGCGAAAGCCAAGGAAAAGGCATATGAGAAGCTGAGAGAAAAGGTGACCATCTGTGAGCAACAGTATGGTTTTATGCCAAGGAAGATTTGCATTATTTGCTTTGAGAATGTTGATGGAGAAGTATAGAGAAGGTCAATAGGAGTTGCTTTGTGTATTTGTGGATTTAGAGAAAGCATACAACAGAGTGCCGAGAGAGGAGTTGTGGTATTGTATGAGGAAGTCAGGTGTGTCAGAGAAGTATGTGAGGGTGGTGCAGGACTTGTTTGAGGACAGTGTGACAGCAGTGATGTGTGCAGTAGGAATGACAGACTGGTTCAATGTTGGACTGCATCAAGGATCAGCTCTGAGCCCTTTCTTGTTTACAGTGGTGATGGAAAGGTTGACAGACGAGGTCAGACAGGAGTCTCCATGGACTATGATGTTTGCGGATGATATTGTTATTTGTGGTGAGAGTAGGCAGCAGGTTGAGAAGATCCTGGAGAGGTGGAGGTATGCGCTGGAGAGAGGGGAATGAAAGTCAGTAGGAGTAAGACAGAGTACATGTGTGTGATAGGGAGGGCAGTGGAGGGGTGTAGTTGGAGGGAGAAGAGGTGGAGAAGGTGAAGGAGTTTAGGTACTTGGGGTCAACAGTGCAAAGTAATAGAGAGTGTGTTAGAGAAGTGAAGAAAGAGTGCAGGCAGGGTGGGGTGGGTGGAGAAGAGTGACAGGAGTGATTTGTGAAGAGTATCTGCAAAAGTGAAAGGGAAAAAGTATACGACTGTGGTGAGACCTGCGATGTTGTATGGTTTAGAGACAGTGGCATTGAGTAAAAGACAGGAAGCGGAGCTGGAGGTAGCAGAGCTGAAGATGTTTAGATGTTTATTGGGAGTGACGAAGATGGACAGGATTAGAAATTAGAGGGACTGTGCATGTAGGACGTTTCGGAGACAAGGTGAGAGAGGCGAGATTGAGATGGTTTGGACATGTGCAGAGGAGGAACATTGGGTATATCGATAGGAGAATGCTGAGGATGGAGCCACCAGGAAGGAGGAAAAGAGGAAGGCAAAGGAGGAAGTTTATGGATGTGGTGAGGGAAGACATGCAGGTAGTTGGTGTGAAAGAGGCAGATGTAGAGGACAGGGGGGTATGGAGACGGATGATCTGCTGTGGCGACCCCTAATGGGAGAAGCCGAAAGAAGAAGAAGAAGAAGAAGAAGAATATTTATATATTCTATATATATAGTAATTGTTTTATTAGCTATTTCTATGCTTATACCTCCCAATCTTTGTCAGTTTTCTATCACTTCTGCACTGTTATGTATTGACCAAATGGGGGCAGCAGAGCTTAATATCTGCTCAGGCATTTCAGCAGTCACTGAGGGCAGTCTGTAACAGGTGCATGTAAAAAGCTCCTTTGTTCCTACCGGCATCGAGACACAATACAACATCTGTTTGACTCCAGCATTATTCCTATTGTGCTGGATGCACATTACTCTAATTTTCATTAATCCATATGTGAACATGTGTATGAGAGAAACTCACAAACTGCAGGCCTTGGTAGCGTGCGATGGGAAAGTCTTTAACCACATACGTGGGTGAGTAGAGACAAGGTGGCAGCACATTCTCCAGCCGAGAAGGGTCAATCATCGGTGCTGTAGACAGAGAGGCAGAAATAGAGACGAGATAAAGGTCAGACCTCATTTAGGTGGTCCGCGCAGCGCACAACTAACATGGTGAACAGGAAAAGTGATAAAGAGTGCCAGATAAAGGCTCACTCCTGAAGAAGGTGTCGCGGGGGTCAGGTTTCAGCATGTCGGCGCCGTGCTGCCTGCTGCTCCGAGTCTCCATAGGGAGTCGACTGTGGCTGGCAAGCGTCTGAGGAACGTGCTCCACGCTGTTCATCTTCAGACCACTCTCATCTTTCACACAGAGACAAAGGGAAGGGGGATGCATGCTCTTTTAGTTCATTATCGATGAATGGATAGATTGAGTTTTCCATGAAGTAGCAGCATTAGAAAACCGGCCACTGTGCAGTCCTTCGGGAGAGATGAGAAAGGATTTCAAATGCATTTATTTTCGAGTGAACCAGCAATATGTGCAAGCACGACCTTAAAGCACTGAGCATTTTCTTCCGCTTCATGTTGGTGGGAACCGATAGATTAATCAGAATCTCCAGGGCTCATGTGCACAATTTAATTGAATAATTTGTGCCTAAACTGGAGGTGTGAACAAGTAATCGATTACCTGTTGCTTGCTGAACAAACTCTGCATCGTTCAAAGTTTTAATCAGAAAGAGTGCAGGCTTTAATCACAACCATCCATCAGCCCAGTCATGCGTTCAGCAATTCATCCACCCAAACATCCATCATCTATCCCAGCTCTCAAAAGACATCTGATTTATGTATGTGACACTTTGCTGTCTAATTGGAGTGTACAATTAAAAAGGAAAGCCAACTTAAGTGAGAGCCAACTACAGGGAATTCAAAAGGAACACTGTATTTTTCAGCATCATTTTGCGAATGTGAACGTTCAAATTATGAACATTTATGACATTTGGACTATCAGCCTTACTGAGGTGAGAAGAGCAGCTCTAGCTTTGTCTGTATAACCAGTTCAGACAGCAGAAAAAGATCAGCAAAGATTTACATTAACAGTTTAACAGCAGCTTTGCAAATTAGGAACATTTTAAAGCATATATTAACATAATAAGAGCCTGAGCTCAGGTTAATGTTATGACATTTTTAAATATACATCTTATCCATATTAAAGTTTAGGAAGTGGTTCCTCAGGGTTACTTGGTTTCCCTTTACCTCATATAAAGCATGTTGGTGGCTGAATTGGAAAAGATTCAATATATGGACAGAAGTATTGGCACACCATACTTTTCCAGCCATGTGGTTCTTTTCCAAATTGTTACCACAAAATTAGAGGCACACAATTGTACCTGTATTTGGATGTAGTAGCATTCATTTGAACTAGGAGACCCAAACCTGTTCCCACATGACAAAAAGTCAGCTCCATGAAGATATGATTTACAGTATATGGGGTAAAGTGAAAGATTCTGTGTGGCCTGCTACAGAGCTTTCACCTATACCCTATTAAACACCTTTGGGATGATTAGGATCATAGACTGCACCCCAGGACTCTTCACCCTTTATCAGCACTTGACTTCAGTAATGATCTAACAATCTCAAAAAAGACCCTCAAAAAATCTTCCCGGAAGAGTAGAGGATATTATAACATCAAATGGGGAATAAACGTGGAATTGGATGTTCAAAAAGCACATAATGTTTTTATGGCCAGGTGTCCAATATATGTTGTCCATGTAGTGTATTAACACAAGGGATTTCTTATGAGTACTTACATTTTCTTCCAATAGTTAGAAGACGTTTTGTGGGATAGTTTGCATTTTCCAATTGTGTGTAGTGTGTAAATGATTGTGTAAGTGTATGTGCAGTTGGGCCCTGGGATGGATTCTCCCCTTGATGTACTTTTGCAATGTGATACATTGCTGTCCTCTTACAAAATGACTTTTAAATTCATCTTATGTTTGCTTGGTACAGCTCTTTTCCCGTTCATAAGCCATACATTTTTTTATAATAATTTAACTTTCAACTCACTACAGAAGGAAGCTTTGTTATTATACTGACTTGTCCAAGCAAGAAAAGAAATTATAAACATTAATGGAGACCAAAAATTAGGTTGTGGCAGTAAATTCCAAATTAGTAAATGAGCTGTAAGGAACATTTATGACCCAATTTGCATGCAGCATGCTAAGCACCATATATTTGAAAATAAATATATGTAATATAAAGAAATACATAAAAGCAAAATTTTTCCTGTGCATCATTTGCATTTTTGCAAAGTCTGGCTTAATGTATTAAAAGCTCATTCTACTTGTCCACGAAACAAAAACCTTTCACCTTGTCTTTAGAAATACAATGACTAACACAGAGACGAAAACTAAAACATATAAACTCAATGAAACATCTGCAATATTGATGCACTTGAATAGAAAGACAAGACCGAAAATATAAAATGAAATGAAGCAACAAATTTAAGTGAATGAAAACTCCAACTACAAAAGGCACACACTCTCAAGGATGAAGTTCTCTCCCTCTGCCTCAGTGGTGCAAGCTGAATGATGATGTCTGATGGGTTTCGACATTTGTGTAGTTAACAGCCTCTCTCCTAAGCACATCAAGCACTCATTTGTATAAATAGAGGCTAAAACTGTGCACTGACAGGCCGTGCATCATGGAGTAAATCCTGCCTTCATAGCTATTGTGTGAGGGGAAAACTGCATTAGATAGATCCTGGTTACAGTGATTTGATTAAAAGCATCATTTAGCATAATAAGAGATTCTCCTATTCCCATCTAGGGGAATTCAGGGTCAATGATCAGCTTTAACTGATGATCACAGACATATTTTAATTCACGATAAGGGACTATAAAGCAGCCGGAACAGAGTGGATGAGAAATGGACATAAAGGCTTGCAGATAATAAAATGATGATTGGGGTGAACAATTGGGTGCACGGACGAGTTCCTGCGTTTGCCTGTCTCTGTCAAGGGAATCGTATGTGTTTGATATATTTAAAAAGCTGTTGTGGAGAGGAAATGGTTAAGAGCTAGAAAACTTGGGCTTCTGCTGGCTGTGGTTGCTAGGCAACCTATGTCCCACAATCCCTTTCTCCCACCTCCATCAAACCACTGTGGGAATTGAGGCGTAAACACAAGGCAAGCTGAAAAATGAACAAGTGGAACGATTTTAGATTCTCACAATATTTTGAGACGAGTGCAAGTCAATCAAGCTTCCCAGGGTAATGGGTAAAAGAGAATTTACACAGCAGCTTGAGAAAAAGAAACTATTTCAAGCCCAGCAGTCAATAGTGCATTTCTCATAGCAACATGAATGGCACTCAAGTCTGATGAGATCTGTTTATGAAGAAAAACGAATGTCTGTTTAAGTACCCGATGTTAATTCACCTGAGGAACTTTAATTTCATGTTGCAGGAGAGACACTACCAGTGAATACAGTTATTTTCACTAAGCCAACAGAAACCAATCCCAAGTGAAAGGCTTGATTGAATTTGCCTACAGAAACAAAAATCTAGCTGTTTAAATATGAATACCTCCAAATAGCTTTGTTGAAATATCACTTCATCACTGTTTATTCATGAAAATCCCATTTGATGTTTTCATTATAAAAGCTAACAGAAGTCCAACAATTATAAACATTTTGAAAGATTCCTCTGTAATATCTCTTTAAATAGGATAAAGAATGAACATTCTAACATTTCAAGAATGCAAGTCATCTAAAACTGACATCTTTTTGCTACTGAATTAATATATTAGTGAGATTTAATCAGCCTGTAGGATGCCTACTTATGATTGCCTTTATTTTTTCTTTCTAATGAGCCCCAAGTGCAGACACTTTGAAGATGAAGGGATGAAAAGACAGACTCTTCTTCTTCTCGTCTGTCGCATCTATCATTTCGTAATTGCGAGAAGTAATTAAACATTGTTCATATACACACATCAAAATGAACAAGCTCTGTGTGCAGCAGCTGTCAAAACCATTTTCCACCACCACATCTGTTCGTGAAATCAGAGATATCTATCCATGCGACACTAAAACTATCAGACCACCCGGGAGGATAGAATTTCTGGACAGAAGTAGTGTAACAGGTACGAAAAGTACAAATTTACACACTTTTAAAAGTAGAATTATTAAACGCATGTATATACAGTGAGGAAAATAAGTATTTGAACACCCTGCTATTTTGCAAGTTCTCCCACTTAGAAATCATGGAGTGATCTGAAATTGTCTTTGTAGGTGCATGTCCACTGTGAGAGACATAATCTAAAAAAAAAAAATCCAGAAATCACAATATATGATTTTTAAACTATTTATTTGTATGATATAGCTGCAAATACGTATTTGAACACCTGTCTATTAGCTAAAATTCTGACCCTCAAAGACCTGTTAGTCTGCCTTTAAAATGTCCACCTCCACTACATTTATTATCCTAAATTAGATGCACCTGTTTGAGGTCATTAGCTGCATTAAGACACCTGTCCACCCCTTACAATCAGTAAGAATCCAACTACTAACATGGCCAAGACCAAAGAGCTGACCAAAGACACTAGAGACAAAACTGTACACCTCCACAAGGCTGGAAAGGACTACGGGGAAATTGCCAAGCAGCTTGGTGAAAAAAGGTCCACTGTTGGAGCAATCATTAGAAAATGGAAGAAGCTAAACATGACTGTCAATCTCCCTCGGACTGGGGCTCCATGCAAGATCTCACCTTGTGGGGTCTCAATGATCCTAAGGAAGGTGAGAAATCAGCCCAGAACTACACGGGAGGAGCTGGTCAATGACCTGAAAAGAGCTGGAACCACCGTTCCCAAGGTTACTGTTGGTAATACACTAAGACGTCATGGTTTGAAATCATGCATGGCACGGAAGGTTCCCCTGCTTAAACCAGCACATGTCCAGGCACGTCTTAAGTTTGCCAATGACCATTTGGATGATCCAGAGGAGTCATGGGAGAAAGTCATGTGGTCAGATGAGACCAAAATAGAACTTTTGGGTCATAATTCCACTAAACGTGTTTGGAGGAAGAAGAATGATGAGTACCATCCCAAGAGCACCATCCCTACTGTGAAGCATGGGGGTGATAGCATCATGCTTTGGGGGTGTTTTTCTGCACATGGGACAGGGCGACTGCACTGTATTAAGGAGAGGATGACCGGGGCCATGTATTGCCAGATTTTGGGGAACAACCTCCTTCCCTCAGTTAGAGCATTGAAGATGGGTTGAGGCTGGGTCTTCCAACATGACAATGACCCGAAGCACACAGCCAGGATAACCAAGGAGTGGCTCTGTAAGAAGCATATCAAGGTTCTGGCGTGGCCTAGCCCGTCTCCAGACCTAAACCCAATAGAGAATCTTTGGAGGGAGCTCAAAAACCTGACTGATCTAGAGAAGATCTGTGTGGAGGAGTGGGCCAAATCCCTCCTGCAGTGTGGCAAACCTGGTGAAAAACTACAGGAAACGTTTGACCTCTGTAATTGCAAACAAAGGCTACTGTACCAAATATTAACATTGACTTTCTCAGGTGTTCAAATACTTATTTGCAGCTGTATCATACAAATAAATAGTTTAAAAATCATACATTGTGATTTCTGGATTTTTTTTTAGATTATGTCTCTCACAGTGGACATGCACCTACGATAACAATTTCAGACCCCTCCATGATTTCTAAGTGGGAGAACTTGCAACATAGCAGGGTGTTCAAATACTTATTTTCCTCACTGTATATATTAGGGCTGTCAAAATAATGCAGTTTGCATTAATGCAGCGTGTTCGACCATTTTTTATAAAAATTTTTAATAAATATAAAAGAGGCAAAATATATTTATTCAGATAAAAAAACTACCGAAATCATTTTGAATCACTAAACTTGTTTTACTATTGCGCCAAGTCTCAATTCAGCACCATATATTATATATATATATATATATATATATATATATATATATATATATATATATATATATATATATATATATATATATATATAAAATTAAAGAATAATTAATCATACCATTATATAAACATACATACAAAGTAAATAATAGCAAAAAAAAAAGCAAAGATTAAATTAGATTAATCACAGGTTTGCAAAAATTGTATTTCCTTCAGATACAAACCAATACACACACACACACACACATTATTCCTATATATACATATATATATATATATATATATATATACATATGTATATATATATATAATGTGTGTGTGTGTGTATTGGTTAATTGATTGATTAATTATTCTTTAATTCTGACACAGTTTCATTTGTATTTTGTTTGCATCTTTGAAATTTGAGTCGCATTTTAATTTTAAAGGGGCAAACACACAGTGTTAAAGACTGTAATTGTTTTAATTTTACCAGAATAAAAAGTCATCAGAACTGCAGTTGTTGAGAGTCTCATTGATTTAGTCAATAAAAAAACGAAAAATGCTCATTAAGACAGAACTGCCCCCCCCCCACCTATTAAAATGTATGTCTAAAAAACCCTCTAAGAATCAAGCCTTTCTTTCACTGTTCACACTTAATTCTTCTATTTTCCAAGAAATTCTACATATGTTGTAGTACAGGATTTGTACTAAAAAAAAACACATACAGTCATCTAGACACAGAACTAATCCCCGGAGCAGTAGCACTACTCTCTCAAATACAGTCTCCCGATTCACCCAATGGGAATTCCTATTAACATAAACTATCTGATACCAAGGAATTTGACTCGCTACCTTAAACAGTTTGCACAACCAGATAAATTGCTCTCCTCTGAGCTAGCTATTCCATCATAAAGTAACCAAACTGTATGACACATTGCTGACATCATCTCCATTAGATAATTAGAAGGTCATGAGTTCAAATCCCACCACCACTAAACTGCCCCTGCTGGGCCCTAGAGCAAGGCCCTTAACCGCTCAATTGTATGAATGAGATGATTGTTAAGTCGCTCTGGATAAGGCTGTCCACAAAATGCTGTAAATGTAAATGTATTTTGTTTATATCTTTCAAAACTTGATCGAATTTCCATAAGGTTAATCATTGCTAGTCCTATACATGAAAATAATGTAACAACCATGAATGCTATTATAGTACACAAATTATCTATAGAGTGCAATGATGAAGCCTGGTGCAAATCAAGCATATAAATAAAATACTGACAGTGGAAAACTTCACCATATCAACGAAACTGTTCTTGGAGCTGTGACTATAGAAACAGTAATATATTTGAACAAGCACATTAAAATAAACTTGCAATTTGCAATTACAACCTGCACTACAATAGAATTCAGCAGCACTGCTGTGGTATAATGACATATAAACTGAGTGCTGCTTTTTTCCATATTGTTAACATTAATAAAAGATTTACGACTCCACCACATTCTAAGTCCCTAACCACACATGGCATTGACTGTCAAATCAAACCCTGCCTAAGAGGGAAATCCTGTTATATCTGAGAAATCGGATCTCTCACCATCCTGTGAGCACACAGTGCCAGATCCTCAAGCACTTAACAGCCAGCACAAAGCTGAAAATCACAACCAGTGAGAAATTGAAGGAAATCATGCAACTGAGATGGTGGGGTTGCTGATCAAGTGATCTGAGGTAGAGGAAGAGTGTGTGTGTGTTTACTCAGAGAAGCTTACCTGTGTACAGGGAGATATATGCAGAATCAATGACCTCATATTTTAAGCCTGGCAGGAAAGGTCGCCACTATAGTGTAGAGAGGAAGGAGAGAGAGAGAGAGAGAGAGAGAGAGAGAGAGAGGAAGGAGAGAGAGAGAGAGAGAGAGAGAGAGAGAGAGAGAGAGAGAGAGAGAATTAAAAACTTTGGTAATGGATATTTGCGACAAGGAGACACCAAAAAGGACACCAAAAAGACAGAATATCCTCTTTATCCTTCATTTATCTTATTTCCAGTCTGCAAGGTCACCTTTCAGATGTGTGTCACACACACATACATGCAACATCTCATAGTGGTCACACACACACACACACACACACACACACACACACACACACACACCTATACTGGTTTTTATGTATTAGGTGGACTTTGCCTGGTAAACAAGTTGTACCATGGTTTAAAGGTACCCACCCTTCCCCTTGTGCTACAGTGATGCTACAAACGTCAAAAAATCTAATCAGCTCTGAGGAAAACAAATTTCACTTCAGAATTACTTTACACAAATTTAAACAATTTATATAAAGACCTGACATTATGGTTGTATATGAGGACCTGCTCGGAATGTCCCGCCTTCTG
Organism: Silurus meridionalis; assembly: GCF_014805685.1. Taxonomy (NCBI): domain Eukaryota; kingdom Metazoa; phylum Chordata; class Actinopteri; order Siluriformes; family Siluridae; genus Silurus; species Silurus meridionalis. The sequence continues at coordinate 14,950,877 of NC_060893.1, read as the reverse complement.
ACAAAAATAGTGTTTGTAAGGACATACGGGCTTTATCAGGACATTGGTTTTAACAATACACAAACAAGACATCACACAGTATTGAAGGGACAGGCATGTTTTATTGGCCCTCTGACACACACAAACACAGACTTGACAGCATGGTGCACTATCAAGACATCAGTGACTTAAAAGAACAAGTCCTTTCCTTGTAGTTTTCGGGACTTCTTTTTAGAGTTTTTTTAGTCTCTGCAAAAATATTCATAAACAAACTAACCAAAAAACCCATTATAAATGAAATCTGATAACCAAGATGTTTAGATATTTGAATGTTTAGTGCATAGTGAAATCTCCAAAATGCTCAGTGTTATATAAAGCTTGCAGAGAGCTAGATATACAAATGAATTACATAAAGACACTTAAACCAATTTAAAATGAGGAAAATTGTAAAGCTAATTACACTCCTAATAAATCCCACCCACGATCAGCTGCCATAATAAAGAGCTAGTGTTATTCAATCACTAGTCATAACGGTATAAGATCATAACGTTATGCCTGGTGTGTACATTTCTTGATGGGAACTCCAAAGCTTTTTCTACGTCGCTCTGGGAATGGGAGTTTGCTATTGCCATAAATGTAGATGGGACATCGAAAGAACTCAATTGTATCAATGAGTGTATGCAAACATAACCACAGACAGTAAGTGAAAGAGGTATGATGGCAGAGGTTTGTTTAGGATTATAAATAGCAAATAAATGTGAATAATGTTACCTTTTGTAATATAAATTCTTATTGCTAATTAATATATTGAAAAAAGTGTCCTGAAAAATCCTGAAAAATCATAACCTAAAAAAATGCAACGCAAACCATTTTCCTCTTCTGGTGTCCGATTGCTTCACATCCCTGTAAAAAAGAAATCATCATTGAGTACATTAGCAGTGTGGACTGACATATTATGGCGCATATTAAACATGGTTAGAACAAGTTAGAAAACCTACTGATCTGTGCTGGTGTCTTCAGGAAGCATCCAAATTCGCAGCATCAGCCCCACTCTCAGAGTCACTTCCATCACTAGCATCAATGTTGAGTTTATCTTAAAAGCAGATGCAAAATTAATACTACTGTATGTTTCGTTTGTAACTAAAAGCTCATCGATTTGAATAATCATAACATTAAAGATTTTCACCAATTTATCTTGATGCCTTAATACTAGCCTAATTCTACACAGGACATATCAAGGACTCATAATTTTACAATTTAAATGCATACCTTTAATTTCAAAGCTGAGGTGATAAAATAGCAAGGTTTTTGTATATTCTACTGAACAGTAATATGATATACAAATTATCAATATAAACCTTTGTCATATTTTCTTTTGTTCAAGAACTGTTTTTGTTATTGTAAGATACTGTTCAGTACATATTTAAAAACATAACCAAAACAAATACTCAGTTTATAATTATTTAACAGAATTTCTTATGACAAAAATAATGTCTATCAGGCAACCTTACTTTTTTTGTCTTTTCACAAAGTTCTTTTGAATCCTGTTTCTTAGGCTTAGATTGGCCCTTTACAATGGTAATCTAAAATAGACAAAACTAAATGCTTTTATATGGACCTGTCCAGGGATATTTTAATGGCTATTACCTCCCTTTAGGCTGGACACAAACCAATTAGATTCTCAAAGCATTTTTGATTTTAAACATACATTTAGCTTCACTAACGTTTCAAATTTACGCCGCATTCCACTGACTATCTGATGTACAGACAGCAGTAAAATATTGGAGTTATTCCAAAAATCAGACAATGTAAGCCTGGCTGTAGCATCTTCTTAACCAGGTTAACACATTTGGACTATCATTTGGACATAATTAACAATATATAAATATTTTTTTACTTTTCATAATCTTTTGGCTCTCTATTGATTTGCACCCATATAATTGACACCCAGCAATATAATAATACGCATGATGCATTAACTATAATCTATTTGGGTCACTTTTGTTCTCATGATATACAATCACCCAGGTCACATCTGCTATGTGGTGCTTCTGTAACAAACCCTTACCTCTGAGGGATAAGGAAGTACAATAGTCAGTAAGTCTACATCTATAAGATGCAAATTTAAGAGAAATTAATTTAATAAAGTTAATGGTGCTCATAAAATAACTTTATAAAGTGAAGTCCTCGAGACCAGGTTTCTGTCAGACACTATACACACAGCTGATGATGTACATTGACTATCACATTACTACAAGGTACAACAAATCTGCTATGTGGCGCTTCTGTAACAAACCCTTACCTCTGAGGGATAAGGAAGTACAATAGTCAGTAAGTCTACATCTATAAGATGCAAATTTAAGAGAAATTAATTTAATAAAGTTAATGGTGCTCATAAAATAACTTTATAAAGTGAAGTCCCTCGAGACCAGGTTTCTGTCAGACACTATACACACAGCTGCTTATGTACATTGACAACGTCCCCATATACCCAGTGTACTGCTAAACCATGTCTGTTCCATATACACTCAGATAAACACTAAACATGTACATCACTAAAGCCCTGATATACCATGTATTTGTCAAACACACGGACACACTAATACTCCTTTGGTAGAGGACTCTTACATGATGGTCTATGCATGTCCTTATTAGACACAGTGTTCTCATAAAACAGGTCTCAGCCATACACACTACATACACACAGACTAACTCAATCCTAACCCCAGCACCTAAAACTGCACACAAAATCTCAGTCATTTTGATCTCAAGACATGGTTCACAGATAGTGTTCACCCATCCAGTCAATCTCTCCCAGTGACTAAGAGAGACAATACGTACTGATAAAAACATACTAAAACAATGCAAAGTACCTGCAACATTTTGGGAATAAATAATCAGAATATGATTTTTATAAATTACCTTTTCTCACTCTTCTCCTGGATCAGCAGCCTCCAACTCATCTACTGCAGTAACCTCTAATGTTTTCAGCTACATTCTAAAAACAGAAACAAGAGATCTTTCTCACATTTGTTATAAACATTAAGTAGCCCTAGAATGTATTTGATACTTAAGTCACATTTTAATGCAATTAATTTTACTGCATTAGCAACCATATCAAACCAAGACATTAATTTCAAAAGATACATAAAACTAAGTTTTACACAAAACATTTAATTTAAAACAGATTGGTATGTTTAGAAATATTTAAAAAAAGCATTTGGATCACCAGCAATTGTATTATTAACAATCGCAAACAAGGTCTTAGTATTTAGTCCGACATACTAGGTTTTGCAGAACTGCTAGTTCTACAAATGACTATGCATAAAACTGTTTCTGTGAAAATTCCGGTAGTTTCCACCAAGATTGAATCAACAAATATTCCTTTTATTTTTATTAGAGCAACAACAATCTGCCACTTCCTTTACTATTGCATTTTACAGATACTCTATAAGGTCTATGTCAGGCTTTTGGGGTGATTTTATGCACTGTATATACAGTACATTAGCAAAGCACACTGTATATATGGTATATTATTTACACCCAGCAAGAACATTGCTGCCTTAACTATACTATAATATTTGGGTCACTTTTGTTCTCATGATATACAATCACCCAGGTCACATCTGCTATTTGGTGCTTCTGTAACAAACCCTTACCTCTGAGGGATAAGGAAGTACAATAGTCAGTAAGTCTACATCTATAAGATGCAAATTTAAGAGAAATTAATTTAATAAAGTTAATGGTGCTCATACAATAACTTTATAAAGTGAAGTCCCTCGAGACCAGGTTTCTGTCAGACACTATACACACAGCTGCTGATGTACATTGACTATCACATTACTACAAGGTACAACAAATCTGCTATGTGGTGCTTCTGTAACAAACCCTTACCTCTGAGGGATGAGGAAGTACAATAGTCAGTAAGTCTACATCTATAAGATGCAAATTTAAGAGAAATTAATTTAATAAAGTATATGGTGCTTATACAATAACTTTATAAAGTGAAGTCCTCGAGACCAGGTTTCTGTCAGACACTATACACACAGCTGCTTATGTACATTGACTATCACATTACAACAACGTCCCCATATACCCAGTGTACTGCTAAACCATGTCTGTTACATACACACGCCAATAAACACAAAACACATGTAAATCACTAAAGCCCTGATATACAATGAAACAGGTCTCAGGCATACACACTACATACAGATTTATAAAATATAATAAGAGCTCAATATAATTTCACAACTGTAAAAAAAAATATATATTACCTGTTTACTGTGTTCGATGATTGCCAGAGTGTCTGCTGTTGCGAGGTTAAAGAGGTCTCCCTCATCAAAAGGGACTGAACTGAATACTCCACACTCTGAATAAGAAAAAATGAAATATTAATCCAGTCGTGAACTTCACACCAGTTTTATCCTAATGCCCTGTCTGTTAATGAAAGCAGTCTAGGTCAAAAGGAACATAGGATGGCATGTGTGAATGGACCCTTACCTTTATCTGAATTTATATATTTCCAGGTTTGTCTTTCCCAGCAGATGTGTAATACTCCGCCTCCTGCTTTGGATGTTCTTTTCTCCTTCTGCGCTTCATCTCAGCCATGTTAAAATGATGCTGTTCTTCCCCACAGAAATGAGTGTTTATTTAAGTTGAAACCTTAAATTGTTAATATAAGTGGTGTTTATGTAAAACATGCCCAGTGATAGAGCATGGGACAATGCTGAGGAGAGCTGGGATTTAAACTCTCCATCACACTGACACTCAAAGATATCAGACTTCTGATGTGTTCATTCTGCTTTACTTCTGACTACAGTATTACTGAGTTATGAGTGAAGAGTATCAGGGGTTATTTACACCCTCACAGTGATACAGCAGTGTTTACACACTGTACCATCATCTCTCTCACACTCAGACCCTCACCACCGCTCCAAACTCAGCCATGTAACTCCCGCGCCGCACGCACTCAGCTGTTTCCGGTCGCACGCGCTAACCGGAAGTGATGTTCTAGTGACATTAAATAGCATACAGCCTTATAATAAACAAAATAATAACAATTAAAAGCAGTTCTGAGTAGTTTGTAAGCAGTCCGGGTGCTGTGTGTACAACAGCTCACCTTACAACACTGCACGCGCTAACCGGAAGTGATGTTCTAGCGACATTAAATAGCATACAGCCTTATAATAAATAAAATAATTAAAAGCAGTTCTGAGTAGTTTATAAGCAGTCCGGGTGCTGTATGCCCAGCAGCTCACCTTACAACACTGCACGCGCTCTGTGGCCGGAGCGAACGCGTTTAAAGAGCCGCGAGGATGCGCGCGGCTATCAGCTAGCGGCTATCAGCACTGACTATTATTAGCTAGCATCCATGCTAACATACAGACATTTCCCTTCATTTTAATTCGGCCAAACGCACTAAACCCAAATTTATACAGTGCGCATTCGGTACAAGATTTATCAGTAATTAGTTATTCAACTCAGGTTTTAAAACTAACCATTGATAATGTTGCTAACTAGCCAGCTTTAATTTATGCCTTCTTAAGGCTAAATTCACCCCAATCTCCAGATTCCAATGAAATATTTCTTACAACATTAATTTACAACAAGGAACCGAGCTCTTGGAATATATCAATAGTCTACTCATTAAGTTTATGAACTTTATAATCATACCTGGCTTTTAAAGGGCTGGATAATGGCTGTTCAATGTGTTGGCAAACCGAGTCTAATGAAACTCCGCCCTTAAAAGGAACACGTAGGATAATTGACGTAGGTCTCAGCCAATCACAGAACGAAAAATGGCAATCAGCGCTAGCCAATCAGAAGGCTCAAATTTTCACACATGTGTGAACGGATTGCAGTACCGGCTCCGGGCTACAGGGCGCACTACGAAATTCCAAAGTTACACTGTGTTAAGTCAGTTTCGGGTGTTTGTGGTATAAATGGACATGGACTGAAATTTTGAATTTCAGCTTCTCTAGTATAGATATATATAGCCACAGTGCGGGAATTATGAGGACACCTGTCCTGTCCCCATAATCCCAAATGTCCCCATAATGTCGGTACGTAATCAGGTCAAATGTCCACATAAACCACAAAAACCAACACACACACACACACACAGTTTTGTGGCAACCCCACAATTGACAGGCTACAAGTCTTTTAAAGACATTCAGAAATTACCACGTCACTTCTTGTTATCCTTCTACTAATGAGAGGTGACAAGGCATTTTCCACACTCAGAATTGAGATGAAACACACAAACACACACAGATACAAGCTTAAACCTTATACATGTACATCAACCATATTCTGTTAAATTATGCAATTGTATTTCCCTGCCATTTGTTCCTAAATTTTATTTGGAAGTGTTAAATGTTGTCTAACAGGAACACAGTTGAAGGTGAACCTGAAAGCAGACTGCAGGATGTAGGATGGAGACAGAGCTAGTGTGCACTGGGACACCACTGTACATGCAGGGCACTTCAGTACACACTATCAACACCATCAATCACCGCTGCCTCTCTAGAGCTGCGAGACATCAGGCACCGTGAGCTGCTTGCTCATAAGAAGGCTGAAGAGCTACCTGAGCCTGGGATTATATGCTTGGTTTGCTATAAGCCTTCTTCAAATATCTTTCATCTCCATGACTATAAGGCAAAAAGCATTTATGCTAATTAATTTGTTTTATTTGCCTTCTTAAGATGTAGAGCAAAGTAGACATTACTTATGGATACAATATAATCTTTTTAATACCACTGTGTTGTTGAATGATCTAATCTGATTGGTCAGAAGATTTTGATTACATTTCTGTAAATGCAGTTCTTACGGTGTTGCTGGCTATAACTAAAATCACAGATTTGGAAATCTAATATACGTATTATCGTTTCTATACAAACTGCTCTTTCAGAGGCAGCTTTACCGTCACACGTGGCACATAATCTGAGAATGATTTTAAACTTGTTATTTGAATTGGAAAAACAAATATAATTCATGAAGCTTTCTGTAAGGTAACAATAACTGTGGTGTACATCAATACACGCCGCTTTAGAATGCTAAGTAACATGGCTTTAAGTAATAAACTCCACCAAGCTAATCCCATCCGAGATTGACAAGTGATCTTTCCTTGAAATAAAGCTGCCAAGGAAATAATGGAAAAAGGCAAAAGACTCTTCGCTTTATAGAGTAGGCAAAAAACATTAATGACTTCTAATAACAAGTAAAACACATTTTCTTACTGAAGGCATAAAGAGTTGGAACAGGCTCGAAGGCTGCTGCGAAAAGTTAAAAGTCAATAATATCAAAAAAACTATCACAGAGACTTTTAAACAGCAGGCAGTGACCTTTAAGAAGAGTACAAAACCATATAAAGGTGTTTAAAGGTACCACACTAAAAAAGTAAGGAATAAGATATATAACCTAGGGGGATGAAAGAAGAAAAAATGCCAGGGATTTACAAAACTCCAGGAGGAAATGTGATGGAGCTTCTGGATGTATGTTAAATATGTTAATGTATTTACATTTGGACATTTGCAAGACATTTAAAATGAATATTTTCTTTGTTTCACTATTGATATCCTAACACAAATACTTTTTGTTACAGCACATTATTTAAAAGGTTAATCACAAGTAATGCATAAAAGCACAGAGATAAAGATAAAGAACTTAATTAATATTTACATCAAACATCAGAATGGGGGAAAAAACTGTAATCTCTGCGATGTGACATAATTGTTGGTGCCAGATGGCTCGGTTTGAGTATTTCAGAAACTGTCGATCTCCTGGGACTTTTTCATACAAAGGTCTCTATTGTTGACACAGAATAGTAAAAAAAAAAAAAAAAAAGAACATCAAAGGAATCAGCAATTTTCCATCGTCTGTTTCTGTGCCCATTGTAGAGTTAGATTCCCGTTCACAGCTAACGGGAGTAAAAACCAATGTGGCTGTTGTAGATCATACACCTCAAGGCTCAGCTTTTCTGCTTAACACAGATTCCAAGATTGTGTATTTGTGGTACTGTAGAATCACCCTGCAGAGCTGCTGCTTTGTGGATGTTTTTTTTTATCCTGCACCATTTTGCATAAACTCTAGAGACTGCTGTGCATCAAAACCCCAGGAGATTAACAGTTTCTGAAATATTCAATCCACCACCAACAATTTCACATTTTCTCTCTATTTTGATGTAATATAGAGTGTATTTTGTAAGCGTTTGTATTTGCTATTCTTCGGCCATAGTAGTCACAGTAGTATGAAAGTCATTATTGCAGAGACTAATATGCTTGTACGTGTATAAAACAATGTACTAAAAGCCAATAGTATTACATTCCAGTAAATGGAATCGGGCTTTTTACAGTTTCTGCTCAAGTAAACCTGAATCAGTTCATAAAAAGCTTGTTAATTAGCTTTGTAAAGTTAAACTGCAGTATCACACAAATATGGTGTGTGTACAGTCCTTAAGATTGGAATGAGAAGCCAATGTGCTAAAGGTTCTGTAACACATTACTATACAGTATATTCTGTAACTCATTCACACAAATGTGAACTACAAATATGTTCAATTATTTTAGACATTCGTTTAGAGCTTTGATGAAACCCATTAGCACTTAAAAGTCTTCTTTTAGTACTTTGAAAGACTTCTGATGAATTTTAATATCTCAGTCAGCATAGAAAGTGAGTCTTCTGGGGGTGTGGAATTTGTGCTGAATCTCTGGATCTATGCCGAACGATTGGTCTTTAAGAGATATACAGTGACGAGTTATTGGCCTGAAACCTTTCTCGGAACAGGCCAAAAATCAATAGCAAGTGTAAAAGAATAAAATCTACCAAAAGAGGAACACAGTGGCTTTGACCCGCTGTTGTATTTCATTATTTTTCTCTCTGACAGGGTTTCTGACAGTGTGATCGGGTTACTTTCTTCAGACACAAGTTTTTTCTCTGTCAAGGGCAGACCACAAGAGAGTGCGCTCCCTAAATAGCACTCTTTGTTGCTGCAAATTCAAAAATCAACCTTTTTAATAATTATGCACTACATTTCAATCAACTACACTGTTCAAAATTTCATCCTAAACAAGAGCTGGAGCTGATTATACATCAAATAAATTCTCAAATATTTAACACTACTTAATAATAAGGCAAATATTTGAAGATTTTGTCTCAAAGCGATGACATGCAATATTAATACAATCTCTTTCAATTCCACAGGTGGCTGGCTGTCATGTTCTAGTACCAATTCAGTCTGAGAAAACATTATTTAGCTGAAGTGAACCTAAACCAGTCATGTTTCTCTTTAGCTTTATCATGACATGTCAGACAAATCCTGTTCACTTCCACACTCCTGACACTATGTGTTTTGTCTCGGCTCTTGACTTCCGACTCACCAATCAGAGTGCACCAAACAGTGATGTGTTGCCATGGGAGACCTTCTCCAGCAAGGAGAGAGCAAACACAAAATTGAAGCAGTGAAATTATTCTCCTGATATTAAAAAGCGAGCTGGAGAAGTGTAATGAAATGACATTTAAGTGCTATTTGGAGTTTTCTCAATTGTTTGGGAGCAAAAATAATCAATGATACCTCACTTTAAATATTTTGAGATAATTACATGCATGGATTTCTGAAAAGTTTGACGCTATGACAATTGGCCTATTCTACCCATGTGCTTTGGACTGTGCTTTTGCTGGCGTGCTTGTTAAAAAGCTCCATGGATGTTATTTTTGGCTTTCACAATACTGATGAGGTCGTCAAGCACTGCCCTCCAATCTCAGCAAGCGAGCATCGTGTCCGAAGAGCTTACCTCCCAACGTCAACTGAGGCTAATTAGCAAATAAACAGATGGAGGAATAAATGAGTAAACAGAGTAGACACAAACACACACTAATAAACACACAGACGTAGACTATGCGAATTCAGTGTTGCGTGTGAGACGAGGAGTGGCTGCGAGGGAGTGCCTGCTGTTTCAACTACTTAATAATAAAGTCATCAGCTAAGATAAAAGCACTGAAGCAATGAAAGAGAGGAGATAAAAGTAGGGGATAAAACAAAAAAAGCTAAGATAAAAGAGGCCAGAAAGAAAGGAATGGGCTGAAACAGACACTATGAATTCATTAACACCAGATTGTTTATTTGCCTCAAGAAGCAGAACTTTTTGAATAGGCATTATACATATAAAGGCAACTAGAAGAATGTCCACTTGAGCTGATTTAGGTCCTCAGCACAGCTTCTAGGCATAGACAAACTAGGCGGTCTTCTAGAGCGCAACCGACCTGGGGGGGCCATCTGCCCTCACCCATTTAAATTATTTACCTTATTTTTTTTCTGCTGAAGTTTAATGTACAGTATATGTTAACATACTCACATTCAGGTAATTTTGCAACCATTATTAAATGTGTTTAACCTTTTTGAGGGAGGGTTGCGAAAGAATTGTATGGTGTGGGGGTGCAGCATTGTGGTGGGAGAGTGGAACCATTGGGGGGGAGGGGTTTCCAGCAGGACAATGATCCTATGATACCTCCAGAGTTGTAACAAACAAAGTAAGACGGCCATTATAAATCCCTGACCTGAATATCCCTTGTGGTATGAACTAAAAAGCATCCACAGAGACCAACAAAACTGACATTCGAAAAAATGGGCAAAATTTCCCATTGTTTGTTGTCATGAGCATGTGTGGAGTCGAGTGTATTGTGAAAAATTGAGTCTAGGCAAAAGTAAACTTCTTGCTCAAACAGTCTGGTTGCACTGAGACACGCTCGGCTGACAGTGTAAATGTATGAGGTTACAACATTATGAGCAAAAGTCCAGACACAAGCAGTGTGAATGAAATGAGCAGGTGTAAATGTGGTGTCAGACACTTTTACTCCTGGTGCAAACGTACAACATAGCGCTGTCTCGCTTGCTCTAGAGCTGCGCTCATTTACACAGTAATATCCTCAGACCCAAAGCATGTCTCCTTTTATTCACACATTTCTCCCCGTCCTCTCTAGCAAAGTGATTCTCAACAATTCATGCATGCGAAGGATAAATGGAGTGATTTTCTATTTCCATTTACTTGTCCAAATCCACTCGGTCGTCTCTCCATTTTCCATTTCCTACACAGGAAAGGGAAAAAAATCAATTGGAGAAAGACGCCGCAGAATCTCCCTCTGTCTCTGAAAGGGCACGGTTGCTCAGATTCACTACGTTAGAACAGCCCAGGCATTTGGCATTATTATGCATCGTCTTTTTTTTTTTTTCCTTGTAAACGAACCACTGAATCTTTCTGCTTTATCACCTAAACGCACGAGCACGACTGCGAATAGACTCACAGTAAATCTGCTTGGTGAGAGGATCTAAATCCCGATGCAGCAGGGGAAGAAGAACTCACACAGGTCACACACTTCGTGATTTGTTACTCCGGTTTCACGGTTTCATTAATATTTCCTCAGAGGCGCCAGTCACCAAGTGCCACTGCTTGCTAATGCCAATCGGCTCATTTCCACTTCTCCTTTCGCAGAGATAGAAACAACTGGAAACCGGATTCCAGGATGTTAGATACAGAGCTGGTGAGAACAGCAATTGTGAATATCATAGCGAAGTGAAGGGCTTGAGAACACATTTGGCACTTGTGAAAATATCGACCTCCAAATTGCTTCAGTCATCCTGCTGTGAAGCCACTACATTTCCACATTTTGGGGTAGAAGGTGTAACAGTTTAAACAGATTGTTTATGTCCATACATTTACACTATTGTGCAAAGGTTTGTAAAGTAAGGATGCCTTCAAAAATAAAGTGTTAATAGTCTTTTTTTTTATCGAATAACAAAATAAAATATAAACCAACAAAAGAGAAAACCAAATCAAATCAATATTTGGTGTGACCACCGTTTTCCTGCAAAATAGCATTCATTCTTCTAGGTACACATTTTTTGAAGGAACTCGGCAAGTGGGTTGTTTCCAACATATTGGAGAACTAACCACAGATCTGTTGTGGATTTAGGCTACTCAAATCCTTCTAACCCAGACAGACTCAATTGAGTCAAAGGGCTCTGTGAAGGCCAAAATAATTTCTTCCAGGACTCTGTGTTTTTCTCTGCACTGAAGATAGATTTTAATGACATTGGGCATATGTTTTGTGGTCATTGTCCTGCTGCAGAATAAATTTGGGGCTGATCAGACTCTCCTGGATGGTACTGCATGATGGATAAGTATCTGCCTGCATTTCTCAGCATTGAGGACACCATTAATCCTGAGTTAATCTCCAAATTTATTGCCACAAACTTTCAAGGAAGGTTTTTTGGCCGCAACCCTTCCGTCAAGACAACTTCTGGCCAGACTTCTCCAGACTATAGATGAATATACCTAGGTCCCACTGGTTTCCACCAGTTCTTTGCTGAAGGCACTGCTGGACAAATTCTGATGTCAAAGGGAAGTAAGCATGATTTGTCTTTCATCTGCAGCATCAGGTTTTTTGACCAACCACTGCGTCTTTAGTCCTCAGCATTGCCTGTTTCTTTGTGCTTCTTCAACAGCACTTCTTAAAACCCCAGTTTGCTTTAAATCCCTTGAATCCCTAAAACGTGAATGAAAATGTCGCTTTCAAATGGAATCATAAAATTTGTGAGATTGAGATGAGAGTTGATGGACAGAATCCTTCAAAAGATAAGTTGCTAAACTCGCAGAATAGATTCAAAAGCCTTAAAATGTCTTTCATTTTATTATTTCTTCATAATACTTCTTCAGGATACATTTTTAAGACTTGAGGGTTGTGACACAAATAAGTGTTGCTCTGCGACATTATAGTTCAGACTCTGTGACTCACCCCAACCTCGACGTGATCTGAGCCCTTGTCATCCTGCTTGTGCAGAATCTCAAAGTAGTACCTTCTGGAAGCGATGAGACTAAGGAGACACAGAGGAAATAAAAAAAAAACATCTTAATCAGTTCACATTCGCATGCTGCATCTTTATCACATTTTGTTTTCAGTTTAACTGGTTTATAAATGTACATGGTCCCCAACTAACACTGCATTAAAATGTTAAAAAATATTTATCGGTTATAAAAACAAAAATATAAAAAAATGTTACATTTTAAAAAATGGCTACTATTTTTTAATCAGAAGCATTTTCTCTCAATATACAGCATATGTGCTAAACTCCCATTGTGTCACATTAACTATTTAATATGGTTAAATATATTATTAATATTTATTATTTAATTATTACTAATAACATTTATTTATTTATACCTAGGACTTTTGTTGTTTGCTGTTGGTACCTGGGGTACACATACATTTGTGGACAAGTAAAATCTTTTGTCTTTCATTACTATGAAAAAAACAAACAAACAAACAAATACAACAAAATACACCATTTAAAACAAATCAGGCCATAACCTAAGGTTTCATATCACGAAACCTTTGGGAATTTTTCAGACATTTGCCCCTAATACAGAGCACAGCAACAGAGCGGAAAAACCCCAAAAACAATTCTGAACATCATTATTTGTTATTGTACAGTTTTAACTCCTGAGGTGCCATTTCCAGGGATGTTGCTGTTTTTCTCTCTGGGGAAAGCTACACAACATTTTTTAAAAATCTACCGATACTTTTGGGGTAAAAATATCTCTTATTGCCTGTGTTATTCGTTTTATTTATTAATTTTCACTTATTTGCATGAAGGGCACCAATAATTCAAGAAGCCACTCTATTTCCATGCACAACATACACACATTTCCTATTTAATACAGAACAAACTGATGACAGAATTTAAGCTGTATTCATTTACAGCCTTCTTATTTTCAATTTTCTATGAACGTCATGCTGCTTCCTTTTAAATTTCGCCCTTTCATTTCCTCGCCCACCCTAGGTAACACATCTCAAACACATTTCAGTAAACTGCTCCATTTTTGCTGGGCAAGGCTCAGTATTAAACTCTCACCCGCTTTCATAGTGCTGTTACAAACACAGCAGTCAGCCAGCAGCTCGCTTTTTTAAAATCATCACATGGAGACAACATCCTGCTCCAGCTCCGGCGCAAAAGATGCTTCAAAACGTTTTTTTCCCCCCAAGGTCTGGGATAAGGATCTTTTTCTATTTACATTTGCTGATTATTTTATTTGGTTTGCTTGCACCCTGGCAATTTCAGAGATGATATTTACTACATGAGGCATCTAAAGAGTAAATTTCTCCTGCATATTCATGAGGGCAGTCAATGCATGAAATGACAATGAATTCAGATGAAACTTAAATGACTTGTTTGTATATATGTGTGTGTGTGTGTGTGTGTGTGTGTGTGTGTGTGTGTGTGTGTGTGCACGCATGTGTGTGAGTGTGTGTGTGTGTGTGTGTGTGTGTGTGTGTGTGTGTAAGAAAGGCAAGAGAAAGAAAAATGGAAACATAATAGGCCTCAATGCAATATGGTGTGCAATACTGTTACCCTTCAAGGAAGAACATGCATATTTTTCCAGCCATATGTGGTTCTTCCTCACACTGTTTGAAAGTTAGAGGCACACCATTGTATAAGTTGCCTTTGAATGCAATTGCAATAAACTTGACCTGTTCCAAAGACAGTTTTATGAAGATATGGTGTACATGAGTTGCAGTAAAAGAGCTTTAGTAGTCTGCTATAGAGCTCTGACCTCAAACCTACTGAACACCTTTGAGATAAACTGGAACGCTGACTGCACCCCAGGCCTCCTCACACTACATCAGTACCTGACTTTACTAACATGCTCTGTGGCTAAATGAACACAAATCTCCACAATCACACTCCAAAATCTAGTGGAACATCTTTCCAGAAGAGAGAAGATTATCACAACACTCAAATGGTGACCAAATGTGGGATTGGATGTTCACAAAGCACATAGAAATCATTTGGTCAGTTGTCCACAAACGTTTTTCCAGAGAGTGTATATATTAATAAATACTGTATGCAAGGAATAATACATAATGGAACAAAATCTATTGTTCCACTAATACAACATCAATTTGCCACTGATTTTTTATTACATTTTTCATTTGTTAATTAATTAATACCTCATGTGTGTTACCTGTTAACACATTTAATGTTCTACAACATTCAAAGACAAGTTCTGGACAAATATTTATTTCGTTTTAGTAGGTATAAGTAGTCCCTCCATCACCAACCTCTCGCATATTCTCTTTTGAAGTACATGCAAAAATGGAATGCACACAAAAAAAAAAAAAAAAACACTTTTGCAAAACTGCTAGATGTGTGAGCTCCTTACACTGACATTATAGAGACTAAAAAAGTCCTGAAGACTTTCTCACATCGAAGAGCTGATAATTACAGAGCGCTGACCCCTGAGACGCTATCAATACAGAAATACATAAATATATAAAAAAAGTATTAAAGCATTTTAATATTAACAATTACAGGCTTTTCTGTTCAGTCCATTTATTATTAGCCTTAGATTATGTGAACTGCCTGCTATGAATAAATCTGTGAATAAGCTGTTACTATAGAAACAATAATATATCAGAATCAGAGCATTAATATAAACCTCTGATTTATGTTACAGACAGATGTAATTTACATATTCATGCTACATTTCTGATACTCTTCTGGGAAGTGTGGGCACAGTTACTATTTCCCCCGTTACGCATATAGCAGTTCACAGCACTCCGACACATTTTTCAGTGTGGTCAAGAGTTTACTTATGTTGCCAGGTGTGTTTTGTTTTGGTTAATGTCCTGTCTTCACCTATGTCTTGTGAGCGGTTGTCTCCTGGGTGTGTTTTGATTACTCTGACCTGTTTTCAGTTTGATTAATATGTGAATATAAACCCTTGTGTTCCTTTGTTCATGATGAAATATACCCTCTGTTTTCCCTAGATCTAATCAAGTCAAATTAAATAGGGATTTAGAGTCATTTCAAACATATACATGGCAGGACACAGTAAAAACGATACAACGTTCCCCCCAGGACTGCTACATAAGACAAAATAAGTTAATTTGAAGTTAACACAAAGAGCAGAACTACACAAAATTAACTGGGGCATGACATAAAGTGCGACATTTAGAGCAAAAAAACAGCATTAACCATTAAGACAGTGAGAAACAGTGACACTGCAGCACTGACCAGTACAGATGTGTGTTATTGCTAATGAACTTGGCCATAGAATGACAAACACTTTACATTTAAACTGAAATGTTTTAGCAGCATTTCAAGCAAGCAATGCAGCAAATGTGTGTGTGTGTGTGTGTGTGTGTAGGGGTGTGTGTGTGTGTGTGTGTGTGTGTGTGTGTGTGTGTGTGTCAGTTCAGTCCCTTTGTATTGAGTAGTTGAATTTGAGTTTGCAGGAAGAAACTTTTACCGAGTCGGGACATGAGGGCCTTAATGTTTTGGGACCTTCTCCCAGATGGCAGATAAATAAAGAATGTGTGTGAGGGGGTGTGTAATCAGCCACAATGCTGTTGGCTTTGTGGGTGCAGCATGTTGTTTAAAATTGTAACCAAGTACATTGACATTGGACTTTGGCTCCAACGTTTATGAGATTAAATCCCAGCCACACCAAGCTGCCACTAAATGTGTCTGCCAAATACCGTAAATGTAAATAATGTTGGTTTGATTGACAAGCTTAATAAAGTCCTGTAAAATTGTACTTGCGTCCGTACCTGAATCCCTGACAGATACCAGAGAGAGAAAGAAAGAGGTAAATAGTAAATGTTAACACACACTGTGCTCTTGAGATTGAGCCTCTTTCCTATCAGCAGTATTAGAAGATTGGCTGCTGAAGGAGTCAGACCTCCCAGACAGAGGCAGTGAGAGAATCTCTTTAAAAGAGTCTCTTTGACAATGACTAATATGTCTCTATAAATGCCAAATTTCTGCAGACCATGTCTGTTCATTCATTCATTCATTCATTCATTCATTCATTCATTCATTCTTTCACTAATTAATTAATTAATCTATTAATTAATTGATTAATTAATTAATTCAGGAACCTTTTACTGACTTTAGGAAATTTGGTGTTGGTTTACCTACTGATTTCAGAGATGGGAGGTAGCATATGATGATAATCTATTAATAATGATTATAAATGTGATTGAAAATATGAATATGCAAAGTGTAAATAAAAAAAAGTTGTAGTACAAAATGTTATACAAAAATGTATATAATAAAATGTAAATAAAAAGTTAAGTATGTATAAAAAATGTTTGCACTATTGCTTTTTGATCAATTATTTGTTCACCGCTACACACACCTCCAATTCTGCTTAGAGGCTTTTAAATTCAGACAAAAATGAAAACTCTTGCATGCAAACATTTTGCCCCCCACACGCACACACACACACGCACACACACACACACACACACACACACACACACACACACACACACACACACACAATAGACCTATAGTGATCTGACAGGCTGTGAAAAGCAAAGCACACAGCACACAATGAGAGCAAGACAGAAACAGACAAGATGTGTAGAGACAACTGTGGACTGTGTCAGTAAGTCAGAGATAAAGAAATAAATGTTAAGACAAAAGAGGCCAAGTGCCAGAAGACAGGACAAAGACACCCACCCATATCCATGAGTAAGGTGATAAAGATGATGAAGGTGATGAAGAATTTATTAAATACTCATTAAATACTCATACTTCCGTCTGTAAAAAAATAAAAGTGCAGTAAAAGGCTGTGTTCTACAGTATGTATGTATGTATGATATCCCCTGCTCACTGTCTGTCATGAAGACAGGAGCCGCTTTTACACACGGCACAGATGATGAATATGTGGCCAGACAAAAAGATAGAGACAGAGGGTAAACAAGCTTTTAATTGTGTGTCTGTCTAACTGCAGACTGTTTCAGAATTCCCTCTAATGACATACTGGGTTTAAATAGAGCCGTGTACAGATAAATGTGTGTGAGACACAGTTTCACCCATTACAATCCAACAGTCTACAGTATTTTAGCATTCTCATTTAATTTTCAAATCTACTGCATTAAATGGTTTCATGCCTTGCAGTGGGGGTGTTTAAAACTTCTGAGTAAAGTGTACACTGAAAGCAAAACTTAGACCAGCAAGTTGCAGCCACTATTAAAAAAAGCAAATAGAAAAGTTGCAAAATTCCAACTGAATATTACTGTTTTTCAACAGTAAAAGGATCTTGTGTCATATCAATGGTGCAATAAAGACCAAATCAAACATACAAGCAATAATTCCTTAGTTCTTCTTGAGTCCTGCCATCATTTCTCAATTTACTGATTATAACCAGTGTTGCTTTTCTCACAAATGCGACATGACAAATTTTACACTCAATTAGTGTTAAAAAAAACTTTTCTATTAGCTGTATTTATTTGCTTTTCTAACTGACATGTTTAATCATGTTACCTCAGAATTTTTCCACTGGGAGTGTGTCTAAGCTCCAAAATCAGCACACTTATCGAGAATAAATAGCACACAAAAAAAAATTACATTTTCAATATTGAGAATATCCCAACTTTAATATTGTTTTTTATTATTTACATATGACATTATTTACATAATGATTTATTTTTGTGAAGGCCTGCAAAGCTCCGACTAAGTACATACTGAGTTTATTAAATTGCACAAGCAAATTTACTTTAGATTTTAGTAAATTAGGACCTTGATGTATGCAAAAGCAAATACACTATATGGACAAAATGTTTGTGAACACTTGACCATAAGATTTAATTGTGCTTTTTCAACATCCAATCCACAATTAATTCTTATTTGCCTAGAAATAACCTCCAATGTTCTGGGAAAATATTCCACTAGATTTTAAACTGTGGTTGTGGTAGTAAAGTAAAGTAAAGTCAAGTCAAGTCAAGTTTATTTCTATTGCTCTTTTCACGATGCACATTGTCTTAAATGAGCTTTACAGAATTTAAGAGTTAATGCGAATGATGTGTATTTATCCCTAATTAGCGAGCCTGGGGTGACTGTAGCAAGGAAAAACTCCCTTAGATATTATGAGGAAAAAACCTTAAGAGGAACCAGACTCAAAGGGGGAACCCATCCTCATTTGGGTGACATCAGGTAAAGTCAGGTGAGAATACCTGGGGTGCAGTCACTTTTCTAATTCATCCCAAAGGTGTTTAATAGGGTTGAGGTCAGAGCGCTATAGCAGGCCATTCAAGAGCTTCTAATCTAACAATTCTATCTTCATGGAATTAGCTGTGTGTACAGGGGCATTTTCCTGTTAGAACAGGTTCAGGTCTCCTATTTCAAGTGAAGGGAAAATGTAATTCTATTAGATCTAAAGACATACTATACAATTGTGTGCCTCCAACTTTGTGGTTACAGTTTGTGAAAGAACCATATGCCTGGAACAGTCAGGTGTCCCAATACTTTTGTCCATATAGTGTATTTTAAAGTCATAAATCAAAATGGGTTTTTTGGCTGCAGGGAGTTTAGCATTCAGAACAATATATCTGAATCATTTAAAACAATTTTTCTATTTTCACTCAAATGAATGATTTGTGTACTTCTTCCAGAAAGGCTGACAGTAAGATGTAAGAATGACACGTTTATTACTTGTATTTTTTTTAAAGAACTTTTAAATATTAAATATTTTGTTTATAGTGATCCCAAGAGCAAATAAGGGTGTTTCAGAGTCACTCGATTCAGCGTGCAACTTTTGACAAGCAGATTTAAAAGAACTTTTAAAACTTTATTTTTTTTGCCCTCAGTTTTTCTTTTCAAACAATTTAACTATCTTGTTTAACTGTTATGTAGCTCTATGTTGTGTGATGTAGCTCTATGTTTTTTATGTAGCACCAGGTTTCTAAAGAAATGTTTTTACTGTGCACTGTGTCAGCTATACTGTATATGATTGGAATGACAATAAAAGCTTCTTGACTTGATTTAACTTTTTACCTTTTTTTTTTATTTAACTCCTTTTTTAATTCTTATTGCTCCATTCTCCACATTTCACCCCACAATCTTATATATTACCTTAGGTGTGAATTCATTTACATTGAACAGCCTTTTCATTACTTACTTCCCTGACAGAAACACTTGACTGGTAATGCATCAATGGTTTCCATGCCTGTTGAGTGGCATTAAAAAATAACTATAAAATCTAATCATTAAACACACCTTATAATAAATCTGAATATTTGTTTTAATGGATAAGTATGGAGGAATAAGTCAAACAATTATGCATGAGCAAAGTCTAGTGATTTTCAGCAGTGTTATAGTCAACTCATTTGCCCTGAAGCATAAGATGACTCCCAGTCAGCAGCTCTGACATTAAAGATGAGTCATAGTTTAGCATATTTAGTCCCAAGTCAGCAGCTCTCACGATCAAAGTTGAGTTCCAAATGAGCAGCTCTCATTAATGAGTCAAGTCCCAAGTTGTAAGTTGTAAAGTCATAAAGTCATAAGTTGAAAGGTCATGCCTAAGTTAAGTCCCAAGTCAGCAACTTTAATGACCAAATCAAGTCCTGAGACAGATCAAGTCGAGTTCTAACTGTTCTTAGTGGATCTTCAGAAAAAAAATTGAAGATTTAGAAGGGTCTGGTTCTATGGTTCTTTTCAAGGTATCTTAATCTTGTTTCCTCATTCTTTTTCTATATTTCCAATTGTCAGTATCTAAAGCTACATTCCAAAAAACTAAATGCAAAACTGCATTTAGACAAACTATAAAAATACAACTGATTTGAGAGTTATAGCTAGAGTTCCATCTGTAACTGATTTAGTCCCCAAGGATATACTTAACTCACTGGCATCTATTAGATCCTAAATCCTCACAGTAAACATCTCAACAGAAAATGTCTTAATAATGACAGCCTAATTTGTACAATTTTTTGTTTCTTGGTGTTTTGCTCTGTTCTCCACAGGGCATGAGACTGGCATCTATTTCTGTGGAAGTCTGCTCTGGCTGAAATCCCAGAAGCATAGCACTTCACATGGAGATGACAAATGTACAAGTTAAGTAATATTAATCTGAATAATACGGTTGCTCCCTAAATCTTATTTTATTCAGAAATGATTTGAGCTCTGCAGTAGAAGCTTTGTAGTATTTGGTGTGAGGTAAAAATACATTTTAATCAGTATGTTCTTGAACATGTTAAGTGAAATTGTTTGGTAAGAAGAAGACCAGCGTTGCATTATTCCTTACAAAGCACATACAACAATGACAACACACTTTCCTCTCCATTCATTGATTTGGAAAGAAAGAACTGTTTTGCTTCATCATCTGGTATCCTGATAGCTTTTGGATAGACATCCTGCAGTTTGAGCCACATTTCTAGAGCTCCTCACTTTTCCGGCAGCAGTTCAAAGAAACCCAGCTACGATGCTCAGTGGATGACAGAGCTTGTGAAGTAAAGCACTCTTATATCTGCCTTTGGCTCTGGAGGGATTACATAATACAGTGTGGATGGTGAGGAAATTGCT
Source organism: Silurus meridionalis (assembly GCF_014805685.1). Classification (NCBI taxonomy): domain Eukaryota; kingdom Metazoa; phylum Chordata; class Actinopteri; order Siluriformes; family Siluridae; genus Silurus; species Silurus meridionalis. Next base: position 14,929,534 of record NC_060893.1, on the reverse strand, counting down.
GTGAGCGTGGGAGATTTTGGATCATTAAAAATATTATTATTATTATTATTTTGTTCAGTTCTGTTGGGATAGCAGTGTCATCCTCTGCAAACGGAAACTGAAGTTTCACAGTTGACTCAGATAAGACACATTTAAGGACTGGCATGAGGAAAAAGCATGAGTAAGAGACCAAAAAAGCTTAGTAGGTGGTAGCCACAGACGACAAAAACAAGCATAAAGAGAAAAAAAGATTCTCTCTTCAGTTAGTCACACGTCAAAGTAGCTATGAACATATGGGCACTGACAATCTATTTTGCTTCATCAGATGGATATTTTAATATCCCCTTTTGTGTTGAGCTGGCAGATTCTGAGTGGAAAAAAGACAGTATGTCTGGGAAAGATTAAACCTTTTCCATATTACATTCTGTGCCCTTAAATATACACTGCCAAGGAACAAACATTTATTCTGTATTCTATTATTAATTTTATATAAAATTCATTTAAATCCTAAACTAAATTGTTCAAACTTCAGAAACCATAATAAAAAAATTGTTGCTGCCTGCTTTTCAGGCTTATGTTATTAAAATAGATATATGTTTCTTCTTTCTCAAGCATCTCACGGATTTTTGCACTGTGGCAGTTGCATTTTCCTGCTAAAAGAGGCCATATTTAAAGCCGGTGCCATGTAGGGATACACCAAGTGTGCACCCATGTTTTGGTAACTGGTACTATCAAAGTAACAATCAGATGAATGCCACTAGCTAAGGCTTCCAAGCAGAACATTTTCCAGAGCATTCCACTGCAAAGTTCTTTTTCCCAAATAAGCAAAGGTGTTATGGTAGCTTAGTGGTTAATGGCATTGGACTTTGGATCAGAAAATTGAGTTCAAATCCCAGCCACAACAATCTGCCACTCCTTGGCCCCTGACTAAGGCCTTTAACCCCATAGCTGCTCAGTTGTATGAATGAGGGCATCTGCCAAATGCCATAAATGTAAATGTAAACAACACACAAACACACACATGTAAGCATCCACATGATGTAAAAGAAATTGGGATTCATAAGAACAAGCTCCTTATTTCATTGCTCGATAGTCCGGGTCTAACACACATTCCCACTGCAAGAGATTCGGGCACAGGACAGCTGTGCATGACAAGCTGTGATGCACTGTGTTTTCTATCATAGCCTTCATTTGTCCAGCAGTTTGTGCTCCAGTATTCTTTTGTGAGATGAGAAGAATGAGATTTGGATACCCATGGCCCTGTCACCGGTTCCACCAGATGACCTTCCATGAAACACTTGGTAGGTACAAACCACTGTATACCAGCAAGATTCCACAAGATGCTTTGACCCAGTCATATAATCACTTATACAATTTAACCTTTGTCAAAGTCGCTTATTAGTGTCCATTTTTCAAATCAACTTTGAGAACCGACTCTTTACTTGCTGCCAAATTTATCCCAAACCTTGACGCATGCTATTTTAAGAAGATATACAAAGGTACTCACATCGCATCAGATCATTAGCCTTCTTGCTATTTTTTAGCTGTCTCTACTTAGATCCAGAGTGCAAGGCTTTTCATTATTGTACCAGATGGAACTCAGATACTCAGTTCTCTCTATTGCACTTACACAGTAGCTACATGAGAATACTAGGACGTATAAAAAGGTTTCAAGACTAGCTCTGTTTACAAGAAAGTACTTTATTTATCTAAGTTTACACACTATTTACTTCAAAATACAGCGCTCCTAGCATTCTTGAGACTTCTGGAGTTAGTCCTGGAAGTCTTCTTTTCAAAGCATGTCAAGCACCTTCTGCATTTCATAATGGATTTCTGCAACTGTGTCAAAACGGTGACCTTTGAGCTGGATCTTCATCTGCGGAAAGAGTGCAAAATCAGCAGGAACCAAATCCATGATCCATGTCCATGATAAAATCGCAGACGTCGTAATGCATGTTGTCAAAATAGCACCAGTTTCACAGCTTAATTTACACAGGACAATGCCTTTTTTGCACGCTGACTTATAAAGCTCGGTGCTCCCAGTGTATCTGTTGGCATGTTACAGTTTTAAACATTTTTGATATCACTTCGTATAAGTTGCACTAACTCACTCTAAACTGTGTAACATATACAGTGGAACCTCAATACTTGTGACCTTGACACTCGCGACCTCGATAGTTCGCAACTTTTCATTTGGAACCGGACTAAGTGTAACTCGCAAAAAAGCTGATAGTTCACGGGAAGCCGCAAGTGGCTCAAAAGTTCAGAGTAACTTTTCTAAACAGAGTTTGTACCAATAAAATTACATAAAAATGTTTGAAAAAACTATTTTATCATTGTATTATTGATTTAAAGTAGTAAATAAAACATTTATGACAAGTAAGTCACATTTTTTGTTGAGTTTACAGTACAGTACATGTACAATTCAAGCGGAAAAAGGAACCATCAAAAGGAGAAAGTCAAAACCTCGCGATTTTTTGTTCTTGGGGTAATAGAACGTAACAACCCCGAGTACATGATTGAAGACACAGTTCTCGTTAACTGCCCCTGATCTTTCACAGGTGCTTGAAAATTCTTCTAATGGTGAAATAATCAAAGAGCTGCAACCAGAGAGGAAAATGTTTATCATTACCCCCAATTGAATCTGTGACAAGGTAACTGACTTCACCACAAACCTATAGCTGTTTCAGTCTGCTCACATGCCCTGACACTTGAAACCATCAGTCAGGTGTTTTTACTCAATAAGCGCAGATATAAAGCCCTGAGGTCTGAACAAAATGTGCTCCATGTCCTGCGTTTATTTATGTGCCAAACTGTAGCTGCTCTCTCCGCTGTGCTTTAGCCATTCACAAGGCACAGCCATTAGAGCGAGAATAATGAGAGAATACTTAAGAATACTTAAATACAAACACAATGAATTATGCAGAAAAGTCAAATGCCTATTATGTGTATGCATGTGCGTTCAATCTCCATGGAATCAAAACCTGAGGTTTCCCTGAGTGCTGAAAGGGATTTGAAAAAATGTCTGGCATAAGTCAATTTACACAAGCCCTGCCTTATAATAGTAAATAATTGCTAAAGCACTCTCATGATATTTAAAAAGGGCCACATCAGCAGGTGTTCTTTTTCATTTCAATTTAGAGAATTTCAATAGGTACACTAAGACCATCAGATGAGCAAAAAACATATGTATGTATTATTAAACAAGAAAGGTCTGTCTGCAGTCCACTAACTGATAGCATGTCAAAAACATTCCCTTCAATTATTTCTAACCAGACTTCGTTTAACTGGTTGATTCAGTCATACAATCTCAGTATATACGCACTGTCTATCAAGTCTATCACTGTATGAAACTAAAATGAAATTAATATACACTATATGGACAGAAGTTTGAATAAATGTGCATAAGATTTTGTATGTTTTTTGAATATCCCACTCCACATTTAGTGCCAATTTGCATTTTCTGGGAAAGCATTCCATTAGACTTTGTGGTTATGGAGATTTGTGCTCATTAATCCACAAAGGTTTTAGTAAAGTCAGGAGGCCTGGGGGGGCAGTCAGCATTCCAATTTATTCAAAAGGTATTCAGTTGAGTTCAGTTGAGTTGAGATCTAAGCTCTAGAGCAGGCCGCTTAACATTTTCCACTCCAGCCTGTGTAAACCAAGTGTGCCTCAAATTTGGTGGTAACAGTTTGGGAAAGAACTGCATATGACTAGAAAAGTAAGGTGTCCCAATATTTTTGTCCATATATTGTCTAATTTCTGCACTTTTTATATGTGGCCCCAGCCCCCCAGGCAACAAAAGTCTTTGTTCATATTTACAAATTATATAATGTAAATCAATGATGGCCTTAAGTCTAGAACCCACAGACACCACCAGACGCTTGGTTTCTTTCTCGGTGATGCTCTGCTGGGCATTTACTGTGTCTGCTTTCAGTTCTTGCTCCTTCCTAGGGTTTTTTGCCTCCAGCAAATAAAGTACATTCTCAAGTAAATTCAGGTCAGGTGACTGACTTTTGCCATTGCAGAGCATTTCACTACTTTGCCTTAAAAGGCTCTTGGGCTGCTTACAAAGAATGTTTTGTGTCATAGTATAATATAGTCTATTTTTAAATAATGCATGTAATGGTGCTTGGGGGTATGCAGTATAACCAAATCAGACTGATATTTTTCTAGAACTTTGTCCAGGACTTGTTTCAGTAGCTCCATGGTCTTCAAGGTGCTGTTAGTTTAGGCATGTTCTCTAACAAACTCTGGGGTCCTTCAAAGACGGGTATACTTTAATGAGTATACTTTATACTGAGGTCATGTTGTGCTTTAATTTAATTTAATATAATATAATTTAATATAATTCTGCAACAACTAATCTATAAAATCGCTAATAATTGATAATGAAATTCATTGACAATGGTTTGTTTGACGGCAGGAAAATACAGCTGCATGCGAAAATTGTGACAAATACAGGGTCAACCGGCAACAGCAAAAAGTGTACGTCCTAAGTCATCCAAGACTTGGGAGCGTTTTATATTGAATATATATATATATATATATATATATATATATATATATATATATATATATATATATATATATATTCATTCAATGCGGAGTTTGAGTGGCATGGAAGTACCACAGTGATGCACGAGCACATGAAAAGAAAACACACTTGAGTCACGGATGAAGGCGGAACATCAGCATGGTAAGCAAAAACTGTATAATTCTGTATAATAATTGTAGAGAGGTATACATTAATGAAGTGCTACTGTGTAAACTGTTTGCTAACTTTGGGACAGTTGCACTGGATATGTTCTGGCGTGAAATAGTGAGTGATTCAATTAAATGCGAACAAACACTAAATCTTAAAGCAGCAGCAGTAAACTACTGCATTTGTAGTCACTGTTGTGGTTTTCAGTAAATGCTTATTTATTTTTTTACCAATGCATATTTTCTCCTTTACTTTTAATCAAGCATGTTAGTTTGGTGCGTTTCTCCATTTCATTCACTTTTTATAGCATTTGTCTACTACAACAGCAACCTATCTGTTTTTAAACGTGATTTACTGCAACTTTACTACGTCCAAATGCTTTGTTTTCAATTTTTGTATATTTGATTTTTTGCATATATGATTTAATTATTATACAAATTTAAATTAATTATATTTGCTAGATGCTTATATCTTCACTCATGAACAAAATATCTGTGTATTTCTTTTTTAAACAAAAACTGCCCAAACAATACTGTATTATATTTTATATAGATTTTTTAAAGCACCGTTGTCAACTTGCCATCTACAATGTTTTTTTTTGTTTTTTTTTTTTACAGAAACAACCCAGCATGAGTGAATTTGTTCAAAGGGAAAATCCCCATACACTCCTCAACAACAGCCACTATAAGGTTTGAAATGTCTAAATTAAAGATTAAACTCAAAATGGGACTTTTGCATTTTATCAAAATAATCGTTGGTTGCAGCCCTAATTTATAATTTATAATAACACATACTCTGTTTATATATTGTTCACAAATCATCTTAAAATTCCAAAATAATTTTTTTTTATAAGATCTTTTACTTTTCCTGAATATGGAAGAACTTATATAAATATTTCATGTAAATATTTAATAATTAAAATGTAATAGGTTTAAGATAATCAATTTCAATCAATTTAAATGATCTGCCCACTTTTTCCATATATGAACTGTACAGAAATCCTAATAAAATCTAAATCACTATGATCATTATACAGTTTACATCCACAAACAATACACATCTAATGCCATAACAGATACAGTACAGACCAAAAGTTTGGACACACCTTCTCATTCAAAGAGTTTTCTTTATTTTCATGACTATGAAAATTGTAGAGTCACACTGAAGGCATCAAGGGCTATTTGACCAAGAAAAAGAGTGATGGGGTGCTGCGCCAGATGACCTGGCCTCCACAGTCACCGGACCTGAACCCAATCGAGATGGTTACGGGGTGAGCTGGACCGCAGAGTGAAGGCAAAAGGGCCAACAAGTGCCAAGCATCTCTCGGGGAACTCCTTCAAGACTGTTGGAAGACCATTTCAGGTGACTACCTCTTGAAGCTCATCAAGAGAATGCCAAGAGTGTGCAAAGCAGTAATCAAAGCAAAAGGTGGCTACTTTGAAGAACCTAGAATATGACATTTTTTAGTTGTTTCACACTTTTTTGTTATGTATATAATTCCATATATAATTCCACATGTGTTAATTCATAGTTTTGATGCCTTTAGTGTGAATCTACAATTTTCATAGTCATGAAAATAAAGAAAACTCTTTGAATGAGAAGGTGTGTCCAAACTTTTGGTCTGTACTGTATATTTTAGAAAATCAGACATTAGCAGTACCACTAATCACAAAGGAAAGAGCTCAGCTGACACATACTCCAAAGGATAACCTGTATGACATTTGGACACTTTGTTTTAAACTGTTTTTATGCACATGCATGCACATTTCATGGTTTTACAAGTCATTAAAAACAAGACCTCATGTGCTTATGTTAACTTTGAGTGAACCCTAAGAGTAATTATATAAAAATATGTAAAAAAAAAAAAAGATAGAAAGAGAAATTAAATTTATATAACTACAGTTAAATTATCAAGTCACAAGTAAAGACCTGTTCTGTTCTGTCTGATTCTGCAAAGCAACTTATCATTAGTGAGCTTCCACACAATAATATCCATTAAAAACAACTGAAGGCAGTTCTGTGTCACACAAAGCAAGCCTATTTCCTCTAATTGCCAGTCCAGTCAGTAGCATCACACACTGAAAGAAGACCAAGTCCAACAATGTGTGCAGGTGTCCTACTGGCACAGGAACACTACGAGAATAGCAGCAGATGAGAGAAATAACACTGGAGATGTGAAGGGAAGCAATTATCTAGTGTCACGAGCATTGGTTCTGTCAGAGCACTTGTTAGACTGATGCTGTATTATGACAGAAATATCATTATCGTGTGTGTGTGTGTGTGTGTGTGTGTGTGTGTGTGTGTGTGTGTAGACTTACTGGACAGATTTGGAAGCCTGAGACCTGAATTTGGTGAACTCCCCTGGTGCAGTCCACTCTGACCCCAACTGAAACAAACAAAGGTCAAATTGATCATTCGTTAATGCACGAGTCAAAGTCACTGTTATAACATCATAAAAAAACTGAATTAATACTTTCCAACCAACCAATCAAAATCAAGCATATATCCACTGGATTATGTACACCTACATTATATACACACTTATTAGTCATTTCATGTGCACATACTGTAGGTGCACTCTGTGGTATAAGATTACATTTCAGTATATCTAGAGTATTAAACACCTTATTGTTAATGGGCAAAGATGAGTAAGGAGCAGGGAATGGATGAGTAAGGGGCAGGTTATGTATTTGAAAATGCAGTGTACCAACTTTGGATACCTGAAACACAGGAGAGAACAAGCCTTACAATACACAAGTGACATGTTGAGTAGTATTCTAGCATGCTCTGTTCTCTCTGTGCTGCGCAATGGGTTCATTTCGAGGCTAAGTGGAATGCATAATTATCACACCTGTCAGAGAATGCAGGATCTCTCTCTCTCTCTCTCTCTCTCTCTCTCTCTCTCTCTCTCGCTCACACACACAAACACACACACACACACACACACACACACACACACGCACACACACGCACAGGCAGGTGTGGTGGAATCTCTGAATAGAGCCTTCTCCAGAGGGTCCACTTGTAACAGAGTTAACAGACACAAAACACTACAAGAGAGCAGGTGAAATCGACCTGAAAAGAAAAGCACTATGAGGTGGATGATAGATACAAGGTCTTAATCTACTGCACAAAATTCTAGCAACATGAGACTGTGCTTTTTCCACTGACCTCTGTTACAGAACCAGAGTGATGCATGATCCTTTAACCATCAACTCCTCAGTAATATCCTGTCTAAATTATGAATACGCAATGTGCGCAGTAAAGAAATGTCACTGTTTCGCTGGTGCCATGACGAGCAATTTGGTGTTAACCTTGATATAAAATAAATGTACACACAAAGCGTATTGTATGACAGCAAGAGTTTTAATCCATTTTGAATTTCCCTGTTAAAGTGTTTACCAAATGCACATTGTTAATCCAAAAACATAATTCATTCACTTTTACTATCGACACTGTGACTGTACAAAATACTCTCAAAGTTACACTCAAACTCGAACTAGAACCTCAAAAGTGGAAAACACACCCAGATAAACCATAAAAGAATTGGTAGAAAGTAAGGATTTTTTTTTAAGACAGTCAAAGTAAAACATACAGAACTGAAAAAAACAAAAAAGTTAATGTGATAGGTAGATAATAGGAAAAGAAGGAACAAAGTCTTAGTCACATCTCAGTGTCTCTCAGTCAGTTTTTCTGCCTCCTTTCTTGGCTTGTATTTGCAAAAGCACTCATTTATTTCTCACTGGGATAGTGCATCTGCAGCTCTAATTAAAGCCTCTGTCCTCCTAATCCACAAAACAGAAAGCACAGGGATCCCAAGACAGCTGGAGAATCTGTGTTTCTATTTAGCATTCCTTTTAAATTCCAAGCAGTTGTGAACATCTCACACTTGGGTGAGCAATCACAGAGACTCCTGGTTCCACGAGCAAGCAAAAGTCCTGCCACAAAACCCGCTTTGTTCTAAACATGTAAAAAAAAGCACACACCCCGAACAACCATCAAAGACCTCAGCTATACCAAGGACTTGCATAAGCTCCCATCATCAGGAGTGTATTTGCTGGCATGCAGCACATATACAGCGCCGCTGTCGGCATAAACACACAGTTGTGTTCCTAGCCAAAACTAATTACTGCTGCTGCCAAGTACAGCTCTTTCTCTGGCTGGAGTTAGCTGAGCACTGTTGATGGCACACAGTACTACCTCATACTTCTGAGGTGAGGGCTGCAGTACATTTCCACTTGTAGGTAAATATTTTGCAAGGCCAAAGGAAGTAAATAGGAAATATCTACCAAGAGGTTACAGATGCTTTACTCACACCCACATGAAGTAAACACTTCCATGCTATTAACAAAAAGGCCAATGTTGAAAATGCACATTACATTTGTGAGCCTAGATGAGGGGAAAATACATCAGTGGGCAACGTTTCAAGTTAAAGTAAAACCCTCCCTTATTTTATTTGGCATAAGTAGAGGCTTTTACCTTAAGCACAAGTTTACCTCTGCAAACAGTGTGTGCACAATGGCATTCAAGCAGAACATCATCAATGAATACATCTGATTAAGCTAAGATGATGGCAGTTAATCTCCTCATTTCTTATCCAGTGATGGAACTTAAAAACAAAAATCAAAATGACCATTCCATGTAACATCATTAAGGTCAAAGTAATCAGCTCACAGCTTTACTACAGGATTTTCTCAGGCATCAGTCCACTCACATTCTCCATATATGCTACATTTCTGGGCTCAGTTCCAAGACATAATGGCTACCACTGCTGCACTCATCACACATACCCTTATTCTATTTTGTTTTGCAGCTTGCAGAAGACCTCAGACTGGCTTTCTTACATCTCTCTGTGGATGAAGTCCATCAACTAGAATGAATCTTAAAAAAAAACTTTACTGTTAAGTTTTTTCCTGACTAAGTACTCCTGAATGCTGGACCTATCAGTATTCTGTGATACCATTATGCTCGTCTCATGCAGCACAACCTGCTCAAGTTCTCAGATCAACACACATATAATTTTGATTTAATTATCAGTCTGCTCAACTGGATTGAAACCTCTCAAAGCGTTCCAATGTAACTGTACAGGTTTTGTATTGCTGGAAGAATCCTTGTGCGTATCCTTGCATTCCTGCATCAGTAAGCTCTGCACCAAATTACCTATAGATCTAAGCATACCTATAATGCGATATCTCGCCGCTTCAGTGTTCAGGGGTCACATTTATCAATTCTGTGCATAAGAACTGCAGTAGTATGCAGGAGAAAACCGGTATTTATTTCTTTTGCACAGATGCAGCTGTATGCAATAGATACTGAGAAATCCTATACATTTTAAATTGCTCTTATTGTGGGCAGGCACAGTTATTTACATGAAGAAGCGCCCCAATATTGGCAGGCATAGGAAACAACATTTTCTATGAAGGTGATTTTTTTTATCACTAGGTATATGCAATCAGGTAATAACATGCAAGGGTGTTAGAGCCAAACATTATTTTTGCCTTTTACAGCACCATGCAATCCATGTTGATCCAAGACATACACGTTATTGTTGGACTCACTGCCTGAAAATGGCAGACTTGTCTCCAATTTCTCGCTGAAATGTGCCCATCACTGAAACCCTTAGAGCAGAAAGGATTGTTGTATACACAAGGATGCTATTGCTGCATTTTGTTGGCAATTTGATGTCAGAAAACAAACTAAAACTGCAAACATAAATGACTGATGAGCCTCTCATCCGTTTTAGCAAAGAGGTTCCTGCGGTTCCTGCATTTTCCCCCACAAGGCTGCATGTGCCAAATCTTCATGCACTCATTGTCTGCAGCACCTCTAACAATCTACATAAGTGCCCTCTAGATGACTTTACATTTCATCTGTGTTGCCTGTCTACACCTTTTTGAGTCAGAAATCATTGTCAATTATGCTGATATTATTACCAGTGTGTGTGATTAGAGCTCCTCCTAATCAGGTTACCCACATTAGACGTTTCTGACTTTAAACATTTCTGCATACAAATTCATTCTAAACGGTTTAAGCACAAATTTGTTAAACGGTAACCCTGGTTCCCTTTTAGGAACTTGAGTTGCGTCGAAACCTTCTCTTGGTTCTCCAGATCTTTTCAGTGTGGTTATACAGTATGTATTATTTGGTGCTGCATTGAAAGCTATTGATGCCTGCCTTGTAGGACTTTGACTGACAGCTTCATGATGGTACTCCTTAGTACTAGTACCCCAACCTATTGTTTTTTTGCTATGTTCTTCTTACAGATATTATACTTTTTTCTGGTCTGTTGGTAGAAACGTAGCCTTGCAGCTCTTGTGTCACTGTCAGCTTCTTTAACAGCTCTATGCTTAGGATTTTTTTCTGCCTCACTTGTAAAGCTCTCTGGATAAAAGCACCTGCCAAAAGAAATAAATGTAAATGTAAAATGCACCCAGATCATTTTCTGCATACTGGACTGCTAGACTTAACCATTTTCATGTGGTTTTTTTTATGTACATGAACTTTACCCAAATGTGGGATTACATGGAATGAGAAAATTTCAGGTGCAGCAGAGGCAGAGATATTACACAAAACTAACATACTGCTCCTTTCACTCCTTTCTCTTTCTCTCTCTCTCCCTCCATCTTCTCTTCAGCTGACTAGCATGGGGCCGAATTGAAAAGAGCGTTTGCCTCAGGAGTCATGCTATTTTAAACATAGACCAGTCTATTGAGACGCATGCCCTCCAGACAACTTTCCATTACAGAGCTGGTCTTCACTGTGCTGTTGCTCGCCCCTGCTTTCTTGCTCTCTGCCCGACTGGATTTCTCCAAGAGCAGCCGCTGGGGCTACAGGAAATCACTAGGAATTCTGGACAGGCTGCAATTATTTAGCTAGACGAAGAACCGCGTGCCACCTCGTCTTTCCGATAGATCAAACACTTTCGTGGCAGGTTATTGAATCCTCTGCTCCGTGTAAGAGTGTGTTTGTGTGATGAGGTGTGCTAAGAAGAAATGATCAATACACTGGCCTTGTATCAGAGCATGTACTCTCACACCCATGCAGGTACACACACACACACACACACACACACACACACACACACACACACACACACGGCCCTCTGGGTGAACAGTTAAAAGCATGTTCACACAGGCATCGTTTTCTCCCCTTCACAGGCCTCCATTACTTTTTTGTCTCTGTAGACCAGCTCCTTCACCAGAGGGAAATTTAATTAGCAAGTAGCTGCTGGCCATGCACTTTGATTAAAGTTACACACACTACAAAAAGGCTCACAGTCCACAAAGTGCAACAGCCAAGCTGATATTGTACCATTGATAAGAGACCCTGGTGTACCATTGGCTAGTTCCCTTTAGTGTCCATGGAGACCACTGTGTCAGGGTGAATCTGATTGAAAACCATTCTTTAGCACTCAGAGAAAAGGGTATGATTAGAGCTCAAGGAGCATAGCAAAGAGGACAAAACTGGGTGAGAATTGCTAAAGTATAAACAAAAGAGGTCTTTCATAGGCAGCGCTCTGCATGTTTTTTATTTCGCACTCACAGCGGGGGCTAATGATGTACACTTTGTGATGGCTTGATATGAATAACCTCGCATTTTCACAATTCCAACATCTCTATTGAAATGAACTGGATCGCTCTGCTAGAACAGCAGGAGATCAAATGTTATGTTTATTTTTCCCACATTATTCTCAGAGACCAAAAATCTCTCCGAAGGTATTAGCATGGGATTGGAGCACCCTGTGTCAGTATCATTATGCACAGAAGCTTCCAGAAAGTAATCATGTACCACATGTCCATGTAGATATTTTAGTGGTGGAGCTATCTTTCATTTAAAGATATGGGACTCCTTTTTAATTAAAGTCGAGTCGAATTTAATTATGCCATTGGCCTAATTTAGCATAAAGCTAATTTGTTTCAGTGCAGTCGCTTTGGAATGAAATGCACTGATCTGTTATTAAATATGCTGCTTGAGCCATGGGTCATGCATTCTTGCTTCAGAGCTGTTTCTGGGCATGTAGGGAAGAGATGGATTACTGATTAGATGTGTGTTATATGTGAGGAAATCCTCCAGCTTGGTAATAACACACAATGTGAAAACCTGACCTTTTTACAGCATTGGAAATTCATCTCTGTTCTCAATCATGACTCAGTCTAACAGGCAGGTGCTAACAAGCTTACTGGGTGCTCTAGCATGCTTCAGTAAATGTTACCATGATCACAAAGGCATTTCCTTCACATTGTGTGATGTATACGGTTAATTTATACTTTATTTGTAGACAGGTTGCTGATGAATGATAAAGTTGTGTTTCTGAGGTAAAATCTTACCTGGCCCACATAGACCAGCAGACGGGCGTTAAGTGGGCTCTCGTCTGAACTCAACCAGAATTCTGCGTTATCATCAGAGGCCACCGCAAACTGGAAATCCCCTAGAAAATTAAAAGACATAGAAACACAAAATCTAACAAATTGCAAGTTTTTTGTGTGAAACAGCAGTGTACAAAGTTTTTGTATCTATATACAGTACATTTTGTAAATACACAGAAATTTAATAACCATCCTTTAAAACCAAATAAATTTTGGTACAGTGGTCCCCTGGAACTCACAGGGTTTACGTTCTAATACCCCTCATGAGTTCCGAAAATCTCTGAGTACCTTACTGAATTCATCTAGATTCAATAATAATACAATAATGTGTTTTAAAAATTTCTTATGAAATGTGTTGGTGTAAACATAGTTTAAAATGTTATTCCTAAAGTTCCTGAACATTTGGTCCCCCTGTGGATTCCCACGGATTTTATGATAATCCACTACTTGCTGTTTGTTAGGTTCCAAATGAGAACCGCAAATTTTCAGAGCTGAGAATTATCTGGGGTTGAGTGTATTTGACTAATAGCCTTATCCAGAGCGAATTAAAATAATCACATTTGTACAACTAAGCTGGTGATAGTTAAAGGGCCCAAAGTGCAAGGTTAGTAGTGCAGGGACGTAGAAGACGAATTAGAAGTCCAAAGTCTAAATCTCAGAGCTTCACTACATCTGTCCTGTCCTGGCAAAGACTGTACAAGACCTTTAAAGGTGTGCTGTGGTAACAAGCACCAAAATACTATAAGCAGATCCTGCAAGTTGCCAGATGTGTCCTTCAAAGACTTGGCACAAAAAACTAAATCCAATGATGCTCAATCAGATTAAGATCTGGGGAATCTGGAGACTAATTAAACACTTGAACTCTTGGTCATGTTTCTAAAAAGATGTTTTACTAATTAACAATAGTTGAAGTGTGGCAAGGTATAATGTCCTGCATAATCTTATAAAGCCACTGCCCTTAGGTTAAAACATTTCCATTAGATAAAGGGAGTACTTGGTCTGCAGCAATGTTTAGGTAAGTTATATGTGTCAAACTAACATACACATGAATGCCAGGACCCAAGATTTCCAGCAAACATTGCCCATAGCATTATTCTGCCTCTTCCCTGTTTCTTCTAGTGCACCCTGGTGCCATCTTTTCCCCAGGTAAGTAAGGCACACACACCCAGACCACTTCTGGTAGATACTAACTATTGGAAGACCTGCCATTAAGGAAATGCTCTTTCCTATTCATCTATCATTCATCTATTACAGTGTAGTTCTCATCAAAGTCGCTCAGGTCTCTACACATGCCGATATTTCCTGCTTCCAAAGTCACCTTCGAGAACCAACTATTCTCTTGCTTCCTAATACACTTCACCCATCGACAAGTGTCACTGTAGTGGGATAATCAATTTTATTCCCTTCACCTGTGAGTGGTTTTAATGTTATGGCTGATCAGTGTGTATCTGTAACTGCGAGGTGTAAGTGTACTTCAGACAGTGCAGGTGTGACAGAGTAAGGGGCCTCAGTTTGTGAACACAGCTGTTTCAGTAAATTCTTTTAGCTATGTGCACTGGATTCGAACACTCTACAACAGTGTTTACTCTGTTTAAAAATTCTATTTTTATGATCGTCGACGTGAATGAGGTATGAGGATGTAGTTTAATTGAATGAATACCGTCTTTGTATGGATGAATGTAGCCAAATATTCTCAAGCCGTAGTTTTTCCATTTGGGAGCAACAGCCAGTTTCTTCACTACAGTTCTTGTCTGTGGAGGCAAACAAGAAGCAAATAATACTTGTGATTTTACGCATTTTTACACATGAGCACGCAATTACACACACACACACACACACACACACACACACGCGCACAAGACAATGGTCTTATTTAAATCTGTGTGAATGTTTTTCATAAACAAAGCCGCACAGAACAAATTTACCGCCAGACTTGTTCGTCCTCATGTGCATATGCTCATGTAAATGCTTCTGTAAATGAATACTGAATACATTTTCTTGTAACCAGCTTGATAAACAATGTGCATTGTTGGTATACGCTTCCAAAGGATGCTTGGCACTTTTTATCATTGTACTATTGTTTATTAGTAATCATGAGAGAAGTGGCCATAAGGCAGACTGTTTTAAAAAAATGTCTTGCTTACGAACCAAACAGGAGGCAAACCAGAAGAACAAGCATGGAGCGCAGGGTGCTGCTTGTTAGTGGCAAATATAAGGAGATTTATGACATATTAAATGGAAAATATTTCATTGCCTCGGCACTTGGCTATTTTTGGGGCTTTCAGCGGTATGCAATATAACTGCAGCAGTACAGTGGCAGCTCGCCTTCTCTCCAGTATACAAACAAGATTCTCATCACTATCTATATCTACTCTTTATAATAATATAAAGCAAGACAGCAAGCTAATTGTTGAGGTCATGATATGGTCGTGACATGTTGAATGGTGTTTATGACACTTATCTATTCTAATAATTATAAATCCAAAGTTTACTGAAAATTTTTTAACATAGGAAAATGTAAAAGATTTAGCACACAGATTTACATCTAATCAGCTTCCAATCAGAGTTATACAGATGACACCCAATACACTTTTAATAGAAAAGTGTATAATGACAAAACTAGATAATTATCTTAATACATGCTGTCATACTTGCAAGCCCTAATTATTAATATTTCTTATGTGCGCTCCCTGCAAAATAACAAATCCTGAAAATAAATGATTTCTGTTGCATGCATCACAAGGTCAATAAAACACACCTCAGGACTTATACTTACATGGGGATAGAGAGGAAAATGAAGGTTCTTTCTGAGGTGAGTGGTAGATGAGCCACACCAGTCTTCAAACACATGCAGGTTTGCCTGACCCTTATACTGTGAGGGAAGAAAGTAATAAAAGAAAGGAAGAGAGATAAAGAAATAATGTAGAGTTGACAATACAACACTATTCACTGGGTCAAAATGTAAAAAAGAAATGAGAAAAAGACTTTAGTGAAACTTCTCAGTTCATATGGGATTCCATTTATGAGACTATTATAAGTATGCGATTGAGATGAGTACAGGGAGCAGGGATAACCTGAGGAAAAGGAATATGAAGGAGGCTGCAACGTTAGTTCTCCACTCATCTTTCTACTGGGACAATTCACCTGCTAACCTGCTGCAGGAAGACCTGCAGTGCTCAAATCCTCAGAGAACAGCTTACACATTAATAATACAAGACTATATTCCAGGGCCTGTGAGGGCCGGCATGCTGCAGGGCACGCGCGCGCACACACACACCCACCCACACCCACACCCACACCCACAAACACACACACACACACACACACACACACACACACACACACACACACACACACACACACACCAAGGGACCTGTTTTCACGGGCTCATGATTGTCACGAGTGAATCGCGATTAATCGAAACGTAAATATATATATATTACACATACATGCATACACATACTTCCCCCTGCTTTAATTGAAATAACTTTATATCCAATCAGCCAATCTCATGGCAGAAGCACAATGCATAAATACACAGAGATACAGGTGGAAAGCTTTAGTCAATGTTCCCATCAAACATCAGAACAGGGAACAGGGATCTCTGTGACTTTAAACATGGCATGGTTGGTGCCAGAAGCGCTATTTCAGAAACTGCTCATCTCCTGGGGTTTTCACACAACAGTCTGTAGAGTTTGCACAGAATGGTGCAAAAAACTAAATACATTGAGTGAGAACCAGTTCTGTGGGTGGAAATGCCATGCTGACAGGAGAGGCCAGAGGGAAAAGGCCAGTTTGGATCGAGGTAGGGGAAGAATATACTGACTCTGTATATTTCCGTGTTTCGGTTGTTAATTTATGTTGTCTGATGTAGCACCTTGGTCCTGGGAGAACGTTGTTTCGTTTCACTGTGTACTGCACTGTATATTGCTAAAATGACAATAAAGCCTACTTGACTTGGCTTTCATTGGCTTCATATTATCACATATCATATCATATTATCATATATCTTTATGAGTAGAAAAACATCTCAGCATGCACAAAATGTCAAACCTTGTAATGTTTGTGCTACAACAGCAAATTATATACTGCATATTTGTGTATGGTCTACCCCTGGTGAACGGTGCACTAAAACGTCTGTACATTTGTCATTTCTAGAGAAATGTTTATTATGATAACCAACAAAACTAAACCAAAAGCATACATGACTGCAGAGTTGATTAGTGCTAGCTGCAAGCATGTGGATGGTTTTCAATGTTGATTAAGCCAATTCAAATAACCATGGCCATGTCTTTAGCTTCATGATGGCTCATTGTTAGTCCTGTGTCTCAAGTCATGCTTTTCTCACACAAGGGAAGGCCATCACTGAAGTTACTGTTTATTCTTTGCTGTTAACTTGCCATTGATTCCGATCTTTACTGCTGAGTTCCACAAATAAAATCGATGAAAGAAGATTAGAGACAATCCTTCTACACACTTTTTTTACTGTCCAAAGCAGCGCTCTCTCAATTAAACTCAATTAAAACCCAGTTTTCCTACTGAGTGACCTGCTGCTCTATTTCTGTCTCTCCTGGTCCTCTGTTGCTAGCCCTGGGTTTCTGGGTCAGGAAAAGTTAAGTTGCCAAAATCTAGGAGGAGGCAAAACTAAGCCATATCCTGTAACTAATTCACAGCACCCACCAATTGCATCACTCTTCCCCTGTAGTCAATCAGAGCGCTTTTTTACTCAGTGGCCTAAAGCTGAATCTTATCCCTAAGTTTAAAGTAGGCCAGAGAGACAGGTAGAGAGACACATAGATACTTTATCACCATATATTATTACAAAAGCCAAAATTTAGAGAAACACAAAAATTAAGATCATTATGAAAAACAAGTAACTACAAGCAAGTGGCAGGACAATTATATCCCAGAGTGTCCCCCTGCTTGTGTAACAAGTCTTTTATATTTACGCCGTCTTACCTAAAGACCCGATCACATTGTACACCAAGCTACTAAAGGGTAACAGTAAATCTAATAATCTGTGCTTGATAACTGTTAGGCTGGATGCGAGTCTGCACTTTCTTCCTTTTTTCAGACCTGCCTGTCATCCTCATACTTTATCCTCACTTGTCTCACTTTATTCTCACTTGGCAGAGGTGGCAAAAGTGCACACATCCTTTATTTAAGTAGAAGTACAGATACTCATGTTTTGTATTGACTATACTATACTTTTTTACTAAAGTTAAAGTAAAGAAGTTTGGGCTCTGACTTCTTAAGTTTACTAAAGTAAAAAGTAGCCATTACTACTACCTGTTTCAGTGTCATGTTGGTAAATGGACCTCACATCATATTAATATTAGGGCTGGCAATCGATTAAAATATTTTCTTTCTTTCGGCTTCTCCCATTAGGGGACGCCACAGTGGATCATCCGCATGTTTGATTTGGCACATGTTTATTTGTGATTAATAGCACGATTGTCACGAGTTAACTCACGATTAATGGCAACTTAATCGCACATTTTTAGCTGTTCTAAATGTACCTTAATTCTTTAATACTCTAATCAACATGGACAAATATGGATGCTTTATGCAAATGTATTTTTATTATTATTGAAACTATACTCAATATAGAGCATGAAGACAAAATATTCTCTATACTTGTAAATGTTTTAAAGATGTTATGATGTTTTAAATTACGTAAATCATCAGTGGGACCGTTGCTATGTTTCCAACCAGACGGTTAATGAGGTCATACCGGAGACATTGTACCTCTTCTAACTTTCATACGGATTACGTAATCAGAGAATATTTGTATTCATTTGGTAAATTTTTGTTTATTTAAATGTAGGCATTTCTGTATATATTTATTATATCTACATGGCAAATATTCACTGAGATTTAAGTTGTTTTATTTTTATGTCTGTGTAGAGAGATGACAGAGGCAGAGATGGAAGAGAGGGACCTCTGTCTATTTGCTTTATTTGACAAAAGCACAGCGTTTTGTTGTTATTATGAGTGTATACAAATAAAAGTAGACATTTTACAAATTCGAATTATGTATTGCTCTTATCTGTACGATAAAAAACAACTTTAGATAGATAGAAAAAATATGTCACAAAACGCGCCGGTGCGTTTGTCAACCCCAGAGCATCATGGCGGATTTTGGTTCTGATTTAAGACTTGGCGCATCAGTAAAACAAATGTTTACTGATTAAAAAGAATTTTCCGGGAGAGTTTATTTATTTATTTATTTTTATATTTCAGTAAAGCAAGGACGTTGCGAATAAATGTTAAATGTTAAACGAAATGTTGTGCTAAAGGTTTTCATTTCCCTACTTTTATTTTTGTAATAAAAATTGTCACACAGAAATGCACGCTGTATTAATCACTCGTTAATATAAATTTGTGCCGTTAAAATTAATTTGCATTTTGAGAGCCCTAATTAATATATTAATACAAAACGAATTTCTAATTTTGTTACGGTATGAATGTATCCAGGCTGAACCACCACAAAGAACACAAGCAGAGAAAAGATGATGATGATCAGGAATGTCTCTGTTCTCATTCATCACTGACTCCCTCTGTCTCATCCACATTAACCCCATACTTCTTGTTGCCTTCTGTCTTGCTCATTGTGAGCTTCATAAACTATTCTACGTCTGTGGTGTGTGAGAGCCAGGAAACGATACACCAGTGGTAGATCGAAAAAACCCGCAACGACAGGAAATAGTTTGGAATAAGCAGAAAACTGTACGGTATGGTAAGTTACACATTTCTTTCCACCTCTGTCACTTGACTACCATAAAGATCTGCACTTCCTAAAATCCCAAATCTCACCTTTGCTTTACTAGGCAAATCTGACCTTCATTGTGAAGATTTGCACTTCCTAATAACTGGCAACCATAAAGCCTGATGGCTGCTGTAATCATAAAGTCTGTCCTGTGCTCATCCCAGGTCTTTAATTTCCAATATCCTTATCCTTAAAAAAAACCCTCTTTTCAATTCACTTAGTAATGTTTGTCTTTACTTTATAAGTCTGCTGTCATTCAGATGACGATATTTGGTTATTTCCAAGGATTTGTTTGTTACTGATGCCTTGGGCTTACTCATTACTCATGCTTTGTGACAATGTCTACTGTTAAAAACACAATGCAAATAAAATTGAACAGAACAAAAAAAAAAGGAAGTACAGCAAAATAAAACAGAATCAACAATAGATTAATCGTATATTTCATATAGTATACTGTATACCGCCTACTAGTTTTGCATACATTATATTGCCAAAAGTAATGGGTCACCTGGTCATAAGTATGGTGTGTGATTTTTGACCATTGCTTTTCACATTTAGTCCCAATTTGCTCTTATAATTCCTTTCACTCTTCTGGGAAGGTTTTGGAGTGTGCTTATGTATATTTGTGGTCATCAGCCACCAGGGTGTTACGAAAGGCAGGTACTGATGTACAGTAGGTGAGGAGGCCTGGGGTGCAGTCAGAGTTCCAATTCAACCCAAAAGTGTTCAGTAGGGATGTGATCATAGCTCTATAGCAGGCCACTCAAGATCTTGCTCTCTAAAGCATGTAAACCAGATCTTCAAAAAGCTTGCTTTGTGCACAGGGGCATTGGCATGCTGGAACAGGTTTGGGTTTCCTATTTCAAGTAAATGCAAAATATTATTATAGCGCATCTAAAGACGTCCTATACAATTTGTACAATACAGCTTTGTGGTAACAGTTTGGATAAGAATCACATATAGCAAGAAAGGTCAGGTGATCCAGTACTTTTGGCAATATAGTGTATAAGGTCTGACAGCAGCCCAGGTCTTCTGCAGTGACTCTGAACATCTGTGTAGGTTTCACATCCTTGCGACAATTTCTTAAATAATGTAATGGTTGAAGCAACAACCTCACTGTAAGTAGCTTCACTCTCTTTGTTTCTCTCTCCCTCTCTCCACCCCTCTCACACAAAGACAAATACACACACATGCTCCCACAGCATGCTTCTAATCTATGTGCCTTAGTCTTTACACCTGTCTCACTCGCTGTACAGCTGGAGTTATGGGTGTATTATTCTGTTTAAAATGGTGGTATGTGTGTGTGTGTGTGTGTGTGTGTGTGTGTGTGTGTGTGTGTGTGTGTGTGTGTGAAATTATGTGTGTTCAGCTGCTATGTAAATCTAAAAGCTCTGAAGACATGCCAACTGCTAATGACTCTGAGAGACCAAAGCCATTCCACCCACCAGACTCTCATTATACATGCCCAAAATGTGTGTGTGTGTGTGTGTGTGTGTGTGTGTGTGTGTGTGTGTGTTACCCTTGAAATGTTAAATAAAATGCAAAAACACCCATACCCATACCCATACCCACACTCATACCCACACACAGTTACTAACAGGAGGTTTATATATTTTGTTTTTTTCTTTATTATATAAGAGGTTCAGTGCTTGAATGAAAAGCATATCGTTTCTAAAGCAAATCCGTCCTGAAAATGAGTCTCCCTGGTGATTCTACTGTACCTCATATTTAAAAAGCATCCTGGTATCCATGTTGACTTCCCTCGAGTACAAGAGTATTTAAATATATCTTATTATTTAAAAGAAACTCAATTTAATGACCAATTAAATTATTTTGTCTTAAATGCTGAACAAATGCTAACACTTAATGCTGCTCAATGAAGTGTTATAAAGAAATAGCACACTTCTCTCCCAGCCAGTCACAGCATCCCATGTGCACTTGCTAAAACTTTATTTCAAATAAAAGGAAGAACATTATTTAAAAAAAGATTTTATTTATTTATTGTTTATTCTATTCCCTGATGTGCACTGCTGGTTGAGTGACTCTCAGAAAGTTTGCTCAGTTTTGTTTCTCAAGAAGCTGAGCTTCACTAATGCATGTACATGCTTTTAGCAGATACCGGCTCTATATTTAACCTAATAGTGTTTTCAAATGAAGCATGTCTGTCTGTCTGTCTGTCTGTCTGTCTGTCTGTCTGTCTGTCTCAGTCAAAAGCAGTATCTTCTCTCAAAGTAGCTTTGATAATATGCTAAAACACCTGAACGACCTTGACACCACTCATTCAGGGTCGATCGCTGTTCAGCCCAACAGATTATCAGAACCTCGACTATATTAGACATCCTCCACAGTTCATGCACCTCAGCCACCTACCTCATGCATCACTCTCCACATCCCATCACTAGCTCTAAAAACAGGTTGCCAGGTGACATAAATGTGGCACCACCCTTCAAAATGACAAGCTGTCATCCATTTGTTACCCATAATCCCAACGGGACGAGGCGTGTGTGACGTGAAGCTCTCAAAAATTGCTATGGGCATCTAATGCACCTTTATTCCCCGGTGGCGAAACCTCAGATGCATTTTAACGAGTAGGCTCCATCATAAATGTTCCATCAGAATGTGCGCTGGAGAGGAAGTGGCGCTGCAGATAGGACTGTATATTACAGATGCCAGATAAAGATCATCTCCCGGCTGCACATGACCTTTTTCCCTGCAATAATCAGTCCCCAGGAGAGAACTGCAATATAGACCACATTCACTTTGATTGCATGATGGTATGTAATGCCTATGGGTAACTGCCACACCAAACTGTTGGTTATGATAAGTAAAGGGAGATGGAGAAAAACAAACAGAGTTGAGAAAAGAAAAATTATTATCGGTAAATAAAATATGGAAAGGGAAAAAAGAAATGCAGGGTTTTTATTTAATAAATGAATAAAAGATATTTAAAGTTCTGTTTGTCTACTCTAAAAAAGGCTAATTCTTATAACCTTGAAAGAAAGCAAGTAAAGGAAGAAACAAAAGAATCAAATAACAAAAAAAAAAAAAAGAAGAAAAGCTATGTAAACTTAAGGAAGAGATTGAATAAGATAGAAGAAGTAAAAAAGGGAACAAGAAAATGAAAGAAGGTGAATAAAATCAAATATAATTAAATAAGTTTGAACAATAAGTTTAAAATAGAAATAAGTTCAAAATTTGAGCAGTAAACAAAGGCAAAGAATTCAAAAGGATAAAAGCAATAAAAAAAGAAAAGAATGGAAAGAAACAACAGTACGGTAAAATGGGTGAGGAAGCTGATAAATGGAATCATCAATGCAAACCATTATTCCGAACAAACATATCTCAATCGCCGAAATAGCACTTGAATGCTCCTCATTATCACCATAATGAACTCATTACGAACTCAATAATAACTTGTCTTTTATCTGTTTCCAGTAGGAAAGTGATGAATATATTTTTTTTCTAAATGAGAGATGCTGCTCAATGCCTGTGATAAGACCATGCTATAGACAATCCCATGCTGCAATCCAATCGCTCCAGCCGATAAATTTCAGCATGTCTACTCAGACTCGAGTCAGATCCTGGACATCTGTTAATCCATAGAGGACAGGGGTCATCTCAGCTTTCAAAATATCCTCACAAATGTCAGAGGAGGGGGTTTTGTGTCTCAAGGACAAGACAAACTGCAAAGGTGAATAGCTAACAACGTGCACAGCAAAAATGCACATTTCTGTGCAACCACAAAACAGAAATGATCTCAGTCTTGCATTATGACAATTTTATAGAAAGTCATATTGTTTATGTCGAGTGAATTCAGAATGTGAGATGGTGGATATGGTAAATGTGCTCCAGTCTGCTTAACCGTCTGGCTGGTAAGCCGAACGCGTGTGGTAATTAGCTGTGTCTTGCCAGCAGCAGGTCATTACTACAGCATAATGGTATTTGGCAGACGGTGGCATTCAGGCTCGGCATGATTGCTCCATGTCAGAGACTGTGCTGCTTTTGTGGCCCTTTCACACACACCTCAGACCGGCTCTTCAGCTGTTCTCACTGTGGTTAAGAGTTAGCTGGTTAACTGCCAATAGCAGCTGCTCCTTATCTAACATAAAAGGCATGATTTCTATCCTGTGCTAATAACAACAACTGAGTCTAGATCCTAATAATAAACGATGCACTGTAGATCGTGATCTTCATGGTCACATGTCAAGGCTACTCTCAATGTTTATGTAAACTAACAATAACACAGTTTCCCATCAGGGACTGATAAGACAATCTTCACATATTAGTGGGATATGAATCAGATGTCAGGGTCAAAAAAAATGTACACAAAATATTTGTAAAGAAAATAAAATTATTCAATGTAAATGCAAGTCGTGTTCTGAAATTCTACTAGTTGTTATCAGGTTTAATTTTATAATAGAGCAAAGTGTTAAACACCACATTTCCATTTGATGGTGTGACAACGGCTAATAAGGGATACATACTGAATGTAAGATACTGTATATCATTAAAAGAGAAATAAATATTGTCAGAAGATAGTTGTTTGTAATCGTAAATGCAGTCAATGAATGCAGTTATGAGTGTTATGTATGGAGTTATGTGTGGGAAATGGGATTATAATTGAAAGATATGAACTTTTGAGTGTAAGGTAGGAGGGTATGATTATACAGTCTGGCTGAGTATAAGGGGTTATGAGTTTAATGTATAGGGTTATGAGTGCAAGATACAGGGTTATGAGTAAAGTATAAGGTCATGAGTGCAAGATGCAGGAGGTTATGAGTTTAATGTATTGGTTTATAAGTAATATATGCGGTTATAAGTGTAAGATATAGATGAGTGTGAGATATGGGGTTATACATGCAAGGTATGGAGGTATGGCTGTATGAATAAAATATATAGAGATATGATAAATGTAATGTATGGATTATGACTGTAATGTACAGGGTTATAAGTATAATGTACAGGGTGATGAGTGTGAGGTGCAGTGTTATGAGTAATGTATGAATTATTACTGTAAAATATAGGGTTATGAGTATAATGAATTGGATTATGAGTGTAAGATACGAGTGTTTTCTGTTGTAACTTTGAGTATTTGCCAAATAAAAAAAAACATTTGTAAACAATTTGGTCAATGTGTGATCATAACTCTATAAAATATATATATTTTTAAAGCCTATCGTAAATAAATCAATATAAACAGTTAATGAAATCAGATTTGACAAGACTTTCAATCCAATTCATGGGTATATTTTATTCCATGAGCTCAGTGTGAAGTTGAGTGACACCAAACAAGGAACAATCTGACTTAAAGCTTGACACCATCACACGGCTTTTTTGGCATTTAAAATAAATAAATCTCAACAGCAGAGAGTCAGCCGGATGTCAGTATCAAATCAGAATCAGTATCAGTGAGAATGAAGCATTATATTGAAAATGGAAAAGTGTGATTTGTAGAATAGAAATGTTCAGGCTGACCTTACATTTGCTGCTCTACCATTAGTACTGCTCAATTGACAAAATAAAACAAGTTTTTTTTTCCACATGGTTTACAGACGGTTTGCATCACTTACCCTATTGCCTGAGGCAAATGAGGTGCGCCAAGATTATCTGTCAGTCATTCACCTAGAACTTGAGCAATCTGGCTCGCTGTAATGCTCCTTGAGTTCACAGTAAATTGCCGCCCCCATTATTTTAAGCAAGACAGCCAGAACTAGGCAACAATGATTAGAAAGGTAATTCTACCATAGCACTATGTGCCTAAAATGATATCCCTCAATTGCAAATTGACTTTGAGACACCACTGGGGAGTGTGCCTCTTCAGTCACTGGCAATTTAAAAAAGAAATCTAAAAAATAAACCTGGCAAAGATATTTTATTAATACAAGGCAGTAATGTTGCAGGTGCTCTGCTCTATATCTGGCCTGGGATGTGATACACAGAATACATTGCACCAGAATTGAAAACAATTTACAGATATAGTAATTTACAAGACTTCCCAATGGTATATATAATATGTTCATCTGGTAATGTTGAGAAATATATCTAGAAAAATATTATATGTTTATAGTCAATTTATTTTCAATACTGGAAAAAAAATTTATTCTTTGATGCTGCTATATTTTCTTCCACAAAATTGGAAAAGGAACCGAACTTCTCAGATCTCACCCTTCACTTTAAAGAAAACAGCGGTAAAAAAAAAGCCTAAAGTGATGTTTTTACATGTGGTTCATGTCCCTGATCAGACTATGAATGATTCATCACTATCAATCACTTAAAAGACCCACTGTTAAAGAGCCTCTGATTCTGTCTGTCACTATGCATCAAATAATATCATATATCATTTTCCTGTCCTCTCTCCACACAAAAGCATTCAGCCTGTATCACTCAGAAATATTATATCAGGACAAAACTTTCACAATGAAATCCAGTGACTTTGTGTAGCAGAGGTTTATGTTGCCATCTCACACTTCCAGGTTCCATGATTCTATCCTGAGCTAAGGATACTACAAGGGTTTTACAAATCCAGATTTTCTGATTTCTCTTCCGCCTTATAAAACATGCATGTTCGTGGCTATGCAAAATTTTATCTAGGTGTAAACTAGCATGTGTGTGTTCATGTATACTGTCGATTGTTCCACTTAGAAATCATAAAGATGGCTTTAACTCTAACTGCTATAATTTCATCAGGACTGCAAATGACCAGTTTCATTACTGACATTTCATTTCAGTTTCATTACTATCAGTAAATAGTTGATAATTTAAAAAATATATACGTAAAGTTCAAACCATATAATAATGAATTCTTTATGAAATTCCTGCACTTTTTGACCACACAAGTTACAAGCAGATATAAAACAACTCTCCTCTAGGACCTACTGTAAGGTGCTACATAAACGGTTAATGGTATTAATGCAGCATCAGTTTTGAGTGCAAACAAATTGCCCATTTAATAGTGAAAAACGTGTATGTAAATATTTGTTGACAAAGAAGCAGCAGTAATTGGTGTAAAAGTTGCAATTGTGTGTGTATGTGTTTGTGTCAATCAGCCCAATCTCTCATTGAAGAGTCTCATGCCTTGTAGAAGTAACAAGCAGGAGACATACTTGGGTGCTTGGAAGACATGCATTTATGACTAAAATTGCTGTTTGAAACTATTTAAAACAGAAAAAATGCACACTGAAACAACTTTACTCCTTCAACCGCTCGCGAGAGTGGGGCATGATGCACAAAATTTTACATATTTTGTCGTATCGCTATTGTCATCATGATATATCGAAAAATCGTAAGTTGAACCAATGTAACTCGGGGACCAACTCTATATACACACACACACACACACACACACACACACACGCACATGCAAACATGGTTTTCTATAACTGTGTATTTATCAAATTTTTTTTTCTAAGATCCTTGAACTCCAGACTCCCACTACATTCATCAGAATCAATCTTTACATGCCAACTTACATTTAAATACTCTGCTACATCAAAGTGTCTGAGGTGGTTTAGGTGGAAGCAAAAGTACTATTACAAACAGCTTCTTCAACTGCAAGTAGTTATTAGAGGGATAACTCACAATAACACATTTTGGCTACTCGATTACTTAAAGGCTAAAAAGGAGATATGCAAGAAGACGTTATTTCATTTTAAACTCACAAAGTGGGAAATTAGGATTTGTCTTTATTCATTAATAGCATGTCTGACATAGTCTTTTAATACTACATCTGCCACTAAATCACACACACACACTGGTGAGAAGCTGGTGTTGGATCTATGATGATCGCAAATGTTGAGCTATTTTTTGAGTTGCTCAGTAGCTCCTGGTTCCATAACTTCAAATGAGTGTATAAAATTGTAGACAGAACATTACTCACAATCATTGTGTACAACTGTCTGCTGTTTCCTACATTACCAGTTGTTTTTGTCATGCTGATCAAAATATAGTATACTGGTTTCACCTGAATAGTCTTAACCCCAAAATCTCGGCATCAGCTCACTGCATAAGTCATTTATTGCAAAATAGTTAAACCAGTTGTCATAATCTGTCAACCTTAATTTTTTATTAAACTTTTTTTTGGTTAATGTTTCTTGAATTGTGCAGATGAATCTTGAATGTCACTAATGAAGGAGAGTGTATGGCATCAGATCAACCATTTATCAACTATTTCTCTAAAATAAGTCAAAGATGAATCTTGGGAACCTTCATTTGGCAACAGAGAAAAACTTTTCATTCTGATGGGAATGTGATGTTTATTGACACAAACACTTACTTTTGAGAGATAAGTACAGGCTTTTGCAAGAAATCCAATGTTTTGTGCTGTTTGTACAAATTGTTTTAAGAATGGAATCACTGGTTTGCAAATATTAAGGATGATTGAGAAATGTGCCAAAGCAACTGTAATGTGCAAGAATCACTGTTAACCCTGTTTAAAAGAACAGGTCAATCATTTCACTTTAAAAGAAGAACACTTCTTCTAAATCACTTTTGTTGTGGACAAATGGTTTTGTATTGCACACACAATACACTCACCAGTAAAGTAGCTTTAGGTGAAATAACACTCTTATTTGGCATTTGGAAAACATGGACATGGAACTAATGTTAATAAAAAAAACATTTCAACACAAATTTTGAATTCTAAACTGCTACTAAAACTCGCTCAAGGATGGCAGGTAAGACCTGGAGTTATCAAAACACATGCACAAACACGCTGTTTTATTTTGGGAAAGTGATCATTATGGTGCCAAATTCCTAATCAAAGTAAAACGCAATGATGCAGGCTAACCTCAGGTTTCCATGGCAACTTCTTGTGCTTCTTCGCAAGGAACTTCAGGATCTCAGACTGATCTCTGTCAGCTGCAGTGACGTGAAGCTCGTCCTCCTAAAAGATAAAGGGAAAGAGAGACAGCAAAAACAGCAGGTAAATCATATGTGATCAATTAAAAACTTCAGTGCCACTTTGATTTGATGGTTGTTTTAACTCACACTTTGCATAGCTCTTGAGATACTCTTAGTGTTGTTTTATTGTTGATATCAGACCTGCACGTTACTGTCATTTAACAATACTCAAAAACTTCCAAATAACACTGCAGATAAAATACTGTTAATCCCATGCAGACATTCTCCTCTTCATGGAATAAGAATTAAGAAAAAAGCTCTGTGGAATTGAGCATCGAATCAAATATATATCATCAAATCAATAAACTTTTGGGATGAAATGTTGCAATTGGAATCATAAATGCATCATAATAATATAAAAAGTGTATTTAAAAAATTTGTAACAGTATGCTGTGGTCAAGCATCAGCTCCAGAAAGAATGAAGACAAAAGAGAGGTATTGGATAGAAAGAATAGTGTCTACACCTGTACATCACTGTCACATTCAGACTTAGTATATTTCCATCATTCGAATGGCTTCCAATGTCCAGAGAAAAAGAGAGACATAACTGGTGAAAGGTTCTGTGATAATTTGAGCTGAGCAAAGCTAAACTGACCTGGTGACTTTGGTATCATGAATGACACTACAGCAAAAGCACCTGTTTGAGTTCACCAGCTGATATCTCAAACAAGATCTCAAGAAAAGTGTGTTCAAAGAGTTCATACCAGGTGCAGCGCAGATGCGTTGCAGACATTTTGACATCTGGTATCCGATTACAAAATGCATTGATAAAACTTCTGTTCATTTCGCAATCGTGTGCAGCTATCAAATATCTTATTTAAAGCTTGTGTGAAGAAATCATTTTCAGATATAAATGTTTAGGCATCTTTAGGCAGACTGATTATTTTTTACAATCGGGTTGTTAAACTGGCTCCTTACACAGTATATATATATATATATATATATATATATATATATATATATATATATATATATATATATATATATATCTTCAGCATAGAGAAGAACCAAGAGTCCTGGAATTAATAGTTGTGCCCCCCCACAGAGCCCTGATCTTAACGTCAAGTCTGTCTGAGATTAAATGAAGTGACAGAAGAAAGCCTACATCTACAGAAGATCTGTGATTAGTTCTCCAAGATGTTTGTTCTAAAACAACCTACCTGCTGAGTTCCTTCAAAAAATGTGTGCAAGTATACCTAGAAAAATGAATGCTGTTTTGCAGGCAAAGGCTGATCGCACTCTTTCACTTTTTCTTCTGTTCATTTACTTTCCATTTTGTTATTTGATAAAAAAAAAAAAACAGACTATTAACACTTCTGTTTTTGAAAGTTCGCATTTTCTTAATCTACAGCATTTTTTTTTTTACACCTGCCTTAACTTGCACAGTACTATAGATATTGAGGTCACCTGAACACAAGATCAGTATGTGCTTTTTAAACATCCCATTCCACCTTTATCCACATTTTATACCCATTTGATGTTAAAATAACCTCCAATTTTCTGGGAAAATATTCCACTAGATTTTAGAGTGGGGTCATTAGTAAAGTCAGGTACTGATGTAGGGTGAAGAGGTCTGGGTTGTAGTAAGTGTTCCAATTTATCCCAAAGATGTTTAGTAGGGTTGGGGTGAGAGCTTTACAGCAGGTCACTCAAGATCCTTCAACCAATGTAAACCATATCTCTGTAGAGCTGGCTTTGTGCACAGGGGTACTGACATGCTGGAACAAGTTTAGGTCTCTTAGTTCAAGTCAAGAAAAAATGTAATACTACTGCATCCAGAGACATCATATACAATTGTGTGCCTCTAACTTAGTGGTAACAGTTTGGGGAAGAATCTGAAAAGTGTATCCATATAGTGAATACATAAGACCAAGATTTAGCCAGAACCCCAGCATTTAGTACTCAGTACTAAACAAACAAACAAACAAACAAATAAACAAACACTTCTGTGTTTTGTGTCATGTATTTCTAAAACATTTGAAGTGGTTAAAGGAAATACTCTAAAAACTCATTTTTAATTAATAAAGTAAAATCAAATTCAACCAATACAAACATTTTTTATTTCTTTACAGCAATAAATGTCAGATTTTTAAAAGGTTGATTTAAGAAATCATTCGTCTTTTATAAATGATATGCTTTCCACATTAAGTATACAGTATACATCTCTCATTTTTAAACCAAGGTCATTTGGGACTTATCTCTATTGCACAATTGTTTGGCTTGTTTGCTGAAAGTGAGAGCTCTTCAGTTCATTCGCAAGCACTTTATTTCCTTTTAAAAGCATTGTGTGGACGATAAAGGCACATCTTTATTAATGTTGAGCACACCTCAAGCACCGCAAAACTCACACAGCTTTTTCCTCTTACTTAGAAAAATAAAAACACTCACTCACCGTAGCTTGAGCTTTTGCTATTCTTACTTTCTTACTTTATTCAATTTCACTTCAAACATTTTCTCAGTTCAGCTAATGGAGCCTAAGTGCAGAAATCAATACTAAACTTATAAGAGAAACATTTCCATCAGAGAAGAACTCAATCATAGATTTGGCTCAATGTCAAGGCACGATCCTTTCTCCTGGCTTTGCTTTGCGTCAGCTTTTTTTTTTTTTTTTTTTTAATGTTGTGCCGGAGGACATGAAGGCATTAACGGGGGATAAAACATCGTTATTGCATTTCACTGCTGTATTTTAATCTCATTGTTTGCACGCAAAATTTTGCATGTCAGATTTCAGTGCTGAAGTTTAGGTTAACTGTTTAAACAACCTAATGTTCATATAAATACACACACGCATACACACACACACACACACTAACACACACATCAGTTCCTATCAAATGTTTCGCCTAGTCCTTTATTGTTTTAAAAAACACATGCATGTTTCTTATACTTATATGACCCAAACAATACAATTTAACGACATGAAGATTTACTTTATCCAATATATAAATATAAAAATGTACAGATGTTAATATTTATTTACTTTGAAAAATCCTTCCTTAGCATGAATAACAGCCTTACACACACTGGCATCTAAACAGTTTTTCCAAACATTCAGCTGAAATATTTGATTCTGAGGATTTGGGTGCGGTGACCAGGCAGGCCATGATACATAAAACAGACTATTTGCTCTCTAAATAATGTTTAGGCTTGTTGAATGGTTGAAATTAGCCGCAGTCTATGTCTACATACATCTTTCAACAATGTCAAATTTGGACTCATTTGGTCAAATGTTTTGTGTGTGCACAAAACATTCTTTCAGTCGTTCACGGTGCAGTTGTGTGATTTGCCTTTTACTTAGTTTGCAAACAAAGAAATATGCATCTGCCTAAAGAAAAACGATGAAAGAATTGTGCTTACAAACTTTTGAAAGGCTTTGTATAGGATTAGGACACCTGACCTTTTCACCATATGTGGTTCTTCCAAAATGGTTACCTCAGATTTTAACGCACATGTCTTTGTGCAGTTACATTGCAGTAACATTACATTTTCAACCTTCTCTTGAACTGCAAAATCCAAACCTGTTCCAAAAAGAGCTTCATGAAGATGTGGCTTACATGGGTTGAAGCAAAAGTGGCCTGCTATAGAGATCTAAACCTAAACACTACTGAACACATTTAGCATGTATTGAAACGATGATTGCACCCCAGGCCTCCTCACCCGACATCTGTACCTGTCTTAACTAATGCTCTAGTGGCTAAATGAGCACAAATCTAAATGTGATCACGAGACTGATCTTAGATTAGTTGATTAGTGCAACGAGAATGTAAAGGGTTTAAAGATAGATCCTTGGCATTACCACGCACCTTGGAGTAATGGTAGCTATGGAATATCAATGAGGTTAATTAATTCTTCTCGTTAAACCGTAAACAGGCCTGGTGTGAAAATGAGAGTCTAGGGCTCATTTTTCATGTCAGGTTATCCAGCTGCGCAGTGCAAACGAGGCTTTCCACAAATCAAATTTTAATTTTCTCAACCCGGCAATATGTGTGATAATGACCTGAGCGGGTTGGATCATCACTCATGTACATCTCATATTTAAATCTTGAAACAAATGCATACAGTGTTATTTTCAAACAACCCTAAGTGAAAAGGGTAAAGCGACAGCAGCGGCTTTTTACATTTTCTGTTAGGAGACATTATATACAATCCGCCTATTAGCATTCATTAGAAGAAAAATGCATTCGGTGCACATGGTGCCTGAGCTCGCTTTAAACTAGTAATGCTCAGTTCAGATAAAATATCTACTATCACCACTTCCTTTTTTGGGCTCTTGTAAATACTGCAGACAGACTGAGCTGCTGTCGTTTCTGCTTCTCGGCATGGGCCACGGTGCATGTGAAACTGATATCAGATATTAACTCAATGTATCAAGATAAAATTAAATTAGCTGGATACTGACCAGAACAGAGAAAGTAGTGGAGTGCAGTGTACTGTTCTAAGACACACAAATTGTAGTGCAGAACTGAATTGCAAACCACTGGAGAGGTCATTTTTAAGAAAATCTCCCTGTAGCAGCTGTGTGAGCCATACCGTATAAGCAGTAGCCTTGCAATTCAGACCTCCTTAATCTTTCCAGACTGAAATAAAAATGTGACCTATAGCTAGCAATGCAAAACAAGAGAAAGAGCTTTAACAGAACATGTTTTGAAAATGAAAAGAATTTGACATTTGACATTTCTGAAGAAAAGTATTGTTAAGCTAGCATTGTGGTTTAAAAGAGAAGTTATAATACACTGGAAAAATGGAAAGAAAAATACAGTAACTAACTTTCAAAAGACTTGTGGAAAAGTAAGGAAGTATGCTAGTACTATAGAAATTGAGTAAACGATAGTAGGCTAGCATAAAAAAAATTTAAGCTATAGTAGGAAAAAGTTATTTTTAGGTAAGCCATGTAGAAAAGTAAAAAGGTTTTAATACTCTAGTATTGTGGAACAATGAATAAGTTATAAGGCTAACATTGTAGGTCCGAAAAGGCTGTAGTAGGCCAGCATTGTAGAAAATAGAAATTTAGATTAAGCTAACACTGTGAAAATAAGAGTAAGATATAGAAGGCTAGCATTGTGAAAGATTGAGTAAGTTACAAATATCTAGCTAGATAGAACGAAATGCTGTGAAAAGCAATGAAAAACTTGATACATATGGAACATTCGACTTCAGCAGAACACCACTTTGCATAGTATGAGAGAGTTGTAGATAAGATGGCAAATATTTCTGAACACAAGGCCATACTGTATGAAGAAAAATTTTATGTCATGGTGGTATAACTTTGACAGTAATTAACAAATCAATCACACTTCATTAATTAATACCATGACAGTTTGTGTAAGTGCACTCCACTGAGGCTGAGAAATCAGAAACACTCATGGGGGTAGGATATTGAATCCCAAATCACCTTGCTGCCCTCCCTGGAGGACTGCTCTAGTGCCTCACACTAATTACACCCAGTTTATTCGCAATCGGTTTGCCCCGGCTGAGCGAGTGGGTGTGTTAAGCGAAACGTAAACAGTAAACACACCAGTGACTCTGACATCTCTGGCACTTGAAAAAGCATCCCATTTTGGAGCGAGCCAAGAAACAAAAAAACATATTTGTACAGAAGGTCAGCTGCAGTCAGTGTTCTTTGCACCAATGAGAGGTTTCTTTTCTCATTTACAAACATGAATTGAGATGTTAGAAACAGGTGTCGCCTGTCGGCTCATCCCCTGCACCACGTTTACACTTGAGAGTTTAGTGCAATGCCTTGATGCACATGGAACTTTCGACTGCAGCAGAACACCACTTTGCATTCCTGCTGCTTGTTGGAAAGAAATACCCTTTTTGCGCTAAGTGTGTGATTATTTCAGCGCTGTTAAATTATTCACGAGGCAGCCAAGAGCAGGCGTATAGATGTAATTAAGGGTTTGATGCAGTCAATAGCTAGCCTGATAGAATGACTCCACTTCATTTAAAGCAGGATTAATAGGGACTATAGGCATAAGGTGAGAGCAGTTTGGCCCAGAGGTGCATACGGCCAGTG
Organism: Silurus meridionalis; assembly: GCF_014805685.1. Taxonomy (NCBI): domain Eukaryota; kingdom Metazoa; phylum Chordata; class Actinopteri; order Siluriformes; family Siluridae; genus Silurus; species Silurus meridionalis. Next base: position 14,894,801 of record NC_060893.1, on the reverse strand, counting down.
TATTACTACCTAAGGGACTGAGAAGCCACAATGAAGCAATTAGCAGCTTTACACTATGGCCGAACATGAAGGCTTTAATTGATGAGCAGCAAGAAATCTCTCAGGGAGGAAAACAGTCTTTTAGCTGGAAAGCAAACGAGTTCACTGCACCAACATCAATTTTCTACTTTCTATATACCTAGACTGACACTAGAGTTAAGCAAAATCAATAATGACCATGATGACCATGGTCTATTTCCATTTTAAACTCTGGAATAGAGATGGAAATTAGAGGTAAAGCCAAATTCAAAATCAGTGCATGACTAGGAAGTAGCAAGCAAGTTGTCTACTGCTAGCAAAACAAACTACTACTTGCTACTGCAAGCAAAATGGTGGCAAGCTTTGGCAAAGATAATCATGTTGCAGCTTTTCTTGTGACCTTATCTTCAAAAAATATATATATATTGAATATTTTTTTTATTGTCATGTAAGATCATTTTTAGTTTCAGTTCCATTTCTGAATGCCACTGGGTGACAAATGTGCTTTCAGAGTAGTTGGAGATCTCCATTGTTACTGTAAAGTTAATTAAATGAAACTATTTAAATAAATCCTTGAATTACTAAAATTGTTCAGCATTGCTTCAAAGGCCCTTTCAATTGTCTTACACTTCCCTCTGCAAAGGTGCTTTTCCGACCTCCTGAATCCAAACACCCGCTCAGGAGGAATCATAAAGCCTTATGAAGCTCCCTGAATGGATGGGAATAGTTAGAAATCAATGGTAAAAAAGAGGCACCACTGACAGCTGGCTCTGAGATGGAGTTATGACACACAATGGTAGTTATTGTCCACCCTTCTATCCACTGGTTCCAATCCCCGCTTCACGAACAGCAACACAATAGCATGCTTTCATACACGAAAGCTCGTTCTTATGTAGAAATAATTGCTTTATTTCCACTTATCGGTGATTATTTATAGAAAAGACAGTTAACAATATGCCCTACGCCTCCACAATGACACATACTTTGCTGACTGATTGAGGTCCTAAGGAGATATGACTCATCTTACAGTACTATGGAGTTCTTCATTGTGGCTAGGCGATGGCTACAGGCTTAAATTTGACCTTTTTCCTCTGGATTAACTTGAACCGAGCCGACTTTTCTCACATGGAAAAATAGTGACAGCTGGCGAGGACTTGACATGCTGCTGATACAGAGTTGGCTGAGACGAACACCATTATGTGAAGAGTGACAGGTCTGAATGAGGAAGCCAGAGTGAGGAAGAGAAAAGCGAGATGACAGCCAGCTATGAGTGAGGTATGATAGGCAGACATTCACAGACATTATAGACATCGCTGTCACCTAGAAGTTATCAGTCAGAGAAGGGCCAAACCCTCTCAGTGTGCCAGAATTCCTTATTTCTTATCAAAGGCATGAGGGAGGGCTGCCTTCTCTCAGCGCAAATAAAGCAGCCACTTTAACATTATTAATGATCTGTTTGACAGTGCGAAACTAGCTGACACACTGAGCGGTAATATGTCTATCTAATACAATAGAAGTTAAATGCTTTAACCACAGGTGTTTTCCTTTGTTTAGTGCACTGTAAAACCTATTGAGCTTAAGGAAATGTTTTATGGAAATAGAGCACCATGGCTCATTTGATATACAAATACACTGTCTTGCAATCTCAATCGAGCAATGAGTCAGATACACTGCATCCATAGGGCTCTTAGCATATTTTTATCTGAGGCTCCTGTCTTCTGTGCCTTCTTTGCAGGGTTATACAGTATACACTACATATAAGGAGAAGGATTAAGAGCTCCAGGGTAGTCTGTTATATAGTTACATAAATATTGGACAGTAGGTTAAAAATGTGCTTGTAAACTGGAGCACTGTAGTTGAGTCAGCATCTCTCAAGTTCAAGTCATACCACTGAAGCTAAAATTCACATCTAAATTAAGGAACACGCAAAGTTCCTCAGTTGCTACTTAAGTTAAGTCCATGTCAAATCCAAATCAACTGTTCAATAAAGTCATGGGCAGGTGGAAAGTGTGACTTCCATTATAATTAAGTATCCATAGCAGGTCGCAGTTGTGGAGAAGAACAGAATATGCAGTAAAAGTTTTATAATGTTTTATAAAACATGTTTTATAACATTTTTTTTACATTGGCTATTTACTTGTTAAGAGATTCAACAAAATGTTTAAGTTCAAGTCTAATGTCAAATGTAAGTGGGTCAAGACATGTTCACAATTTCATGACTAATGTCAGATTCTGAACTTGAATGGGTCATATAGAAAAAGAGAAAAATCACATCACACAACATACTAGTAGTGAATCTGAAATAAAACCTTAAAATAGTAAGATTTCAGCAATGCAAATGTAATTAGAATTTAAAAAAAAAAAAAAAAAAAAAACATGACATGACATGACATGATGTTAAAATAAAAATCAACACTGGGGATGTGTGGTGAAGCCCAGCATAAAGCAAAGTGAGAATTCCCACCTAGAATTTGGCTGTTGTCTCTGATGTTTATTCTGCCTATGTGACATATAATTGCCAATGATTAAATGCGTTTTATTATTGATCAACATGTAACACTTTTTTTGTCGTAGAATGGCAACGAGAAAAAATAATTTTGGTTAAAATGTAAGATAAAACACACACACACACACACACACACACACACACACACACACACACACACACACACACACACACAGTTTGTCATGTTACTGAAAAGAAAAAAAAAGAATAAAGGAAAACACAACGCCCTCTGCCCTGAACACTTTTTTTCACTGTGAAAAAGTTTAACCTATGAAACCTTCACATTAGAGAGTCCTCTCACAAATCTTAAGATGTCATAAACCCATTGAAAGCATCTACCTAAGCATGAACTTATCTTATAAACCCACTGAAAGCATTTACCTAAACAATGCTTTAGCACATCACTGATTATAGACATTTGGCTAAACACATTCTGTAGGTAGATTCTCTAGCACTTTGTGTAAAATGATCATTCAGCTTGCTGGCTTATTCGTAAGAAAGGAGTCTGAAATGAAATCAAGTTTGAATCTCTGATCAATGGCTCCATCTTATTCAGTCTTCAGGATATAAATATATATAAAAAAAACCACCACTCTGTAAACTCAATTGCTATAATCTGTTCACAAAGCAGTGCTACCTAGAAGCTTTGATTGTAGCACCGCTCTCTGATTTATTAGCTTTGTAATAGGCTTAGTGCTACTCTCCAACCACTGCTGAATGACTAATCTGATGAACTGCATTTACTAACTTTTCTTGCTAAACACTGCGGTTTAAATCCCCACCGTTCCTCCCGAACCTCAGCACAGTGAAGCTCAATGAAGGGATCTTGATTTCTGAGTAACATGAAGACACTTCTTTAGAACTGGAGCAGAGGGATAAGGAAGCATCCGACATCATTGCATTCATTTCTATGAATAACAAAATGCATTGTGTATGTGTATATATACTTTAAAAAAAAAAAAAGTGTGTGCGTGTGTGTGTATGTGTGTGTGTGTTTGAGAGAGAGAGAGAGAGAGAGAGAGAGAGACAGAGAGACAGAAAGAGAGAACATGAACTAATCTTTCTCTGTATCTAGGAATTCATCTTCTATGTTGTTCTTTCCCATCTATTCCCACCTTTTCCCCTGTCCTTTATCATTCTAGATTCAATATCATGCCCTTTCATGTTTTTCAACCTCTCTCTCTGCATGCCCCTTTGTGTGTGTATGTGCAAATGAGGTTTTTGAGTGCTTTACAAAGTAAAAATGTAGCAGCATACGCATTGTGCTGCATGTATACACATACACACACTCCTACCAATCCTGACTTTTAATTGAATTCAATGCATGTGCAATACAGGACTATGTGCACTCAATCTACAAAAAGGTCCTCACAATAACAGCCCATTTAGCCTCCATGCTATCCATCTGACCATTTGGGCTGTGCAATTACTCTCCCATTCACTCGCCTTTTCTTTGCTTTCACCTTCTGGTGAAACAGCCCTCTCTCTCACTCTTTCTATCTCTACCCTGAACCCTTTCTCATTTTGTTAAATGGATCTGCACCAAAGCATGGTGCACGACTTTTAGTGTTGTATTAGTGTTGCTGTGAGCTGTGGAGGAAATACAGCATTATAATCGCAGGCAGCTGAAGAGGAGGATGATGAGGTGATGGGATGAAGGGTTGCCAGCTGCATCTCACCATCTCACCAGTTTTCAGGTCACTCTGTGGAAGTGTGCATTGGTGCATGTGTCTACACAACAAATCGATGCCTATCATGCCGGAAAGACAGCAAAGGGCAAATGAAAAGGGCAGACGTCTCGGTTTGTTACGATCGCTGGCATTCACAAAGCAAAGTGTGAGCATGGCTCAGAAACACCTATCCTCTTAAAAAAAAAAGTCACACTGCAGGGTTCTGCAAATATATATAATAATGCTGATTCCATGCTAAAAAGTAAGTGTAATTAAGGAATTTATTACAACACCTTCACAAGGCACATCTAAAAAAAAGGCTGAGATGTTATTCCCTGACGATTTAACTTAATAAGTACTGTTCATACTTAACGTGAAACACAGAACACACCTCATCCAGGTTTTAAAGCATATCTCTCATGTAATGTGAACACCCAAAGACAATTACTGGTTGATTGGGATTTATTTTTACACTTTTTTGTACTATTATAAACCTAATGCAGTCACGTAAAAGACCAGCACACAGAGGATCTGCCTTAGTCGTGCATAACCGCTCTGAAAGCAGTGTGATTTAGTGTTATCTCTGTCTCTTCCTGCTGCTTGTGGTCAGAGATAGATGGCACTGCGAGGGCGTTGCAATGAGTTGCATTACAAATGTGTCCCGAGGCATTACTCTCTCCTGGCTATGCCCATCGGGGAGTGAGAGAGAATGAGAGTGAGAGTGAGAGTGAGAGAGAGAGAGAGAGAGAGAGAGAGAGAGAGAGAGAGGCATTGAGAAAGACAGACAGACATGCAGAAAGAGAGCAGAATCTAATCTCATGACCACACCAGGAATACAGCTGCTACTGTAGAGATCTGTCTGTTTGTTCAGCGCACACCTGGCAGTGATCAGTCAACTCACATCACCTCCACACTCCCAATTCCCTTTACTGCATTGCAACTCATTCTTTGTGGGTAAGAGACTTAACACTGCATTTGCACTGCAGGTAGAAGTGGCCCAAATTTGTTGAAAAATATGATCCAAGTTTGATCGCTGGTAAAACGAGTCCATTCTGAAAGGTTAAAAAATTCATACATGTCTTACATCAAGTCACCTTTGTTCATCGTGAGTTTGAGATAAATAGATGCATACATTGTGCAGTTTAACATGTGTATGGCAAAGTATATACTAAAAGAGATTCCAATAGTCCAATACAAGAATACAATACTATAAGACACACAACATAAAACTACAACCAGAACAACACGAGGGCCAAAACAAAAAAAACTGTAAGACCATGCCAAATAAAAAACAATACAACACAAACCTGTAGCCAATATACGACAGGATTACACTTCAAACTTAAAAAAACACTGGCTAGAACAAGACTAAACTCCACCCAAGACAGAACAAGACAAGGATAAAGAACATAGTAGATAATAATATGGCTAAGTAATAAGGCAAGGTTAAAGCCCAAACAAGACATGTACCAACATAATATAAACCTACAACCGAGAGTAATACAATGTAAAAACAAAGCATGACCATGATCAACCACAGACCACTAGATATAGTAGCAGTTACACCTACAATATTTGAGAAATTAAAAAAAGAAACTGTGAAATGAACTAAATCGGAAGACTGCCTTTATAAGGACAGTGAAGGTCTATCTAAAACAAAGCAGGAGATATTAATCACGTATGATCATGTAGCTCCAGACTATGGCAGCAAAACACAAAATTATAACAATGCCATTATATATGACACCAGCATACTCATGACATATTCTGAACATATTCTAAACAACTGAGGCTTGGTAGCCTGTTCATAATACCACATTCTAAACGCAATATAAACAAACTAATCAGATCTGAGCATGAAGTTTAGTTCTGAACACTTACTGACATCTTGAAGTCAGAAGAAAGGCCAGGATTTATGCACTGCATAATAACAGTCCAGTACACAGAGAAAATATTTGTTCTTTGATCAACTAATCAATGCTAATCAAAGACATAGAGTCAAGAGAGAATTTTCCAAAAAAGAAATTCAGGTAATGAAATGAGAGATTGTATTTTCTTTTTTAAAACAACGCTTTATCTCTCCATCTGTGTTATAAATGCCATTTCTCTATGATTCTGATGGTCAAAATCACTGATTTGCTTAGTTTGGCTGTAATTGCTGGCTCCGAGTGCTTTGCCGCACCTCAGTGTGCCTGTGACTTTTTGTGTGAATATCACCAATATAGTGTTTGTAGATCTCTTAATTGCATGTAACTGCTTCCATAGTCTTAGTAATTTATTTCGCATCTTTATGTAAAAGATATTTAGGCTTGTTGCTCTCGATAAAACCACAATTAAAAAAGGACCATGAGAGGCAGACATGACCTTTACTGTAGTGATGAGCCTGCAAGAGAGTGAGTACTGATAACTCTACCATTACTTCTACTGTTAGCTAGTGCTAACAACATTTCATAAATGGCAGAAAGACAGCAACATAGAAATATTTGCACTGAGTTTCTACAAGTGAACAGACGTTTATATCGAGAAGAACAAGCATATGTAAATACTACATGTAATGTACCTTTTCATTTGTGTTGAATGAGTGAATATCTGAACTGTATTGGCAAAATGAACCGTTTCAAAAATTTAATTCATTAGTTCATCCCACAACTTTTCACTAACTGATCATGAAAATCTAACTTCACAGACAGCACACCGAAACCCAGAGAATAAAACTTGACTCAAATACAATGTGGATATGTAAAAATGATTAAACAGGATAATATCATTGCCTAATCCAACCAGGTTGTTAAGAATTTAATAAGTGAATCTATATGTAGTTCATATATGTGTAAATCTGGCTCTGTCTGTCCAGTGCCTCACTGCCCTTGATCTCACTGCAAGTTTCTGGTGCTAACAGTAGTGGTTATGCATTCATATTGACATCTGTCTGTCTGTCTGTCTGTCTGTCTGTCTATCTGTCTATTCATTCATTCATTCATTAATTTTTTTTGTCAGAAGCCAGTGTGGACCAGATATTCTGATAAATTTTATACATTTTCTCTTAAACAGTAAATAAAATGTCCTACAATAATGTGTCCTTGCCTGAGAATTATTACTTGGTAACAAAAAATATATATATTTTGGATAAATGAGGAAATGAAAACAGTCTTTGGACTCTTGATTTCCTAGACTTTTCTTAATGTAATCACCAGTATGCATCACACCTTCCAAATGTTTTTCCCTATACATGTATTACTCATCAGGGCTATGTTGTTATTATTGCAATAATTTCATTTCAATGAAATATATAGTCAAGTCAAGTCAAGTCAAGTTTATTTGTATAGCGCTTTTCACAACAGACATTGTCTCAAAGCAGCTTTACAGAAATCAACAGTCAATAGTGTTATACATTCATATAGTGTGACCACAATAACACCAAATTTAGGCCAAGCGCATTTTCATATTTTCTAATCAGTTAGTGTTGGCCCTTCCTTCAGAAAGAGGTTCCCCTCGCTGAGAGGATTACATCATCAGCACTGATGGGAGCAATATAGCGAGCAGGCAGTGACTGGTATTTTAGTTACTGCATTTGGGAGCTACGAAACCACATCCATGTAGCTTCTAAATTTTATACAGACAAAAGGGTAATAAGGCATATAAAAACTATTATCTAAAACTCCTGGAAAGATAGTAAGCTGCATGCATGGTTGAAACATGAAATGTACAGTGTCATACCAACTGAAGCTTATAAAACATAAAAACGTTTGGCCTCAGTTTATATAGTCTGCATCATTTTTGTTCAGTTGGTTTCATGCAATTTTTAAAAAAAATTCAGGTTTCACTCTATATATTTTTTATTATATATATTATTATTATTATATATTATGTCATGCACACAGACACAATACAGAAAGCATACCGTACACACTTCCTTGGGCTGATTTTAGGGTTCGTCCTTTTACTATTTTTTAGCTCATAGCGAAATTCTTAAGCAGAAAATACTGAAAACAAACAGAGGCAAACACAGACTCACACCCATGTGCTACATAGAACTATATAACTGACTCACGAGGGACGGCATTCAAAATAACACAGCAGAGCTAATGAAAGGCCCATGCCATGAACATCACACCCTTTAGACAACAGAGTATTACTGCAGGGAACTGTGAGAGAACAAAGACATCATCACTGGCATCGGCTAGATCTTGTCACGGACAATAGATTCAAACTCAAATAGAACAAGAGAACATAATACTGTCGACACACACAAACACACAAAGGTGCAGGAATGGAAGCGAGTGCATACAAATTAGAAACCGTGTTACTAATGTATACAGATTTTTTTTTTTCAGTTTCAAATTTATCCACTAATGCTGACAATAACATTGTCACATAACATTAAAGAGACACACACACACACACACACACACACACACACACACACACGCATGCAGACATACCATCAATGAACCAGTGGTTTGTGCACTGACATGACCATCTTAAGTGTGGTATATCAGGCACTTTATTTGTCTAATGACGAAATGAATCAAGCGGCATCCTCTGGAGAAATCAATAGTCCCTATATACAACATGACAGATTGTGCATTATGAAAAATGCACTGTTCAACTCCAATAATAAAAAATGAACTGATATAGAAAATGAAATGAGAGCCATGAAAGATAAGATGTATTCTCCTACACTGCCTAGTTTCCATTATTCCTATAAGCCTGTTTCTACAGGCACACACACAAACACACACACACTCATACACACATGCTGTCCCTGCTTAAAATTATCAGCAATTAAATTGCACAGTTTCTGTCTCAAAGAATATTTCCTTTCATGTGATCAACCTAGGCAACAACCTACATTTATAACATTTATATGGAGTCTACTAATACAACATAAAGATCCTTACCATTTAATCAATGTTATTTTAAGAGATATAAAAGAGCACAGTGAACAGTAATAGTACTTCAAATGAGTTTGCTACTGCCTCGCATGCACGTGCCATCAATCTCATCTTCAGCTTTAAAACTAACCTGATAAAAAAAAGTCATTTAGAATGCATGAGAGTTTTTCACAGGAAACCCCTTGAAGCTGTAATTTTAAACCATTAAAGTGCCTCTGTTAAAAAATAAATTGTTTAATATGTTTTTTTAATTCCCAAGAGACTACTAAAATAGCCTAGGAGCATATCTGCTTCTTTATTCTCATAAAAATGCAAGGTTCTGTGAATATGCATGAATATGCAAATTTTAGTTCCCCCTACAATAACTGTTAAGGCAAAACTGGTGAAATAACAGTGAAATAACAATCACATATGTATGTGTGAACCTCGTACTGCCTCAGACTCAGAAGACATAATTTCCCCCAAAATAATAAAGGAATTACTAGCCTTTACTATAGTATTTAGTGCATAACTCATTGTTCTTTGTTTATTATAAGCACAGAGATTCTCAGCTAAAATAAAGCTGTAGTGCTATTTAAAGTCATTTTATGGAAAAAAAAAGTTGTAAAACAACCCACCGTTCCAACAATCTCTGTTACAGAGGGTTCACTTCACAGTGATCAACAAACCCGTCACCTTTAAACCTGCAAGCAAAAACAGAAACCTGGATTTCGGAACTAGTCTGTGCTTGTCAGATGACACTACATTCCCAAATATAGAAATCTAGTGAGAAGCAGAACACTCTCTCTGAAGTGACAATAAACCTGACCATAAAATTGCATCATTTTGAAGAGGACATTAATGAGTAGGAAACAGATAAGACAATGTCACAGACAACCTGTGCTATAGACAAGAGCAAGTCTATTACAGTATTACGTGCAGCCAAGACAGACATTTAATGACGTTATCAATGCATCATTCAAGTTTGCTAATCCATAAACATACAGTCATACACAGCTAACCTGACCATTCCACTCCAAACCACCAGGTGACCCTACTTCCAGAACAGTAACCTATGTCTGCTTAACATGTTTATATAAGACACTATATAGACTTGACATTTCCAATTTTGCCTACTCTCCCATTTATTTTTGAATGTTTTGGATCTACTAAATTACCTACTGGCAGATAACTTTGCTTCTTTTCAGAAATAAATATTTAAAATAAAGAAAATTATTTGCCAATAAAACACTAGTTCAAGCCTGAAATGAGTACAAATATCATGAAATAATTAATAATCTAGGTTAAATTTAAGTTTATTGTAATCTTGTAATAGATACATTTGAATAAAGACAATATTCAGGATACATGTCATTATATTAGAAATTTTGCAGTGTAGACCGTATTCTATTTTCATACTCTCATCATTATAGCTAGCCAAGTTTAATTGCTTCAGACTCGAGTGTCTAAAACTGTGTGAAGTCATATTTTCAGAAGTGATGTTTTTGTCAACAGTGCCTGATAGTGTGATAGTGGCAATAGAAATGTGGCTACAGACAATCCATCTCCTTACCAAACTAGCAATGCACATTAGTGACTTATAAGACCTTAGATGTATACTTTTCCACACAGAAACTTACTTTTCCACTTTTTGGTTATAGTTGTGACAGTAATTGGAAAACAGAATGCATTATATAAGAACGTAAACAGTGTTTACAATCTATTTGATGTCTAGTAGCCTAGCTGTTGCAGTTGACATATAAAGATTTCATTATCTCAATTCACGCTGCTATCATATTAATTTTTTTAAAATGAAAACAATTTAATTAGCAAAACAAACAAGATAAGATGGTGTGCAAGTTCTGATTACAATAGAATAAATGCTCCAGGCACTAAGTTCAACATTAACTTCCAAATCAATTTGGCAACATTGACACTGTGGTCACAGTTCTACAGAAGTTAGCTGCCTAAATATGATGTCACATTGTGGTGGCTCTAAACCATTGTTTAAAAAAAAGTGCGCACTCTTTTTTCTTGGGATGATGCCAGAAAGTCTTGATGAACCCAAAGAAATTGTCCATGCAATCCCCAATCGCTTTAACCCTGACTTCCCCGACTCATTAGCCGGTATTGGACTTCAGACCTGGGCAGAAAGGGGTATGTGTAATTTGGCTAGTTTATTTCCTGAAAAGGTTTTTAAATCTTTTGAGACGCTTAGAATAGATTACCAAAACAGTTTTATCAAATTTCTCCAATTATGTCATTTTATTCAGTCTAAAGTGAGACAGGGGAAAATTTGTTGGGAACTTTCTGATATTGAAAATAGTCTTCTTGTTCCAGGGCCACTGAAGGGTCAGATTTCCTATCTGTATCCTCACCTATCAGAAGCCTCTTCCCCTATAAATCCTTTAAGAAAGATTTGGGAAAGGGATATGGGCCAATCATTTACTGATGACGAATGGCTCTTTATACGTGAGGAGGTTTTTCATAAATCAACTTCAAGCTCTAAGCATGAGCAAAACTTGAAGTTTATATACAGAATATAACACCCCCACACACACACACACCTATTTAATTTTTTAATTACTATTTATTTATTTATTTGCTTTGTTCTTTTTATTTATTTACTTTTTTGTAATTGTTTCCCTCATGTTTTGATTTGCCCTTTGCCTTTCCATGGTCATCTTCTCATATTAACAATACAATGTTGTTATATTGTTATTAATATAATATTAATATACTAAGTTGTAACAAGAAATTAGTAAAAATATAAAAAAAAAAAAAAAAAAAGTGTGGCACTTGGTCATCTGCAGACCCATAAGTATTTCTCTCATAGTTGTAAAAACCAAGCCAACCTCAGCAGTGTGCTCAGCTGGTTCCTTGCTTAAACTCATGGGCAAAAAAAACCAAACAAACAAACAAAAAAAAAACAGGCAAATACTAAAACTAAATACTAAAACATGGCTTCTGTACCACTACAACTTTGTTCTGGCTGTGTGGAGGAGACAGCCAGCAATGACCCATCATTAATTTAGAGGCCTGGAGCGCTAGCTTCATTTATAACAATAGAAAAGTAGCTGAGGCCCATTTGTAGTCCCCAGACAGAAAAGCTGGGAGGGAGAGCAAGGGGAATCAATGCTTTTGCAGAGGAGATCAATCACGAGGCCGGCCGGACGGTAAAAATCAATGTGAACTGAGGACCATGGCTTATTTTTCAATAGCAGCCAGTGCATTATGAAGTGCAAACAGACACAGAGCCATGCAGGTGCAGAAGGCCAATGCCAAGGGAGAGTGTGCTCATGCAGCTTGCTTTTTGGGTTTGGCTTCAATGGCCATACTACATCATCTTCAAAATGTAAGCTTTCTGAGCTGATGAGCTAGCATTGGTGTAAATATAAAACGTTGAGTAGTCGGTGTGTGTTATAATGAATACTCTACAGATTAAAATAAGCTGACACAACAGACGAAAACCTTGAGCATGCCAAATGTAGCAACACCTACATTTAGAATATGGGCCTAACTGAGACTAGGGTAAATCTGGTCAGAAACCGCAGATGTCACACGAAATTGGATCGCTTTATGTCAGTGGGTGTAAAGCAGGTTTGTAGAAATGCATTTCATTCAGTGTGAAGGTTATTTGAATAAATGTCTTGGCTTTAGGTTCATAGACTTTCAACACTTTCAAGTGTGAATTCAGAGCCAAAAGGCCACTAGTTTTCAGAAAAATCCTGAAAAAATATTCTTAGGATTACTGTGCAGCTGACCTTAATTTCTGTCTGTCCTGCATTTACACTGGTCACTGCCTGACATTACGTGAATGACACTCCTTCTTTCCTGGTTTCATTTCTCCTCTCTCCCTCATGCCAGCTGAGCTGTATTGTAGATGAGGACCAGCTGAGGACATGTACTATATATTGTTCATCAGAATTAATATTATTATTTTTATCATTATTATATGTGTCAATGAACATATAGCAGTTACAGTTTTCTCTTAAAATCATTAGTATTAGTTCGCTTTCTTTAAAAATGTGTATGGTTTTATTAAGATTTCTGACAGCCTTCCTTCATCTGTGTCATTATTCTGCAAGTGTCAAAGCCGATACCTCTCAGCTTTATTAATTACTCTAAATATTGGCATCATTTACATTTTGGCATGGAGTAAAAATAAAGAATGCTGCCAAACTAGGAACTTGATGTTCTTAAAACTAGTGTCAGGTATCGTGCATAGTGAGTCACATAAAACAACAAATGTGGATTACTTTCTATTTATACATCATCTAATAAAACCAATTAGTATAAGGTTTTAATCTCAATATAACATATGCAAGAAAAAATGATGTAACTATAACAATCTGCTAAAGAAAAAAGCTAAGAGATTAAAAAGGATGAATCTCCCACAAGAACATGAGTCAGTACATAAATGGTTCCAAAACAGAAGAAAGTAGTAGGAAATAACACCCACTAAACTAAGATTTTCTTATCTATTATTCATCATGCTGGGTCTGTCCATGTTGTTAGGTTGCCAAATCTCATGCCAGCTCCAGTCTCCTTTGTAGTAAACACTTAAAACATTTGGGAATAATGCATAATACTTAACTCTAAATTTGTGATTTGTGATGTTTCCCATTTCCTATAGTGGAATATATTTTTTAGAAGCATTACACAGTCATGCACAGCCTAGCATCATGATCACTGTTGCTGACCCATATAACTGCCGTATTCTCACTGGTTTCCCACATGTTTACTCGGTTGCCTGTTAACATGTGCCTGTTAACATGTGCTCACTTGGTTGGTTTCACTTGTTCCTTAGTTCTAGCCATTTTTTTTTACAGAGTCAGTCTCATCATCGACAGCAGGGTCAAAACACATTCAGACTGGTTGCACACAAGCAAGGCCATTATTATAATCAAATAAGACAGACTAGTGTCAAAATCGGAATGCACTCTATGCTGGCAGCAACCTGATGAATATGAGCTGTGTCTTAAATGGAGAATTATGCAGCACATCAACCAAATATGAACAGGTTTTCTATTCAGAATGCACACAACTCTAGTTAAGACAATTATGGAAGTGATATAGCTGAGGATGAGAAACGGTCAGAGCTGGTTATATTGAATTTAATGTTTATTTATATTTTGAAACATCTCATTTAGACCACAACCAAATTTAAATCCAACTCTAACTACATATATTTGGAGAATTGTGTATTGTATAATTGTTTTACACTTCTATACTATACCCTATGAGCTATGTATTTAAACATGTACCATTTAGGTGCATATTAGGATATTTATAATGTAAACTACATTTTGATAGCAATAAATTGAATTACAAATGACCTTTTGGTGTCTGGTAGCCCACACTTTTTAGAGTGAGCACACTTCTAACACTAATGGCATAAACAGCATCACATTTGATACACAGCTAAAGACATGTATAACCTTGGCAAGAGCAAAAGAAAATGTATATAGGGAGCTAGTTAGCTTATAAAGGGAGATGGTAAAGAACAGGTGAAAATGTGGATGTGAAGTGTAATCCAGTGGGAAATGCTTGCATTTGTGTTTATTTTATTAATGGTAATACTAAGGCCTTGTGGTTTCACTGAAGATCGAAATTTTGTGGGAGAGTGTTGAATGTGGAATAACACAAGAACCCAGCTCTTTCAGCTACTAACAGAACTGTAAAAAAAGACATAATACCTGGTACAGGTGTGCAGGACGTTAGAACAAAGTAAAAGGCCGCAGTCACATCACACTTTTCATTCCATTGACTTAAAAAAAAGCAAGCTCAGTGCAAAGAAGTTTTGAATGTTTACTGTTCAAGATTGGTAAGCTCTGACATATCACGTGAAGATGTAAGACTGATACATCACAGCATGAGCTCTTTACAGAAACACAAGATGGAGGAAGCACTGATAATAGATGTGTCACAGCTCCGCAGTTTAAACAATACAGAATATCAAATTTTACACTGGGGCATGTTTGTCATTTCTGGTTTACGCCCATATTCACAACAGGTTTTCAAAGAAATTTCCTATGCTGAAAGTTTAGTGCAACAGCAGCCTGTGTGGAACTGTGGTCTGTATAGGGGGTGGGGTCCAATGACCAGTTTGGAAAACACCCAAACAGTAATAATGTTAGAACATGGCTTTGTCGTTCAGATGCACTTCTGCAGTATCAAAATGGCTGCAATGTCTATAGTTCATGTTGAGAGCAAATGATTGCCAACAGTGCAGCCCTTAGCTGACTGAGATGAGCATGCATGACGTTAGATAACACAGGAGATTAGTTACCATGGAGACTTGTTGCCCTCATTGGAGTGGATGAGAAACATAAAGAGGCCCGCAAGGAACGTCGTATTCAAACAAATATCTTATCCACACTCACAAAAACTACAGAAACAGCAAAACCTTCATCTCAATGAAAGGACCATGGTTCTTGCCTTCAGGTTTTTACCCTATAGCATCATCTTCCCTCTCCAGGGTCCTTATGTTCACCCCTTCACTGCCTTCATCCAGCTTTCATTTCATTTGTAGCCAGAAGCAAGATCTGACTGAAATAATTAATTCTAAAGCTAATCTAATTCCAGATCTACCTCTCAATCCTTAGCCTGAATCTAATTTAGGCAAGCTGACAAATCCCACTGTTCTCACGTACAAATGTGGCAGCACACATCAAAGAGGGAAATGGCCTTTCTTGCTCATATAACCCATCCCAGGGCCAGGGCTGGCTTTTTGTCCCCTGATTTGATCCTATTAGACATAGGAGATCCAGATAAAAGAGAAGCTCAGGAGGAGAAGAGTTTGAACTGGAATGAATTGGTCTGCCTCAGGGCCTTACTGAGCCATGTGGTGGTCAAAACAACCCCACAGTCAGGTTGCAATCTTAGGCTCTTCAATCTCCTGGGCAAATTGAAAACTGTGGTGAAGTCAACCGTATGAGATAAGAAGATAAAGGAGACCAGGGCTCAATTTGGAGAGAATGACAAAAAGTGAAGGTCATCAGTTTGTCTTTCTCACAGGTTTGAAATAACCTCAAGCACTCTTTATCCAAGTCAGCTTCCTCTGCAACCAAAGTGTCTGCCACATGGTATTAACTACTGATTGTAAACTAAATTAAAAAAGACAAACAGACCCTAAGAGACACATCCATGTGGAAGTCAGCACTTGCTTGATTATGATTGGGCAGAAAACACTGGATTGACAGGTTTGTGCAAAATTCCAAAAACAGAGTACTTCAGTCCTTGCTGTGGCTCACCAGGAAACCTGTTTTACCACAACTGCAACAGTGCACTACTTCAGCATTTCTGCATGGTTCAGGAACATGACTAAGACTCTGGTTAAACATTTCATAAAGAGTTTTTTTTCCCTGTCAGAGAGAATAGTTCAGATTTAGAAGCAGAAAGCCTCTCAATAGACAAACCTTTAAACACTGATTACACAGAAGCTTGGGCTCTTGACTAATTAAGAAGTGTTTTTTATTAATGATTTCAAATTCCAAATCCTAAAATTACTAAACCTAATAAAACCTGCCCTCACACAATAAACTTCACTGCCAAATGATAGCAACAATATGCAAATACATGTAAACATGCCTGTACAAACAGTGTTCTTAATGAGGATTTGAGGTTACCAATGCCACCTTATTTGAAATTGTTAATGATTGTGTGTCAGAGGACTTGCTGAAGCATTCTGTGGCAGATGCATAAACACTCACAGACAATTACTGCTGAGAAACAGAATGTCAGCAAGTGCAGCAGGGCAGAGTGCGCTAGATATGTGCCTCATGAGAAACGCATTTCCACTTCACATGAATCTGACCACAACACTGCTTCAAATAATCTTCAAGATGGTGCTTTTGCATGCTGCGATAGATGCTGAGGCAGTGGAATTTCACAAACTACGATAACTCAAGGGTTGTGCAGATTTATAAGACATGGCAAAAAAAGAAGGCCAATATTTATCATATTCTAGCTTAATATTCTGTGCACAGATGAATCTCTGTTGTGTAAAAAAGTACACAACAGTCTGATACAACGAAAAGGTCTGTGTATGACGTGCACCACAGCTGAAGCGCATGCATACACACAACTCAGCAAATAACCAATTCTTAAGCTTACTCACTGCAGGAATTAACAATGTAAGTTGTCTAATTAAACAAAGCAGGATGTGTTTTTGTCTGAAGCTAATTGAGACCTGTCTGCTCATCCTGCCAAAGTCAAGCATGATAATCCCCTCTTTAGTGACACATAGCTTCAGCTGCTAAGTCAACCACCAGTCTGCAAGCATATATTTATTTCTCCATTAGTCAGGACTCTTGAGATGTGTCATGGAAGAGGTGGTGGGCAGGGTGACAGGCCTTCGCTGCCTCACATAAAGCATCGGCAAGGCTGGACTGCCCAATATTTACGACCCTAAAAGCAATTTCGGGTTAACAATAAGGCTTCATTTTACGAGCGGACGTAATCCCGCCAGCATGATTAAAACCGGCCTCTGACTGGTGTGTGCCGTAAATCAGCATGTATATCTAACCGCTACCTTATTTAACATCATGTGAAAACCTGTTTTGCTATTAACACACTGACAAAACTGACAAACTGATGTTTGAATGTGTGAATATTATGTTTAAAAAACTATGCTGCTTTATTTGGTAAACACAGCGTGCAATACATTCAAATATAATAATTTCAAAAGATAATGTGGAGGCTTGATTTTTTCAAAACACCATCAGAAACAGTAACACAAAACAATTTCCCCAAATCATTCAATACTGTCTGTTTAAATAGTAATAGTGGTAATATTAAAAAATGTATGTACAATCTAAATTTCTTTCTGAATCCATTGAACTGTCTATAATGGATTCTGCTCGTGTGCCTTACTGTCATGATCAACACTGATTTGGTAAAAAAACAAAACAAAAAAAAACCAACATACTTTTATGTTTTTACATACTTTAGTGAGGTTGGTGGATAAATAATTCTTTACAATTAGAATGACATGAATCACATCTTTCATTTGAGCATTTAAGTTCAAATCAGAAATAAGATGACAATGTGAATTTGCTCTAAACCAACCTTACTGTACATGCTACATTGTGATGACCAGTTGCTTGTTAAAGTTGACAGTCACAGTCCTGATAGCAGCATTAGCAAAGTCTTTAATGATGTGAAAATTGTGTAAGAAAAAGTGTGGGAAAAAAGACAGATTTCTATGTAACAGAAGCTGCTAAGTCTGAGAAAATGCTGAGATGAATTGTTGCTGACACATTTTACATTAAAAGCACTACTTTTCAAGAAGCAGAAAATTGTATACTGACATTTGTCTTCCTGTAGTTGTGAGGTTTACTTGGCGCAGTTCAATGTTGGATTCAGTGTCACATCCACAAATACTACTTACAAGAACCAAGTAGTGTACACTCATGATGTTCCTACTGTACTATATATAGTACACTGTCCAACACTATATACCATTTGTATAGTAAACATACTAATAATCTCTCTGCACATCTGAATAAGTATAGTACAATTTACATATAATCTACAATGAAATTTAAATATTTCCCATGAATTTCCATTAACAACAGCCTTTTTTTAATCCAGCATTGCTAATATCACTGCAACAACAAGCAAACCATATTCTGCCTATACCTAGAACAGATAGAGACAAAGGCAGAACATATAACTTTCATGTCTTCTCTTTTGGTATATACTGTACATAGTAAAAAAAAAATCAAATGCAATAGACCTCCAGTCTTCTTTTGTCATTTCTCCAGGACAGTAGTAGCTAAAATATGTCCTACCATAAGGTCATAAATATGATCAATTGGATTGTCCCAACAGACTCTGTCCAGCACTGATAAGTAAAAGGATAGAGATGAGACAGAGAAGCACACAAATCAGTTTCATCCCACCTGCCTGTCATCTGTTTCTTCATCGTCTTTGTATAGCGATATGAAGCAAATACATATTAATACAGTTATATTAAAAAATAAAATAAAATAACTAATCCAATAAGGAAAATATACACATATATATATATATATATATATATATATATATATATATATATATATATATATATATATATATATAGTACAGACCAAATTTTGGACACACCTTCTCATTCAAAGAGTTTTCTTTATTTTCATGACTATGAAAATTGTAGAGTCACACTGAAGGCATCAAGGGCTATTTGACCAAGAAGGAGAGTGATGGGGTGCTGCGCCAGATGACCTGGTCTTCACAGTCACCGGACCTGAACCCAATCGAGATGGTTTAGGGGTGAGCTGGACCGCAGAGTGAAGGCAAAAGGGCCAACAAGTGCCAAGCATCTCTCGGGGAACTCCTTCAAGACTGTTGGAAGACCATTTCAGGTGACTACCTCTTGAAGCTCATCAAGAGAATGCCAAGAGTGTGCAAAGCAGTAATCAAAGCAAAAGCTACTTTGAAGAACATTTTTCAGTTGTTTTACACTTTTTTGTTATGTATATAATTCCATATATAATTCCACATGTGTTAATTCATAGTTTTGATGCCTTCAGTGTGAATCTACAATTTTCATAGTCATGAAAATAAAGAAAACTCTTTGAATGAGAAGGTGTGTCCAAACTTTTGGTCTTTACTGTATATAAAACTAGATCAGGCGGCATTATGTTGTTTTATTTTTATTTTGTGTTCATTTATGTTGCTTCTTGTAGCACAATGTAGCTCCTGGAGGAACGTTGTGCTTTACTGTGTACTATACTGTAAATGTCTAAAATGAGGTTTTAAGGTTTTAAGAAAAAGATGAAAATGTGTTGGAAAATGTTAATTATTAATGATAATGAATAATAATTAATTAATTAACAAATTAACAAATATTAAACTTGAAGCAAATTTATGCATTTATATTTTTCACGAAGATGAAAGTTGCACAAAAGTCTGGCCTTCAGTTCTTAACCAAATGGAAAATATAAAACCTAGCATGTCAATCATTCTAAGAGGAAGACTTGCACGTTAGAATAGATGCTAATATCAATTCATAGCATTGTTCATGTATATTCAAGGTTACCAATGAGTATTCTAAATGCATTACTAAAATGATCCTTTGAAACCACTGAGAACTCAACAAGGCATTGTGCCAGGTTTCTCCGCTCTTCTAATCCTTACTCTATCTCTTCAATCCTGGCCTAGAGAACCGTTCTCATTCCATTCTCTCTCTAAGTTAGCCATACACTTGGTCTCTCACCATGCACTAATGTATACCACCACACACAGATATTTCTCTCTTCTTCAACCCTCTCATATCTTGAGAACAAAAGATCAAGCTGCAGGTGAAGCTGCAGGTGATTTCTTCGTTCTCCTCAGGCATTAGCAGCCCTATCAGTGTGTCAGAGGTGGACGACTCCTTATGGAGCCAGATATATGGCACTGTAACCGAGAGCTTTTCTCAGTCGGAGAATAATTATACTCTTACAGACACCTCTATTATGCCATGAAGTCTTGCCGTGGAGCATATTTAACCAATCAATGGCATTTAGTGTTTCGGTGAAACCATTATCTTATCCAAAAACCTGCCATGTGATGATCCCTAAACAGGTGTCCAGCTGCAATAAAGAGTAAGCCATGTATTGACCAAAGCTATTGTTCATTAGCGCTGAGGTGCAAGACACTTAGATTTCTTTTGTAGCCTGTAGTTGGGTTTGTTCTTTTCACAGAGAGTGAGGGAAGCAATACTGCAAGGCCATACATCAGTGTTGCACAAGATGCCAGTACTGAAATAGTATTATGGCATCACATTACTAAAAAGATACAATAATGCAGTAAGTGCCCCGGTACTGACTTCATGCCAATTAAAGGAGAATTTTATTTGTCTGCTTCTGTATAAGTGATGTGAATGGATCAATAGAATAAAATTTCTTAAAAGATAATCGGAGGCAAAGTCTATTATGTGATGATCTGATGATATGATATCAGTATTGCTAAACATTAGCTAAGGGTATGTAGAGAGTATGAGTGAGAGTGGATATTGTCAGCATTGCAAGTCATTTCAACCACTAGCTACTTTCATTGTTAGCTGATTAGACAAAGCTTCATTGGTTTTCACCAGCCATTTCATTTTTCCTTTCTTTTCACACTGAATGAATCTATTATACATTTTGAAGAACATGTTCACTGATAACATTTTAATTAAAACTTCTTGGAAACCATTTGGATTTCCAAAAAAATATCTTAAATCTGATTGGTCAGAAAATGTCCATTTATTTTCTATAACAGTAGCTTTAACAGTAGTTCAAGGAAAAGCAAATCACAGCTTTATATTATGGTGCTTAATTCAATGCATTAGCGTTTCTATAGTAACAGTTCATTGACATGGACTTGTGGCAGACACTCCTCATGACATATGTGATCATTGTGGTTATAGATTCAGTTTTTTGTGGGAAATCTTTTCTTTAGTACACTACAGTGTTACAGGTAAAACTGTATTTTTTAGGGTCTTAATGACCCTTAATTTTTATTTATTTACTTCAAAAGGGAGAAAAAACTGTATATTTCTGCCATGGTGTAAGAACGGGAACTAACGTGTCTTGTGAATGTTCTATAATATTCTATATTATTATATTATAAACAGATTAAAAAGACATAAAATTTGAATAAAATACTTATATGCTTATGTCAGAAAACTGCTGTGGTACAAGAGAAATAAAACACTTTATATGTGCTGTCATTTCAGTCGCTATATACTGACCA
Source organism: Silurus meridionalis (assembly GCF_014805685.1). Classification (NCBI taxonomy): domain Eukaryota; kingdom Metazoa; phylum Chordata; class Actinopteri; order Siluriformes; family Siluridae; genus Silurus; species Silurus meridionalis. The sequence goes on along the minus strand of NC_060893.1, from coordinate 14,873,007 downwards.
AAAATTTCTATGCAATGAATTCATATGAACCTAAATTAAGGCAGTCTATCATTTAATTTCTTTTTTCCTATATCGTTACAATACACTGTTACTTTAAATGCTGTGGTACTTGTTGTGGTACTTTATTTATACACTGCCAAAATGCATTACACATTTGTGGGTTCTCAGGTCTTTTCTAAAGTTTAGGACTCTGATGGGAATGATAGATTTACTGAGCTCGGGTGACATAGCTCACCTGGAGCAGAGCCACATTAATATGCATGAAGCAGAACACAGTGTCTCTCTCACACACACACACACACACACACACACACACACACACACACACACACACACACACACACAGGTCAATCCCAACTGAAGCTAAGTGGATAGTAGGGCCTCAGAGGGTTAATGAGTAAAGCAAAAGGTGAAAGAGGCACATTAATGGAAAATTTCAAGTCAGGAATTATAAAGATAAAGTTGCAGAAATTGCTGAACTGATATTTTTTCATTCACTCCACATTCCATTTTTTTCCCCTTACCTTGACATGCACTAGGTGTCTGTGCGCATGTATTTTTGTATGAGTAACTGTGTACGTGTGTGTGTGTGTGTGTGTGTGTGTGTGTGTATGTTCCACACATGGAAACCTAGTTGGAACAGAGGAATGGTAAATGCCTGGTTAATAATGAATGAAGGAGACACAGAAAGGGGAAGAGACATCAATGCACCCCCATGGCTGTCACACTCACACACCTTTCTACCATCACATCATCAAAACCAACCTCCATGTTGGCTAGAGATGATCCACCACTGAGCGTTACCATGGCGACTGGTGTACAACCACTTGTGTCTATGAAGTGCAACCTTGTCCCCCGGTGTTACTAAAAGTATCCTTCTGTTATTCGACATGTGAGCACAAGAGTACATCAGTCCTTAGTGGGTTCTTTGGCTATGTATGTGTTGCTCTAATCACAAAACTCTGTTGTAGGGAAAAACTGAAATCTAGTTGCATTTTAAGTATTAAGAGTGCAACATAAGCAAATTAGATAAAGGTCAAAAGCTTAAACAAATATTCTAATGTATAGGGTTTCTACATGTTAACAATTCTAGAATAACAATGAAATCATTCATGCACAGGGAAAAAACACATACAGGATTGACCGGTGACCAGGAAAAGTAATTATAACTAAAACCTATTATTTTATTTATCTGCAGCTACTGCGTTATTTTGCTCAAGGTGGCAATGGATTTAGATCTAAAGAGGGTTTGAGTTGGGAATACACCCTGTATGGGACATCAGTACCATCAGTACACAATGCTATTACACACTCGCTCACTGTTAGGGGCAACTTAAAGTTATTACTACCTACTGCCATGTTTTGGGAAGTGGGAGAAAACTGAAGAACCTGAAAGGCAATAACCCAAGATTAGGATCAAACCCTAACCCTAAAGCTGTGAAGAAACAACACTGTCCACTGCACCACCACGTGTTTGTGCATAACTACCGTATATTTGAAAGTATTTCTGGTAAAGCATTGCAAGCTGGTATCTTGGTATCTTTTCAACCACCTTCATGAGGAAAAAGTCATCAAAAAATACCTGTTGAGGGAAAGAATTACATTTTAAGTAATTAATTTGATACAGATGCCTCCTTGTCATAGCTTGGAACTTGGGCTATACCATTTTTTGTGCCATGAAAATATCAGTTTTCCCTCTGAGCAAAAATATTTTACTTACAGTTAAAAAATATTTAAGGAGAATATACAGTGAGGAAAATAAGTATTTGAACACCCTGCTATTTTGCAAGTTCTCCCACTTAGAAATCATGGAGGGGTCTGAAATTGTCATCGTAGGGGCATGTCCACTGTGAGAGACATAATTAAAAAAAAAAAAATCCAGAAATCACAATATATGATTTTTTAACTATTTATTTGTATGATATAGCTGCAAATAAGTATTTGAACACCTGTCTATCAGCTAGAATTCTGACCCTCAAAGACCTTTTAGTCTGCCTTTAAAATGTCCACCTCCACTACATTTATTATCCTAAATTAGATGTACCTGTTTGAGGTCGTTAGTTGCATAAAGACACCTGTCCACCCCATACAATCAGTAAGAATCCAACTACTAACATGTCCAAGACCAAAGAGCTGTCCAAAGACACTAGAGACAAAATTGTACACCTCCACAAGGCTGAAAAGGGCTACAGGGAAATTGGCAAGCAGCTTGGTGAAAAAAGGTCCACTGTTGGAACAATCATTAGAAAATGGAAGAAGCTAAACATGACTGTCAATCTCCCTCGGACTGGGGCTCCATGCAAGATCTCACCTCGTGGGGTCTCAATGATCCTAAGGAAGGTGAGAAATCAGCCCAGAACTACACGGGAGGAGGTGGTCAATGACCTGAAAAGAGCTGGGACCACCGTTTCCAAGGTTACTGTTGGTAATACACTAAGACGTCATGGGTTGAAATCATGCATGGTATGGAAGGTTCCCCTGCTTAAACCAGCACATGTCCAGGCACGTCTTAAGTTTGCTAATGACCATTTGGATGATCCAGAGGAGTCATGGGAGAAAGTCATGTGGTCAGATGAGACCAAAATAGAACTTTTGGGTCATAATTCCACTAAACTTGTTTGGAGGAAGAAGAATTATGAGTACCATCCCAAGAACACCATCCCTACTGTAAAGCATGGGGGTGGTAGCATCATGCTTTGGGGGTGTTTTTCTGCACATGGGACAGGGCACTGTATTAAGGAGAGGATGACCGAGGCCACGTATTGCGAGATTTTGGGGAACAACCTCCTTCCCTCAGTTAGAGCATTGAAGATGGGTCGAGGCTGGGTCTTCCAACATGACAATGACCCGATGTACACAGCCAGGATAACCAAGGAGTGGCTCTGTAATAAGCATATCAAGGTTCTGGCGTGGCCTAGCCCGTCTCCAGACCTAAACCCAATAGAGAATCTTTGGAGGGAGCTCAAACTCCGTGTTTCTCAGCGACAGACTAGAAACCTGACTGATCTAGAAAAGATCTGTGTGGAGGAGTGGGCCAAAATCCCTCCTGCAGTGTGTGCAAACCTGGTGAAAAACTACAGGAAACGTTTGACCTCTGTAATTGCAAACAAAGGCTACTGTACCAAATATTAACATTGACTTTCTCAGGTGTTCAAATACTTATTTGCAGCTGTATCATACAAATAAATAGTTTAAAAATCATACATTGTGATTTCTGGATTTTTTTTTTTAGATTATGTCTCTCACAGTGGACATGAACCTACGATGACAATTTCAGACCCCTCAATGATTTCTAAGTGGGAGAACTTGCAAAATAACAGGGTGTTCAAATACTTATTTTTCTCACTGTATATATATATATATATATATATATATATATATATATATATATATATATATATATAAAAGTGTGCTCACATCAATGTCTCTACATAATAATCTCCACATTTAATTTGTGATGCATCAGAAATACTCCAGCTGCTTTATAAACTGTTGTCATAACAACCTGTAGTCTTAAAACACAGCTCATATGGATTGTCTCATGAAGCCATTCTTTTTTTCTCAGCTATTCAAACTGCTTGAGACTGAGAATGTGAAAAAGGTAAAAAAGAGAAAGAAAGAGAGAAAGAGAGAGAGAGAGAGAGAGAGAGAGAGAGAGAGAGAGAGAGAGAGAGAAAAAAGAAAAAACTAGAATTTATTCTTAGCACATCTCAGCCTGTCTTACACACGGAGAAATGTTCAGAGATATATATCATGTTCAGTCTATCCATGTCTGGAGCTGTACTCATCTCTGTCAATGTGAATCAGTAGAGAGGACCATAACCCACCTGTTGTATTATAGGAAATGAATCAATGATGGCGTGGCATGATGCGGCCCAAAAGAAAATGTTACTATTACCACCCTAAAGTTGATTATTTTCCAATAACCCCAATTCCAAATACAACAGCAATGTATTATAGAACATGTCATACTTTTATTTATTTATCACCAAAACAAGTCACTTACACTATAGCAGCTATACCCTTATAAATCCTTCCATGACCAGCCTCTGTTTCTGTGATTTTATTATTATATTTTATTTCTCATTAATGATTCTGGCAGGATTCGAAGGTGCTTTGTGTCTGGCTGCAAGCAGAATAAAGTGTCCTGTTTGTTGTGGAAATAGAGTTATGGAACTGTTGGGCGTTTTACAATGCATACAGTAGAGGAGGAAAATCACTAGGACAGGAGAGGAATGTACATGCCTTCAAATGTTGCTTGTGGCAGTGACCTGATATCCAGTTAGATGCACACATGAGACTGAATATCATATCAAACATGCTCCACAATTTTAAGCATCATCCATCAGTGTTGGCAAATGAGATGCAGTCAGCCCCTTTACATCTGATGTAGAAAATGGCTTTTAATCTACAATTTTACTAACACCATTTCTTAATGCTGTTATAAATTTGTATTCCAATATCATAATGCACAGGGTTAATCTCCACACTTTAGCTTTTACTTTCAAGTCAGCTTGATCTCACATTTGATACATAGAATAATAATTTACAATATGATAATAGTCAATAATGAAATTCGTTGTCACGAATGCTGTTATCGATTCGCTGACTGTTCAAGTTACAGCTTAGTGTGATGGGAAGATATTGCAGCCTTTTGCAAAAATGCTGGCCAGCGCAGGGTCAACCGGCAGCAGGAAAAAGTGTGTCCCCCAAGTCATTCACACATTGAGAGCATTTTATATTAAACACAAGCAAATGGGAACATTTCATATTAAACGCAACAAAGAAAACTGTACCTGGTAGTTATGCAAAGCAAAGCTTCTATGGCATGTAGATACCACATTTTTTTGATAGCATTTGTCTAGTACTAACAGTTTTCAATGTTTGTTTATTTAATTATAATTTAATTATTATAAAAAAAACGTTCGATATTCTAGACGCTTATATCTTCACAAATGAACAACATATTTGTATGTTTCTTAAACAAAAATGTACAAAACTGTTTTTTATATAGATTTTTTAAACATGGTTGTCAATTTGCCATCTGCAAAACACAATACAAATGTTCATTTACACAAACTGCTTTACCTTGCATACTCAAATGCTGTTGTTTTTTTTCAAGAAAGAAACAACCCAGTATGACTGAATTAGTTAAAGGAGAAATCCCCCATGCACTTAACAATAAGCAGCCACTATAAACTTTAAAATGTTTAAATTAAAGATAGTTAAACTCAATATGTGGCTTTTGCATTTTATAAGCTCACTTTTATATAAAGAAATACCCTGAATTAAGCAAAAAATATATTAATCTGATTAATTGATTAATTAAAAGAAAAATCAATCGTCTAATTAATCGGTTATCAAAATAATTGTTAGTTGCACCCCAATACAGTTTACACTGCTGAATTGTGCTGATTTTGTTAGTTGTTGGGATGTTACGTCAGGTAGTCATGCTTGTTTTTTTGGAAATCATGAAATATAATTTGAATCTTGTTACATCAGAGATAACAGCTAACTGAATTTAATCTTCAGTCAGGCCTGTAAATGACCCAAGTTCTGTAATATAGATTAAGAAACATTTATTTGTTATATACACATTAGGCCACAGTGACATTGTTTTCATTGCATATCCCTGCTTGTTCGGATGTTTGTGGTCAGAGTGTACTTTCAGCCGTGATACAGTATCAAAGGATCAAATCAAGCGCCCCACATTTGCACATTACTGGAGCTTGAAACTGTAACCTTCTGATCTGGATTTTTTTAGTCACCAATGTCCATCGCCATCGCCAATAAAAAGCAAGTATGGATCTCTTATATAGTGTATATATATATATATATATATATATATATATATATATATATATATATATATATATATATATATATATATATATATATTGTTATTCATACTGATTAAACACCTCATCTTCCCAGTTTATCTAGATGTATTACCATTAAAGTAATGCCATCATAATGGCTTTTTGGTTTCTTTCTAGTTTTATCATATTAGCAAACTACATATAATCATGAAAAAATTATTAAAAAAAGGTCACAATCAATCATCAATCATTCTGAGGACTAAAGTGAATATGATCACTCCTGTTTTTAATTGCTTCACATAAATTGAACTTATTTTTGCTGTGCAAATGCAAATGTAACAGGTTTACTGTATGGTGCTTACTTTTTTATGCTTTCATGCACCTGTAAATGATGCTGCTTATATTTGTGCTTTATCTCAGAGGAGAGCGAGGCAGCAGATATTGACTGAAATGTGTAATAAGCACAAACCTTTTCTAATTATTTAAAATACCAGTCAAGATAAACAAGTTACATAATTAATTTAAACCACTCAGGTGCCATCAACTCAATTTGTCAAGGCATATTACTCCATACACTTTCCCTCCATTTTATTTCTTACCGATGTGTCTTCTTCATGGCTGTCGCTGGCATCCTCACTCTTGTGATGGCTGTCTGAGGAGCGTGAGTTTCTCTTGTGGCTGGCGTCAGTCCCTTCGGCTTGCCTCTCTCCATCTATACATCAAACAATAAGAACAAACTTATTTATAAAAGCAGTTACAATTTTAATAGCATGTTACGCATATTATAATGTAATATACACACACACACACATTTATATATATATATATATATATATATATATATATATATATATATATATATATATATATATATATATGAAACCCTGTACATTACAGTGACAGTAAACAGACATAAAAGAGTGGGCAGATGACATGGCAGAAATGCTTTATTATATTTAATGTCTTTAGTTTAAATGTCAGGAAATACACTGAAGTCATTAATTTCATTTTCTCATGTTTGAGTTACACAAAGAAGAGACAGTGCTATAAATCTAAAGAGCAGTTAAACATTAGTAAGCATTAAATGTCAATATAAATATATCAAGTAAACCATTTATAACCATTTACAACTCTGCTCCTGCTGATCTTTTTTAAACATGGGGGATAAAACAGAATGCAAAAAGTAATAATGTTCAATAACAGATTCAAAGGCATGAAAAATAAATATAATACCAAAGCTTTTTGAATTGTAATATTTGCTTAAATGTGTGTGATAGACAATACATTTTTAATAATATTGGACATATCTATCAGACAAATAAATTAAAATATAGATAAGATATAGACTATATGATTGTATTGGTGTGTGGTATGAGTTATTAAGCTACAGTGAAGCCTGGTCAGATCTGATATAACATCCAAGAACAGACATACTGTATGGACTTGTATGCTGATCTTCGACTTCCTGCTGAAGTCTCGTTTTACATAATGTAATATAAAAATATGGCATCCTGATTTTGTCCATCCGGTCTTAACCTCAGACATATCTGTAAATAAAGCAGACGTTACAGGAACTCTGTGTTCCATCACCTGAGTGTTACAGGCTCTGGGCCACTGACCCACTCCAGATGGATTATAGGATTTGCCTGCATAGTCTTCCATTAGACATCAGACCAAAAGCTCACAGGGAAGTTGGCACATAGAAAAGGACAGAGCAACCTACAGAGAAAAGCATTAACCTCAGCGGAAGGACGATGTACTAATTTTAGGATCAGAAATCAAACCAGAAAATAGCACACAAGAGAATTTATATACTATTTTTTTTTAAAAGGTAAAATGTGTGGTTATTTACATTTGAAAGTACCTCTAAAGGGGCAATTATTATAACTCTAAAATAATATTTTTTTTTTATATAATGCAAACAAAGTGCAAGAAACATCTCTAACCTTTTTTTTTTTTTTTAAACCTCATGAATAATGCACTGATCAGTGACTATGCAAATATGCTAATAATAACTTAACCCATCCCTTCCTCACAGTACAATAGTCATTTTATGCTATGCTATTGCAAAAAAATTTACATACACTCACTAGCCACTTTATTAGAAACATCTACTCATTCGTGCAATTATTCAATAAACATATGGCAGCAGCACAATGCATAAAATCTTGCATAAGTAGGACAAACGCTTTAAACATCAGCAAGGGGAAAATGTTACAGGAGTGATTTTTGACCTTAGCATGATTGTTGGTGTGATGCAGGCTGGTTTAAGTATTTCAGAACTGTTTATCTTGAACATCCAGACTGGTTTGAACTTTGATTTAAAAAAAGGGCCTAGTAATTTAAACAGCAACTCTTTATAAAAACAGTGCATAAAAATGTGCAGCATTTCAGAACCTTTATTCAGATAAGTTACCACTGCAAAATATCAAATCAGGTTCCACTTCTGTCAGCTAAAAACAAGAATCTGAGGCTACACTGGATACAAACTTGTTAAGCCTTGCAGGGTCTAAATTTGGAGTCAAAAGTATGAATCTTTAGATCTAATCTGCCTTGGGTCAACAGTTCAGGTGGGTGATGGTGTGGGGAATTATCTTTTGGCACAGACATTGCCCCTTAATTCCAACTGAATATGTCTGATTGTGGATTCGTGCATTATCTCTGAACATATGTTCAAGCTATTGAGCCTATTTTGTGATATGAAAACATGCCAGTATTAAACATGACGCTCCTCCGATTTCATATATATTTCTAGTTTAAAGTCACAGTTATCATCAAAAATATATTGAATAATTAATAACTAAAAAATAAATAAGTACACACAGTCCAGCACTGCAGATATCATGAGACTCCATCATTTTCTTTTTAACAAACACTACTACAGGGAATAGCTTAATGGCTCTTCCATTTTCACTCCCCAATCCCCTGACGCACAAACAGACGCAACAGGCAACTAAAAGCAGCTAAACACAATGGAGAGAAAAAAAACAAATCAATATATGCGTCTGCCTAGAGAAACACCAGCCATTAACACGTAATGAGATGTTATGGTTTTCTGGATATGTGCAGTAAATGAAGGCTGAGTGAGTTTATGAGCATCTACTATCATCACAGCAGGAAGAGAATCTTTGTGCTGCTGTATGATACAAATGCACATGCACACCTCCAATATACCTTTCATCTCAATCAATATCATGATAAAAGTACATATCATATAAGAGTAGACGTAATAAGAGCTTTTCTCGAAAAAAGTCTCCTGTGTGATTTAAAGATCCGGTCTGAGATTGATTCGTGACTGACCAATTTTGCATGCTACTTTAAAATACAATACCAAGAAAACAAATGTAACGTGATGCAGCACAATGAGACACAGTGACTTAATTTCCTTTATCCAGTACTTTATAAATGATCACTGCTTTCCAGAAACCAGCAAGCTATAAACCACACACCCAGAGAATAGACCGTCCCACAGGGACTACGTCCCTAATTTTGGTCAGATTTGATGACAGCATGCAAAGCCACTTATTGATTTTTCCCCCTTTGTGTAGGCAATTCCAAATTCCTCTTCAGCAGTGCAGGGTTTTAAACAAAAAAAAAGGCAGACTCCAACTAGGAGTAAGATACGTTTACAAATATGTAGACTTATTGTCCCCTAGCAAGCTAATAATTATTTTGTGTTTGAGGTCCCACAGTCATTCAGACTGTGGTTAAAACTGATTAGCTTATGGGGCACAACCTCACAAAAAAAAATACAGATTTGTATTGCCCTTTTATCTAAAAAAGAAAAAAAGAAAAAAAGTTTTGCCATCTAAATCATGCATAGTGGAAAGTCAACTGAACTGATTCCATAACTAAGCTGTTATTAGCTTACTGTGATTCACAAGCTAGCACACCAAAATCCAACTTTTTGGCAAAATGTGTAAATATTATTATTATATTAATATATATTTTTTTATTTCTTTCCTTCTTTATTCTTCTGATTTTAGACGTTCCTCCAGTCGCTCATGCTTTCATCCACCCTGAGACAAATTATGAAGCCCAGCCAATCTTCATCCAGACCCTCAGCTGGATATTATAACTTAAATTGCTAGTTAGAAAATCAGCCAGCTTATTCAGTGAATAGCAATAATATAGTAATTTTCAGAACCAAAAAAATTCCCAAATAGCTCAGAATGCAGCATGCTAAAAGATATAGCATACATGTGCAGCATGCTAAAAGATATAGCATACAACGACGATGAAGAAATCTCTCCTGAGCTTACGCATGGTTCAAATTCTGCCCAAGGGAGACGGACACCTTTGAGAGCAGATGCCTCAAGAAGAAAACGCAGCAACTATAAATGCTGCCATATTGCTTTGCTCGCTCCTTCTTTTGAATGCTGGGTCGTGTCTAATGATATATAATGAATAATGACGTGTTGGATGTCACGGTAAGTGCGTTAGAGCATCTGCTGCAACAGCAGTGTGGATTAAATAAGAACAGCACAGGAGGATGCCTTCCTCGTGGCCTTCTACCATTTACACAACTCAACTCCGCTCAAATATGCATGAGCCACTGAGTGCATGTGAAAGCGCTTTCTTTTTAACACAAGGCGCTTTAAAAGTTTGAGTACGCACCTTTTTTTCACAGCTCACGCAAAGGCTGGAAATTAATAGCTGCGCCTATAACTAGAACTCACAATCACACACATGTACACATGCAAACACACACACACACACACACCCACACCAGAAGATGCATGGAAATGTGTGTCATCGAACCGCAAAGAAAGTGCTTAGCGTGAACAAACCTCGAACTGAGAGGTAAGGCAACAAGAATAAAAAAAGCCTTATCGTCTTCTCCGGAACATACTTCAGTGAATCATAGTGCCAGCATCTGTGCCGGTTTGATAACTATTGTCAGATGTTGGCAGTTAGTGGGCAAAGCGGATAAATAATAAAAAGCCTGAAGCTGCAAGTGTTGTCACATAATCTTTAGCAGATCGTGCAGTCAAGTGCCACATGAGGATGTACTGTCTGAATGCGTGAAGCGCTGATGGAACGTTTTTAATGCCGTTGCTTTTCACGGCACACCTCTGTCAAGACTGCTGATGGGCAGAAGGTGGGAAATAGGCATAGGGATAGGCAAGGTGGGAAAGGTAGCAACTGGAAGTGGAGTGAGCAGACAGTGTGGGTGTGGTGAATGACCACAACAATCCTCTACCTAAGATCGGCCGTTACAGGCTTGATTAAATAATTAAGACGCAGTCAGGAGGGTAATAAGAGCCAATCAACATTTTCACCCCTGACGAGAATGATGGAACGAAAGAGAGAGACAGAGAGAGAGCCAGAGCGAGTGTGTGATCAACCATGTTATCAAGGAGATAAGAGTTTTGACAAGGGATTTCTGATTCTCTCTACCACAGATCAAATAAAATATTTCTAGCCTCCACTGACTAAAAAACACAAACATTAATATTCAAAACTACAACCGTTGCAGTGTTCTATATTGCCTCCAGTATATATGCTAAGCCAAAAGCACAGATAGCATTTGCTAAGCACCAATACTGGCTGACATTTAATGCACAGAGCTACAGGTTGTCAGTGCAGAAATGTGCGATCATGTGAAAAGGTGACCTTTCAATAATTCAGCCGATTTCATTTCATCTAGCAAAAGCATACAGGATGCATTTCATACAGGACAGTTCTTTTCTAGGACATTACCCTTGAGTTTATTGGTTGCAATATAAAACATTTCCAGTTAAAACCTTTAAAATGCACATTTCCATTTAAAAAAATGTTACAGGTGAAGAAGAGCATTCAAACACAAAACTCCAAAAATGATTGATATATTATTCATTAATGTGTCCATTTTTGTCATTCATTCATTTTTACCTAACAATGTGAGTTACCTAGAGACTTTAGTATTCATTGCATTGTGGTATTAATGAACATACAATTTTATTCTGACACAGACAGATTGAAAGATGTTGCATAAAAAATTACATAAACCAATCTATGAAAGTTTCTAAACAAACAACATAAAAAAAATAAGATTTCAAAGTAGTCAGTACAGTCATTTTTACACAAACATATACAAAAATGTATTTCCATGTGACCCTACAGTATATCTACTTTCTTTAACTCATCATTTTTTGCAGGCCAAGATCCAAATGGAGTCCACTGTACAGATAATACAGTATGTTCTCACTATATAGGGTATGACATACTGTAATGTCGTAGAACCATGTGTACTACATTATGCACTACATTAAACAACACAACATTATTTACCCTGTGTTCAGTCTTGCTGTTTATGTCAGAATCAAACTCACTGCATTGCAGCACTGTACACAGACAAAAAATGGATTTTGTACAATTGGCCTTTAAACACTGTCCTAAACTCCTGTCTGTGCAGCTCTGCAGTTTTGCCCAGCCATGGATAACACAGAGCAGCGGTGAGCTTCCTACAGCTCTTTAATGTCCTGTAATCTGGGTCAGAGGCAGTGGGCCAGGAGTCTAATCTCCCTAGATTCACACCACACACACTACACATACGCGCACACACACACAAACACGCACGCACATGTCTTGCAGCATCATTAGCACAGCCTAACCCTCAGCACATATTTATCCCACATTCGCTTTTCTTCTCTCTTCATAAACAGTGTCCACACATGATAATAATGTCATACAATATGCTAATTAGTCTCGATATTAACCAAGCAATCCTGTAAACAGTTTTGACAGTAATTGCATTGCCCTGTTCAGTTGCGAAGCTCTCTGTATATAAGCACCATCACTTTATATTTCCTTTATCAACACACTAAGACGAACAGAGCAATAGCTAAATGTAAATTTGTGTATCTTAAGCTTTGACCCTTTGCATTAGCAGATTAATTTAATGGAATCCCGTAATCAGATCAACCTGGAGAGTTCAATAGAGGAGCGATTAGCTGCCCGTGGATACTTTCGCTCTGATACTCGAATATGCAAGCGAGTTTTATGCTTTGACAAATGGAAAAAGGCAGAGCTGCAGGTGGACTGCGTAAATGAACGTGATAGATAAACGTGATAGATAGATAGATAGATAGATAGATAGATAGATAGATAGATAGATAGATAGATAGATAGATAGATAGATAGATAGATAGATAGATAGATAGATAGATAGATAGATAGATAGATAGATAGATAGATTCTTTATTCATCCCAATAGGAAATTTTCAAAATTTGTTTGTTATTAATTTGACTGCAAACAATGTGAAGGGAGATAGAAAAAATGCTTTACTGCCACACTGAAACATCACCTCTGCTCCATCTCATATCATATCATCACCTTGCATTATAACCCCGCCCCCTCGCTTTTTCTCACTCGTTCTCCTTCCCTTGCTCTTTTCTATGACAGAGACATGATGACCTCACACCTCTCTCCAGGCTCATGGACAGTGATGGCAACCAGTTGCCCAGGCAACCGGCGGGCGAAAGAAAAACAGTTCCATCACAGCCAATAAATGCCAGCACCAGCAATCAGCCTCTCACACACACACAAACACACATGCTGGTCTTGCTGGCCTTGTAAAGACCCTCCATTGATTGAATTAGTAATGCAACTAAACCTAACCCTAACCTTGACTTCATGAATTAACATGCAAAACTCAGGGAAGATTTGTTCTTTATATACACATATACTAAAGCATTCTTCAAATAAGAAAGAAAGCTATTTAATAAAATACATTTGACCTTGCAGTGACCTTAAAACTGTTGGCTCAGTTCCAAAATTGAATCAGTTCATGTGTTAGTTATACAATGATAATTCCATATAATTCATCCTGTCGATCTGCCAATTTTCAGATATTATCGAGATTTGTGCACATTTAGCTACAAAGGTTTAAGTACAGTCAGGTACTGTAGGGTGGGGAGGGCTGGGGTACAGTCAGCATTTCATTTCTTCCCAAAAGTGTTCAATAGGGTTGAGGTCAGGGTTCTATAGCAGGCCACTAAATAACCATATCAACAGCGGAACAAAGTGAAAATTTGATGCTACCACAGCCAAAGAAATCCGATACAATTGTGTGCCTCCAACTTTGTGGTAACAGTTTGGAGAAGAACCACATATTGCTGAAAAAGTCAGGTGTCCCAATTCCTTCTATCTATCTATCTGGAAAACATTAAATTATGTTACATAACCAATATTTGCATAGTAAAATTTGATATCTTGTGATGTTGCTGATTTTTGTAGACAATTCATTTTACTACTTAAGCCCTGACTTTTTTTAGCCACTAAATGCAGGCAGCACATGCAGTAATGCATCGAGGCAGCTGTCTCCTATCGAACCTTTAGCTACATTTAATATTTATTACACTGCCCAAGACCTACGTAATATTTCATCCTCCATTTATCTTCAGTTCATTCATTTATTCATCATATCTTGTCAGGGTCACGGTGGAGTCTGTCCAAGGAACATTGGCCATGGGACGTCTTGATACACCCTGGGTGTGACACCAGGCAAATACAGGGCACCATATAAACACACACACACACACACACACACACACACACACACACACACACTCACACACACACACTCACTCACTCACTCACTCACCTAGGAGCAATTTACTGCAGCCAATCCACCTACTGAAAGTAACCCAAGCTCTGGATCAACCCTGGGACCCCTTAGCTGTGTAATTCAATACAATTTCATTTGTATAGTGCTTTTAACAGTAGACAATGTTACAAAGCAGCCTTACAGAGATCCGTATGTAGATTTAGATCCCAGAGGAGACATTGGCATAGGAAAAAAAAAAACGAGAGACAAAGAGAGAAAGAAGCATTAAGAGGAACCAGACTCAAAAGGAAACCAGTCCCTTTGGATAAGAACAAATATTAGGATTATCTTTTCATTGTATCTTGATCAATTAACATTTATATAAATTAACAGAAATGAAGTCAGTGATAAAAGATGTGTTTCTTGTGAGCGTTTTTTGATTACAAATAAGAATTAAATAATGTAAAACCTACAGTTCAGGATCTCAGATTTGTGTTAGGATTGACGCAATAAAAATTTATTTTGACAGCCCTGTTGCACACGTAGACACACACACACACACACACACACACACACACACACACACACACACACAAAAGTGTGCAGACATCAGTTAGATACACAAGAGGATTGGGTGTCTCTGATGAATGTGGGCAAGTGAATACAATGTCCATCTGAGACACACACACACACACACACACACACACACACACACACACACACACACACCACAAACACACAAACACACACACAGAGTCAGAGGTCCAGAGTGTGTAGATGAATGTGCGGTTTGTTCAAGGAGAGGACGCATCGGCTGACTCCTAACCAAGTGAATAAAGTCAAAGCTTACCGCTCTATACAAAGAGCCCTATTTTTCCTCCAGAC